>NC_134777.1:130183060-130195560 GCF_046742065.1 Oratosquilla oratoria
CGACGTCATATGATCTCAGCATATTATGCCTGTTTATTAATGATTTCCTGGTGGACAACATAAATATTATTTCTGTGACGACGAAAATTTATGAATTTATGTAAATAATAAATATTTGCATTTCCCTCCTTTTGGTACATTTATTTATATCAGATCCTGATCTTTTAGGTAGTTTGCATATTTCATATCTAGTTTAATCTGCAAGTTGACCTCTGTCAGGAAATAGTTAAGGGGGTACGCGACACCTGGGGGGGGGGGGTGAATTTGGTCAAGATATGGCATTTTTCAAAACTGTGTTCAAAATGTTCGTATACCACTTAGAAATAAATCCCGACAAATAATTTTCCAGCCGCGCGCAATTTAAAGGTCCTGGGTGAGGTTTAAAAGGACAGATTTAAAAGCGCAACCCACACTAGAGGGAGGCGTGCCACTTAGGACCTTCAGGCGCAGCGAATAACGTTGAAATTTGATTGAATTTACACTCGCCCAGTGTATCAACGGCCAATACGATTGTGGAGGGGAAGGAAGGAAGGTGGAGGGAGAATATTTCGCCAACTTTGTGCGAAACTAAGCGTTAGTTACCGGCTAGCTCTGAAAAGGGAAGTTCGCATGTTTCATGAGCTCTCATTGCAATCTATTACTTTAGCTAGTACATATTACTCTTTAGTACAGTCATCATGGGTAGCAAAAAGAACAAAAGAACATCACAATGACAAAAAACAGCAGTTAAAGATGGCAAGCAGTCAAAGACGACTAAAGATCTCACCACCTCTCACTCCACCACCGCCCTCACCTGCACCTCTGTGACGGTGACAGAGGTAAAGGACAACATTAGACTAAACAATTCAAAGAGGAAGATTAAATCCAAAGAAGAAAGCAAGAGGAAAAAGATCAAGGCTATACAGGAAGAAGAAAGAAGAAGGGACATCATATGATGCTGGAGGGGGTGCCCTACCAACATAGATTGGCGAGGGGAATCTGATGAGGAAAGAGAAGGCGCCCACTACTGGAAAATAAACCTCTTTCCAATGATTTAGATACCCTGAAGACCCCCAGCAGAGAGGTTTCATATGAAGAAACCGCCAAAGGTGGAAAAAAGCAAATTATATGATGTTGTCGTCTGTGCGTCGTCACTACTGTGACATATTTATACTTTAGTTTTTCAATATTTAAAGTACTTATAATTAAAATATGTTGATAATTTTTACTGTACTTACTTATTATATAATAAGAATTAAGCCATGAAAAAATCAGTCAAATTGGTGAAACTATAAGCAAGTTACAGATATATTCATATTTCAAGTTGCCATATCTCCGTTCGATATTTTTCTACTTTTTTTTTAATCATAGAAAATCTAATATACATTAGATTTAGATGAAACTTACAGGGAATATTACTTTTAGTAACTGCTAGGGCCGATCATTCCAATATTTTGAATAGGATGAAAGAGTTTGGAGTAATAATGGAAACAAGAGCAAACAAATTGTATTTTTCACGATTTTTGCCAGACATTAAAATTGAAATGCCTGTATGCAAAAGTATAAAGGAAATTGTTCAATTACTTAATCATCGGCCCTTGGTGTGCCTACTGACTAATCATAGCCAAAAAATAAAACAAATTGGTCCACGAATAATGGTGCTGTGCACTTTTAAATGTCGCTACTGGTATACGTACATGTGTACATGTGTACATGTGTACATACACCATTCTGCTTCACCTAAAATGTAGGCAATATGGATACCTATTTACCTGAGAAGTTTCAGCTCTTTACTCTAAATATTTTAGAAAATGACCTCCAGGTGTCGCGTACCCCCTTAATTACAGAGGAAGTTAGTTACGGAGGGTGAACGAAAGATTTGTAGTGATGCGAGGTTTTCAGTAGCGCTGTGTAGAAAACTTTCGCGGGTTCAATTTTACGCGGTTCGATTTACGTGGTTCACTTTAATCACGCCTCCGTGTGAAATCGGACCAACAGGAATGTCGCGCAAAATGTATACTCAATTATCTTTTGTTAGGTTTATACATGTTCATCATTTAGTCTAACTACCATCACTAGTACCATCACCATCACCATCACCATCACCATCACCATCACCATCACCATCACCATCACCATCACCATCACCATCACCATCACCATCACCATCACCATCACCATCTCGAGCAAATGAGGCATGCAGTCATCTTCTATTGAAATGAAATATTGAATTACTTAAATGGGGTATAAGATGAGAGATAGATAGATAGATAGATAGATAGATAGATAGATAGATAGATAGATAGAGTGAGAGAAATGGGTGAGAGAAAGTGAAAGAAAAAGGGAAAGATAAAAAAAGATGAAGAGAGAAAGTGAAAGAAGAAAACTAGGGAGAGAGGCAAGGAGAAAGAAAGTGAAGGAGAGAGAGAAAGAGTGAGATAAAGAGAAAAAGAAAGAGAAATCGCGAGAGAAAGGAAGAGGAAAAAGAGAAAATGTGGGAGAAAGAAAAAGAAAGAAAAAGAAAAAAACAAAGAAGAAAAAGAAAAGAAAGATAAAGATAAAGAGAAAGAGAAAAAGAGAGAGAAAAATAAAAAGACAAAGAGAAAGAACAAAAAGAAAAAAAAAGAGAAAGAGAAAGAGAAAAAGAAAGAAAAAGACAAAGAGAAAGATGAAAAAAGAAAAAGAAAAAGAGAGGAAAGACAAAGACAAAGAAGAAAAAGAAAAGAGAGAGAAAGAGAAAAAGAGAAAGAAAAAGACAAAGGGAAAGAAAAAAGAAAATAAAGAGAAAGAGAAAAAGAGAACAAAAAAGACAAAGAGAAAGAAGAAAAAGAAAATAAATAAAGAGAAAAGGGACACAAAAGAAGAAAAGAAAGAGGAGCAAGAAAAAGAAGAAAAGAGAGAGAGAGAGAGAGAGAGAGAGAGAGAGAGAGAGAGAGAGAGAGAGAGAGAACAGAAAAAGAGAAAGACAAAGAGAAGGAGCAAGAGAGTGAGCAGTTAATGCCCTCACAAAGAAAAAGGTATTCATGTTTGGTTCGGCGTGGACTTGAGGGCAGACTCTATACTTGTGATCCCCCGTCTGCTTATCATAGTTGTCCTTGAGCTTCTCAATACTCTTAGTGCATACCACACCTGCGGGAAGACCATTCCAAGTCTTTAATTGGGTTTTTTCAAAAGAGTTTCTGTTTTGTTTGAAAACGGCAACATCTGGCAACGATGGCCGCCGTCTGAAGTCGACAACATGCTACATTATACAACGGTTCGCTCTTAAAACAGAACTTACGATTATACAATGTCCAAGAGGGATCGGTGGAAGATGACCGCATCCTATCCCGTTCCACTGGGATCATGAATATACACTTAGATATTGTAATTGGAGTCAGTATTTGAAGACAAAAACAACAACAACTAAAAACCCAACCGTTGCACTACTAATAAGAGTTTTGTTCCCTAATGGTGTTTAGATAGCTTTCTGTAGTCATGTCATATATATGTATATATATATATATATATATATATATATATATATATATATATATACATATATATATATATATATATATATATATATATATATATATATATATATATAAAGACATATACCAAGGCTTTTTCCCCCTAACAAGGGGGGTCGCCAAAAAAAGGCATAAAATCGCTCCCACTCATTCCATCCCTGAATACACTCCACACCCCTCCACCCTCCCTCTTATCTTAGCACCTCCTGAATGACGGGTCATCCCTGCACCTTGTCCACTGCCCTGGGTCAGAAGCAGTGTCGCAAGACACAGCACATCCACAGCAAGGCCGCTTCATTAAATCGGCGACCCCCCCTCTCCGTCCCCCCATTGCATAAAATGAGAGGACGGGGAGAAATCCCTTCGGGCTGCGTCAAAATTTTGCTCACACATACTACCTCATCCCCCATCCACCCGCCCATTCCACCTCATGCTATCACAACATCATCCATATACAACCATTCTCCATTCACCCCTGTCTTCTGTCCTCTCCCGTCCTTCCTCAACAGACATTCTCCTCTTCCCCAAAGCCCCCTTCACCCCATCCATCCACCTCATCCTAGGACGCCCCCTCATGTTCACTCCCTCCACATCTGCCTTCCACACCTCTTTTACTAGTCTTTCTTCACTCATTCTTTCCATGTGTCCAAACCATCCTAATATTCTTTCATCAACCCTATCTTCCAGCTCCCTTTCCACCCCCGTTCTCCTCCTCACCTCCTCATTTCTCATTCTATCTAGCCTAGTAACCCCCATCATACTTCTCAGACACCTCATCTCAAACACATTCAAACTCCTTCTCTCTTCTTCTCTTATGTTCCATGTTTCTGCCCCATACAGTGCTGTTGGCACAATCACTCCTTCATACAGTCTCCTCTTAGCATCCATTCCCAAATGTCTATTCCTCATTACACTCTTTAATCCACCAAGGCATTTACTCGCTTCTCTCAATCTACATTCTACCTCCACTTTCACTCCACCTTTTCCTGCCACATTTGCACCCAAGTATCTAAAACTATCCACTTCCTCCAGTCGCTCTCCCTTAATGCTCACTTTCAGTCTACTGCCATTTTCACCCCTTGTACATCTCATCACCTTACTTTTACCCACATTTATCTTTAGCTTTCTTCTATCACATACTCTCCCAAACTCTGCCACCAACTTCCTCAATCCCTCCTCCGATCCTGCCACAAGCGCAGTGTCGTCCGCAAACAACAACTGGCTCACCTCCCACTTTTCTCCATTTTCTTTAACCATCTCCAATCCCTTGCCCACTACCCTTGCATTTACCTCTCGCACCACCCCATCCATGTATAAGTTGAACAGCCAGGGTGACATAACGCATCCTTGACGAAGTCCCACCTTTACCTCGAACCACTCACTCTCTCCATTTCCAATCCTGACACAAGCTCTACTATTCTCATAAAAACTCTTGACAGCTCCCAGAAGCTTTCCTCCTATCCCGTATATCTTCATAACCTCCCACAGTGCCTTTCTGTCTACCCTATCATAAGCCTTTCCCAGATCCATAAAAGCCCAAAAAACATCCTTCCCCTTTCCTATAGCTTTCTCACATATCTGTCTTACCACAAAGATCTGATCTACACCTCTACCAGTCCTAAATCCACACTGTTCACCAATTACTCCCTCTGTTCCTCTCCTAATCCTCTCAATCAAGATCCTCCCATAAGCCTTCCCAACTACACTCAACAAGCTAATCCCTCTGAAACTACTACATTCACACTTGTCCCCTTTTCCCTTGTAAAGAGGAACTATACAGGCACTCCTCCAGTCCTCCGGCACTCTACCCTCTCTCCAACAAACATTAAATAACCTCACCAACCAGTCCACCATCACTGTACCTCCCTTTTTCAGACATTCCGCATGGCATCCATCCAGACCAGGTGCCTTACCTGCTTTCATCATCTTAACAACTGCCTTCACCTAATCCTTCCTTATTTCTCCTCCATTCTCCTCATTCATCACTCTCATTTTCTTCGCACTTCCCACTGCAGCAATCTTTCCTTCCCTATCCTCCTTCACATTCAGCAACTCCCTAAAATATTCTGCCCATCTTCCCCTTACTGCCTTCTCTTCCATTATCATCTCTCCATCTGCACCTTTTACCTTTTCTTCTCTACTTGATTCGCCTCCTCTTCCTCTCTTAATTTCTTTCCAAAACATCTTTTTATTACTTTCAAAATTTTCTGTCAAACTCTTACCCCATTTCACATCTGCTCTCCTCTTTGCAACCTTGACCTTGTGCTTTACTTCTCTTTTCTTTTCTTTGTACCTCTCATATGACTCCCTCGTCCTATTTTGTAACCAATCTGTGAAAGCTCGCTTCTTCTCTTCTACAACCTTTTTTGTTTCCTTATCCCACCATTCACTACCCTTTCTTCTATTTCCTCCTGTCCTTCTTGTTCCACACACCATCCTTGCACACTTTATGACTCCCTCCTTGAACCATCCCCATTCCTCCTCCACACCCAGCTCTACTCTACCCTTTACTCCCTCCCACTCCTCCTTCAGCTTCTTTCCGTACTCCTTCTCCTTTTCCTTCTCATTCAAAGAGTTCACTCTAAGAACCTCCCTACCTTTTGTCCCTTTCCTCTTCCTCCATCTATCCTCCACTTTCAACTTACCTTCCACCAAAAAATGATCTGATATTCCCCCACCCTCTCCCCTTAGCACATGTACATCCTTAACTCTTCCTATCATAATCCTATTTACCACTACATAATCCATTAGCGCTCTATCTACCACCCTTCCCTCCACCACCCTCTCCCATGTGCACTTATGCTTGACTTTCTTCCGAAACACTGTATTTGCTATCATCAACTCTCTTTCTAGACACATTTCCACCATCAACTCTCCACTACGATTCTTTCCTGGAACTCCACATTTCCCAACCTCACCTTCCTTACCCGAGGCCTGGTAGGGTAATACCTGTCATCTAGCTGGCCTCGTCCCAACGACTTTTCTCCATTCCCCTCTTTTTTGATATCGTTCCTTTTCTTCACACCATTTCCAGATCTTCACCTCTTCTTTCCCCCGCACCGTCAATCCATCTCTTTCTGGGCCTACCAACTGGTCATCTTGTGTTAGGCTTCCATTGGGAGTCCCTCTTGGCAGTCCCTCTTGGTTGATTTTCACTACATGTCCGCACCACCCAAGTCTGTTTGTTCCTATGATTTCTATAACATCTGTTATTCCAAGTTCCTCCCATATTTGCGTATTTCTTATTCTGTCCATTTTCGTCACGCCTTTTATACTTCTAAGCACTTTCATCTCCGCAGCTCCTAGTTCTGAATTCATTTTAGTTGTAAGTGCCATACTTTCGATCCATATATTAGAATTGGTCGGAGTATTGTGTTATACAATATTATTTTGCATTTAACCGGGGTTTTGGTTAAACTTGTTGATTTTGTTAATAGTTTCAATTCCTTGTCTTCTCTTCATCCATCTTGACTCCCAAATACTTAAAATTTGTTACCTGCCTCAGGCTTTCATTTCCAATCCTTATATTTAGTTGTTTATTTTCTGTACTGATGTTCATTACTTCTGTTCTAGACATTAATTTTCATCCCCTTTTCAGTCATCACTATATCCCATCTATCTATTGCTAGTGTACACACACACACACACACACACACACACACACACACACACACACACACACACACACACACACACACACAGACACACACACACACACACACACACACACACACACACACACACACACACACACACACACACACACAAACACACACACACACACACACACACACACACAAACACACACACACACACACACACACACACACACACACACACACACACACACACACACACACACACACACACACACACACACACACACACTACTTGATGGCGCAATGGTAGAGTTCCCGGCCGCCACTACGGTGGTCCGGGTTCGAATCCCGACCAGGGCTGAAATAATTTCAGTATCGCTGCGCTACGGGGCGTTACTCCAACTCTGGTGGGCAGTGAGTTGGGTATGTGTGTTCGTGTAAGGTCACAGCATTGCCCCTAGATCGGTCATATATGAGCTCTGAGCTCTCTTCCGGGAGGGAAATAGTTGTCAATCACGAACCCAACTTGTGATCCAAGACCATGGTGATACAGACACACACACACACAACAGAAACGTGACTGGAACCGACATTGATCCGTGTCGTACTCCACCGGTCATCTTCCTCCTCTTCCCGAATCCAGAGAACTTACACAACAATTTTCTTTGTAGTAATTGATTATTCTTTTTCTTTTTAGATCTTCCTCCACGCTCAACCCAGCCGTCGCATTCTGTCTAGTATCCATGTTCATAAATCGTCTGCACTGAGACCAATTTGCTTTTCTGATGTTGTAATTCCATTTTCTTTAAGTCTGCGTTTGATTTTCAATTACTTTCGTATTTTGAGGAAAGTGAGTAGATATTTTTTTATATTTCAGTCTTCAGCTTTTATTTTCTTTTCATCTATTTTTTCATCCATTTATTTGTTTAATAATCTATTCACTTATCTATTTTTATCTATTTCTTCATTTACTTATTTATATATTTAGTTATCCATATATTTACCTATTTATCTATTACTCATTTATTCATTTTTTCGTTTATATTAATCTTTCATTTATGCATTCATTTATCAATTTATTAACTTGTTAATTTATTCATTTGTTTATTTATCTATTAATTTATTTCTAAGGAGAATGATGTTCACCCGTTTTCTATGTTGGGATTTTTCTTCATAGAATGATGAGGATGATCTCCTTTGCGTCTTCTTGAATGTTATCTCCGTAATTTGTGTGCATGCGCGTACGTATGTGTATATATATTTTTGAGTGTGTGTGTATGTGTGCGTGTGTGTGTGTGTGTGTGCATGGGTTTGTGTGTCTGTGTATATGTGTGTGTTTGTGTGTGTCGTACCCACACACATACTTACCAAATTAAGCTTTTATAGGATTGAATTCTAGTCGCCATATCAAGTTTCTCTTTATCTTCTTTTCTCATTCTATAGTTTATACGAAAACAGATATAAATAGAATTTTATTATGAAAATATTTACCAAAATTGATAAAATTCTACTTGGAAATATTAACTATGAAGGTTATTTCTCGTGATATTAATAATCTCTTAGTCTTTGTGTTTAGCTTTTATATTTTCTTACGGTTCCCGCCGAAGAAACGACGGCATGACCTCACCATACATAACAGAGGACAGAAAGCCAAAAGTGATGACAACTTAAAACTGTAGATTTGAAGCTTCCTCCGATATTGGGTTATCTGTAAAATCCACCAGTAATTTTGAATTTTCTCAATAGAGTGAGTGACATTACTAAAACTTTACGTAATCATGACAAAGAACATTGACCAGATCTAATCACATCACTGGTTACTTTGCAAAAAAAAAAAAAAAAAAAAAAAAAATTGCATCAAACTATCTATGTCCTAGTTGGGATATATATATATTTTTTCGTGATCCAGAACTGCTCATACATGAACATAGGAGACCGTGTCCATATGTATGAACATCATTAATGTTTAAATCACAATTCTCAGAACTAATGACTGGTACCTCAAAACTCGTTACCTCCCCTTCACCTCCAGCAGGAGATGCAACCCTGAGGGGCTGACATTCGGTCTCCGGACTGGGCCCCAAGATCTCTGCTCATACACGCATGTCTAACAACCGGCGACTACTCCCCCCCCCCGACTCTACTCTTCTCAGTCGGTGATATAGAAACCGTCCTACACTAATACAACACACACACACACACACACACACACACACACACACACACACACACACACACACACACACACATATATATATATATATATATATATATATATGTATATATATATACACATATATATATATATACATATATATATATATGTAATGTATATTTGTATATATATATACAACTACATATATATACATATACATACTATATATATATATATATATATATATATATTTATATATATACATACATATATATATGTATATATGCATATATATGTATATATACATATATATACATATGTATATATATATATATATATGCATATATATGTATATATATACATATAGATATACATATATATCTATGTGTGTGTGTGTGTGTATATATATAATATACATACTGTATATATATATATATGTATATATATATATTTATATATATGTATGTATATATATATATATGTATATATATGTATGTATATATATGTGTGTATATATGTATATATATATATATATATATATATATGTGTATATATATATACATATATATATATATATGTATATATATATATATATATATATGTATATATATACATATTCGAAAACTATTTATATTATGGGATGAAAGAACCTGATAACAAACAGGAAGACTAAATTCTACGGTTGGAAACAAAAAAAAAAGATAAATAGACCTAGACGTAAGCCAAATCCCACTCTGGTTATCTCCTCTTGATACTGTGATTTAAAGAAGAAGGTCAAAAACAACAGAAACGAAAAACAATAAATAATTATTAAAAATATATGATTCTCCTCATTGACTTGCTAGTTTCTATGGGTGTGTGTAGGGTTGGGAGTGAAGGGGTCGGAACGGGGGAAGAAGATTGGGTGTGAGTGGGGGGCGGGGTGGGAGATGGTCGAGGGGGTTAAGGGGAATGTGTGAGGCTTCTTTAATCATACTGAATCGAGTCTTTACTCCCATTTTTGGGGAAGGCTGGGGGGATATTTTCTCCCCAAGATGCTTCTGGGATTAATGTGGCGGCACACTAGACGTTTCTCGCTAGCATGCTACTTGCTTTTTTTTTATCTCACTTGAATAGCAACGACTTCGGTTACGATCTTTTATTTTTCAAACTAAGAGAAGTGTAAACCTAGAATACGAAAGTTAGACGCAAAATTGTTGAGGTGGACTTACGGAAGTCTAGAACATTGTAACCGAAGTCGTTTCTACTTAAACGAAGTAGCTAAAGCAAGTAGCATGCTAGCCGCTACCCTTAGATAGATTCTGATTTTTCCTTCTTGAGGAAGAACAGGGAGACATAATCGATACGCAAGCGACTCATGCGGAAGAGCGTCTAACTCGTATTTTCCCAGTCGCGGGCTCGAGTCCCGTAATTCTCTCCCATCACCAAGAGTAACTGTGACCTCCTCTAAAGGTGGTTTATCACAGTGGGCTATTTTTACCTCCGACCTCCGATTCCTCGGTGGCACCGCCCACCTCCAGAACTTTTCCCGCCGTCAAATCACTCTCTGGCAAACTATTTTGTTTTCTCAACCAAAATACATAGAATGTCGTTTGAAGTGCTGCAGGAGAATTGTTTTCCTCCAGCATAACAGGTACTTTCCCGAAAGCTGCGGCCTGAATATTTACTCCGACAGTCGGAGGAAAAATATCCCAATGTGACGGCGCCTTTACGAGAGACCAAACCGGTGTCAAACTTACCCAAACTCTCTTCTACAACAGCCGTTGTTTGTGTGTCGGTCAAGTCTCCTCAATCATACGATTAAGGGACGGGAAAATTCCCTCTGAAGTAGCCTTAATCGCATTTGAGTCCATTGTGTGCCCCAGTCTTGTAAATAGGGTCATTTGCAAATCTTATTGTGTTTCATTTATGTCACATATTGTAGTTGTACAGCACTTTACTTCTTATTGATCTTGTTGCCGACATTATTCCTCACGATGCCGCTTTGAAGACGAAACGTCAAAAAGTATGCATGACTTTGGAGAACTTGTAAAACATCCTCCAGATGACATAACCATAGTTAGAAATTTGAAAAATATATCTAATATTTTCATAATGTAATAGTTTTAATTATGTACGTATGTATATATATATATGTATATATATATATATATATATGTATATATATATACATATGTATATACAATATACATATATATATCAATATATATATAAATATATATATATATATGTATATATATATATATATATATATCTGCATACATATATATGTATACATATATATATATATATATATGTATATATGTATGTATATATAATATACATATATATTAATATATATATACATTATACATGTGTATATATATGTATACATATATATATGTATATATATATATATATATATATATATATATATATATATATATATATATTGATAAGTATTTTAGACAAATTATTTTGATGATGGAGAAAATAAACACAGGGGAAGGCTCGGAACCCTAAACACTCTAACGTTTCGTTCGCGTACAACTTCTTCAGAGAGTGTATGTAGAACTGCAATTGAAGTTTATGTACTAAATCTAATTATCTTTTCGGACACTTGGGAAAGGTCATACATATACACTTTTCCCAAGTGTCCGAAAAGATAATTAGATTTAGTACATAAACTTCAATTGCAGTTCTACATACACTCTCTGAAGAAGTTCTACGCGAACGAAACGTTAGAGTGTTTAGGGTTCCGAGCCTTCCCCTGTGTTTATGTTCTCCATCATCCAAATATATATATATATATATATATATATATATATATATATATATATGTATACTGTATATGTATATACAAATATATACATATATATATATATATGTATATATATATACATATATATATATATATATAATATACATATATATTGTATATATATATATACTTATATATATATGTATATATTGTATGCATATATATGTATATATATATGTATATATATATTTATATATATATATATTTACATATATATATATATACATATATATATAAATATATATACATTATATGTATATATTACTTATTTTATATATATATATATATATTTATATATATATATATATATATATATATATATATATATATATATATATATATATATATATATATATATATATACATATATAGGTATTTTTTTGGTTTCGACCATGGGCGCAATATAGCAATAGAAAATTGATTATTAATTTTGTAAATTAAAATGTATCAACGTA
>NC_134777.1:130200560-130203060 GCF_046742065.1 Oratosquilla oratoria
AATCTTTTGCGGATCTCTCCTTCTTAACCTCCTTGGTTCCAAGTTTATATTGTCCTGATATTCTATTTTTGCTTTTTCCAAACTCCATTATGCTACACTTGTTAATACTGAAGTCCACTTCCCATTTTTGACTCCAGTTCCATAGCTTATTCAGGTCTTCCTGCAGTGATTCGCAATCCTTTTCAGTTTTTACTTTCCTCAACAATTTGGCGTCGTCTGCAAAGAAGCTCATGTAACATTTCACATCATCATCCATGTCATTCACCTCTTTCCAACCTGAATATTTTTCTCTGAGCACTGCTCTTATTCTACCAATCAGGAAGTCCTCCATCCATTTTAGTAGGGTCCCTTGTATCCCTCCTATATGTTCTATTTTTTTTTTTTTTTTTTTGTGTGGTACTTTGTCAAAAGCTTTTTGTAAGTCTAGGAAGGCACAATCAGCCCATCCATTCCTTTCTTGCACTATGCCTATTAATCTTGAGTAGAAACATATTAAGTTTATGGTATATGATCTTCCTTGTATGTATGTGTGTGTGTGTGTGTGTGTGTGTGTGCGTGTATGTGTGTGTGTGTGTGTGTGTGTGTGTGTGTGTGTGTGTGTGTGTGCGTGTATGTGTGTGTGTGTGTGTGCGTGTATGTGTGTGTGTGTGTGTGTGTGTGTGTGTGTGTGTGTGTGTGTGTGTGTGTGTGTGTGTGTGTGTGTGTGTGTGTGTGTGTGTGTGTGTGTATGTGTTATTTTCTGTTGAGATAGGGTGCCCCAAAAAGCTCCCTCGAAAGATTTTATAAAGGTATTTAATCCATTGGTCATCAGCTTGAACCCTTGTGAACACGCAAGGGGGACTAGACTAGACTAGAGGGAGAGAAGTCTAAATATTTTCTTTAATTTCAAACTGATGATCATCATTTCCTTAGAAACGATAACGCAGACTGACGGATTTGACAACATTACGAAATATTTCAGAAAGTACGTACATGTTTTGGGGTATTGCAAGTACCTAGATTAACACAGGTTAGTTATTTACAGGCAAGGTCACCATATTAAGACAGCAGACTACTCGTAGCAATGGGTTAGATTGGACAAATTTAGGTTTAAAAAGGAAGTAGGCAAGAACTGGTTTACCAATAGAGTAGCTAACGACAAACCATGTAGTGAGCGCTGAAACTATCGGTTGTTTTAAGAAATGGTTAGATAGTTTGATGGATAGGGATGAAAGATGGTAATATTCATGGGACTACCTAGTGTAGGCCTAATAGTCTCTTGTATTTTCCTCCATTCTTATGTTCTTATTTTCTGAATAAAATCGCCTGGCGATAGACAGAATGGAGAGGGTTAGACTGATGCTAGAAGTTTCCTATTTCATGAAATTTCCTCCCCGTTCGAGTTCCTAGAAAAAGAGATATACACACCATGCATAGGGTGCATGCATGGTAGACACAAAGGCGGAAAAAAGAATTGATAAAGAAAAATGATCTAAGCACAATGTAACATTTGAACAAATATCGTTACACAATTTATGATACTTTTTTGAGCATGATATACTTAACCCCTTGTTATTTTTCTATCCTTCCCCATAGCGTGATAAATTTGTCCTCACCCCCTACACACATATATGCTCGCTCGCGCGCGCACACATAAACACACACACACACACACACACACACACACACACACACACACACACACACACACACACACACACACACACACACACACACACACACACACACACACACACACACACACACACACACATGTTTCTATTCAAGGCTAATAGATATAATACAAGAAAGAGATGGATGGGCTGATTGTGCATTTCTAGACCGAAAAAAAAAGCTTTTGACAAAGTACCACATAAGAAGTTGCTTAAGAAAATAGAAACTGAAGGAGGAATACAGGGCAAACTGCTTAAATGGATTGAAGACTTTTTGCAAGAAAGAAAAATGAGAGTAGTGATAAGAGACAAACACTCAAAATGGGATGACGTAATAAGCGGTGTTCCACAAGGAACAGTTCTGGCCCCAATAATGTTTGCTATATATATTAATGATATGGATGAAGAAATTGAAAGTTATATGAGCTTCTTTGCAGATGATGCAAAACTATTAAAAAAAGTGAACACAGAAGAAGATTGTGAGTCACTACAGAGTGATCTAAATATAGTACAGGAATGGAGTAGGAAGTGGGAGATGGAATTCAACACTAAAAAGTGTAGTATAATGGAATTTGGAAAAAGCAAAAACAGAATAACAGGATCATATAAATTGGGAGAAGAAGGAATAAAAAAAGTAGAAAATGAGAAGGACCTGGGAGTCATTGTTATGAATAATATGTCACCTAAGAAACATATAAATAAGATTTTTGGAGAAACTTATAATTTAATAAAAACAATCAAAGTGGCATTTACATACCTGGATGAAGAAATGGTGAAGAAAATTCTAATCACTCTGATAAGACCAAGATTGGAATATGCAGCAACGATGTGGTCACCAAGTACAAAAA
>NC_134777.1:130208060-130220560 GCF_046742065.1 Oratosquilla oratoria
AGTGGGACGTTGTCGGGTCCTGGGGCTTTGCCGGGTCTCATGCGTTTAAGGGCTTTGTTAAAGTCCTGGACGGAGGGGGGTAGTGCCATCCAGTGACGGATAGGATATTGCGAGGTCATTTGTAGCAAAATGCCCTCGCTGTAGGTGATGGTCGTGGCCCCATCCACATTCTTTAAGCCACCCACTGATGACCGTGTGGGACCGAAAATTTCTTTTGTTGCTGCATAAAAGCTTCGCAGGTCTCGCTGGTCAGCGTAGCTTTGTATTTCTGCAGCTTTCTTTTGCCACCAGGTGTTCTGGGCTTCTCGGATGCTTCTTTGGCATTCAGCTACAGCTTACTTGTGAGCACATTTATTTGCAGCTGTGGGCTGGTTCTCCATGGTCAGACGCGTCTGGCGTTTAGCCTCAATGAGAGGAGAGATGGCACCGTCACTCTCGTCAAACCAGTCATGCCTTTTCTTGTTTGCGTAGCCGATGATTTCCTCCGCGGCACGGGTCATGGCGTCTCTTAGTGTGGCCCAGTGGTGCACTACATTAGCCTGACCCACAGGCTCTGCAAGGTGACGTTAGCAGGCTTCTCTGAAGTTTTGTGCCACTTGTGGATTGCGGAGCTTGCTACAGTCAAAGAGCCGGTGTGATGCACTGTCGGGTACCCTTCTAGGTGGTCGAAGGGTAGTCATGGTCAGTCTGGAGATCAGCAGTCTGTGGTCCGTCCAGCAGTCATCCGCTCCGGGCATGGTTCGGGTGATGCGGACGTCTCTTCGGTCTCTGGCTCTGGTGAGAATGTAGTCCCGAATGTGCCAGTGTTTGGACCGAGGGTGTCTCCATGTCGTCTTCTGTCGGTTCGGGAGTCTAAACATAGTGTTGGTCACTATAAGTTGGTGTTCTGCACACAAACCCAGTAGGAGTTCTCCATTGGCGTTACAGTTCCCGATACCGTGGTGGCCGATGATTCCCTCCCATAGGCGATGGTCCTTGCCTACTCGGGCATTAAAGTCGCCCAGCACAACAAGCTTGTCGTTGGCGGGCACTCTCTGGATGGTGTGGTCGAGCTGGGTGTAGAATGCAGCTTTGTCTTCGTCGGGTGAGGTCACAGTTGGGGCATAGACGGAAATCAGGGTGATGTGTCTGTCCCGCGTGATGGGAATGCGGACTGTCATCAGGCGCTCACTGATGGCCTTGGGAGCGAGGTTGTGCTGTTGTACAAGCTGGGAACGGATTGCAAAACCGACACCATGTATGCGCGGCTCCTCGGGGGCTTTCCCTTTCCAAAAGATGGTGTATCCCGTTCCGGCTTCCCTGATGTTGCCCTCTTCGTGTAGTCTGGTCTCGCTGAGGGCCGCCACATCAATGTTGAAGCGGGCGAGGTCCTTGCAAACGAGAGCTGTACGTCGTTCCGGGCAGTTAGTGTTTGCCACGTCTTGGAGGGTGCGAATATTCCATGCACCAATGGTTAAAATCTTTCTGTTGTTGCGACCGCTTTAGTGGGATGTCCGCCAGCCGCGGTAATCTGGCCAGACGTGTTTTCCGTGATCGATGTACCCCACCTTTTCTAGGGGCCTCCTCATGCGGGGTGGGCTGCGGTGGCCCTTAATAGGCCAGCCCAGTCACGGGTCCAGCTGCCGAGCTCTGGTGTCACGGAAAAGGTCACACCGAGTGCAGTCGCGGGCTGAAGGCTTCCAGCTTTCCAGGCCTGCCCCCGTCACCCGCGGTACCATCGCCTCGGGACTTGATGGTGTGATGACGATGAGGTGAAGAGAGGAGGGAGGAATAACAGAATGCCAGTCGCTGGGGAAGTTGTTTTGGTGGTCGTGGCTGCGCAACGGCCACGCACACTCACTTTACCCACATCTTTTCCACCGCAGCTCAAGAAGGATGAGACAGGCAGCCTCCACGATGCAGGTTGCAGGCGTTGCCCTCTTCCGCCGGCGCTAGTTCGCTCCGCCGTTGGGGTCTTGTTGGTTTTATTTCGGAGTTTTCCTTCTCCTAGCCTTTGCCTAAAGAGGCAGACCCTACAAGGCAGTAGGGGCGGAGGGGTCTGATTATACCGTCTGACCACTCGCTCACTTGCATACATTCTGTAAGAAAACGGGGGGGACCACGGGAAGGTAGCATGCAAGCAGTTAGGAGGCAGAGGCTGTAGAGGGGTTAAGACAAGCTTAGCCTATGTCGCATGCACTCCAATGTATATATATATATGTATATATAATATATAATATATATATATATATATATACATATATATATATGATATCTATATATATATGTATATATGTATATATATACATATATATATATATGTATATATATGTATATATACATATATATATATATATATACATACGTATATATATATAAATATATATATACATATATATATATATATGTATATATATACATATATACATAAAATATAAATATACATATGTATACATATATATATATATGTATATATATATGTATATACATATATATATATATATATATACATGTATATATATATATAAATGTATATAAGTATATATATAGACACATATGTATATATATATATATATATATATATATATATATATATGTGTGTGTGTGTGTATGTATATACCCTTGTAGGGTCTGCCTTGTAGGGTCTGCCTCTTTAGGCAAAGGCTAGGAGAAGGAAAACTCAGGTCAGGTCAACCGGGTAGTTGCTTCAGTTAGCGATATGGCGAGTGAATGTGTCACTGTGTTCAGCGCCGAAGAGGTACAATCTCTACTTAGTAGAATTGAAGCCTTGGAGGATGCTGTTAAGTGCCTTAAAGAGGAGAATCGAGTTCTCCGCTCGAAGGCCCATAATACGGAAGACAAAATTAGCGATGAGCATGGATGGAATACGGTGAGAAATAAGATGCGGAAAAGTGGAAAAAAGTCCTCACCAGCCCCACTGAAATGCAAAAACTCGTTTCAAGTGCTGGCGAATCTGCAGGAAGAAGGAACTAATGAAATCCAAGAGAAGAAGGAAAGGGCAGACGCTGGATCCCTGCCCACAGTTAAGATTTTGGTAGTAGGAGACAGTCAAGTGAGGTATTTAGACAGGGTTTTCTGCGACAAAGATAGGAAACATAGGACGCAGGTGTGTTTCCCTGGCGCGGGCATAGGAGATGTTAGAGATAGGATTGAAGAGTGTCTAGTGGGGGAAGGTAAGGACCCAGTAGTTTGCTTAAGTGCCGGAGGAAATGATATAGGTAAGTTAGGGAGTGAGGAATTATTTGCGCGGTACCGGGATGCGCTAGACAAGATCAGAAATAGGGGAGGTGTTCCTGTAGTATGTGGAATCCTTCCGAGGCGTAGAGTTGGAGGCATGTGGCAGTGCAGGGCTATTGCAATGAATTGCAGGCTGGCAAAACATTGTAAGGCCAATGGATGGGCATTTGTCGACAACTGGGACCGCTTTTATGGTAAGAATCACCTATACACAAGGGACGGAGTGCACTTGTCTCCCAGAGGATTTCGGCTCCTTGCTGAATCCCTTGAGCGAGAAGTAGGCATCCTACAGGGTTTTTTTCGGGTAGATTACGTGGGAGTAGGGGGGAAGTATCGGAATATAGTTTAGGCAATAGAAACAACTTAGAGGACTGTGTAAAAAAACACCAAAGCAGGTGGAGGGAAGATAAACTTAAAGTTTACTATACAAATAGCAGGAGCATAATTAACAAAATTGATTTGCTGCGAGGTAAAGCATGCGTAGAAAATTTCGATATTATAGCTATTACTGAATCCTGGATCAACATGGCTGATAAACATTTCCTTCCGGAAATCGAAATAGAAGGATATAAGTTTTTTCATAAGGATAGGGTCGGCAGGAATGGGGGAGGTGTAGCACTTTTCGTTAAAAATACATTAAACTGTATTATCAACAATTCGATTAAGGAAGAGGACTGTACGGAATCTATTTGGGTAGAGATTATAGGCAAGAATAAGAAAGTTATTATTGGCGTCTTGTATAGACCTCCTAACCTCAGCATTGAGCAGACTGATTCCCTGATTCATGAAATTCACAGAGCGTCCCAGTACAAAAACGTTGTAATCATGGGAGATTTTAACTATAGAAACATTGACTGGGAAACTTTAATAGGAGCGAAGAAATTCCTAGATGTGGTGCAGGATAATTTCCTAAAACAAATGATTACCGATCCTACTAGGGGACAAAATACCCTGGACTTAATTCTAACAAATAATGAGCACCAAATTAGCAGCGTAATAGTGGGAGATAGTCTAGGCTTTAGCGATCATCAAGAAATAAGATTTAATGTTATATGGGAAAAAATAAAAAGTACGAATAACGTTCAAGTACCAGACTTCAGGAAAGCAAACTTTGACAATATAAAAACCTATTTGAAATTGAATACGAAAAGCCAGGCGGACGTTTCAGACATTCTTGATTCTCGTCGCGGGGCTGGTAGTCAGGTGTGGGTCATGGAGGGTAATATGCATACCTTAGGTCAGGTCTGGGTCAAGGAGGGTAATACGCATACCTTAGGTCAGGTCAATTGGGGGCGAGGGCCCAACAGTCAGGTCAGTAATTTAAATTAAATGTATAACAATCTAACTGATCTAATTATTAATGCACAAAATACATTTATCCCCCTAAAGTCAATACGGAAAAATAGTAATACTCCCAAATGATTGACGGACAGATTGAAACATGAGATCGGAATGAAAAGAGGACTTTACGTAAAAATGAAAAACGGGGAATCACACCTTAGATCAAGATATAACGAAATGGCAAAGCTGGTTAAAAGGAATACACGTTCAGCGAAACGTAATTATGAAATCAAGGTTGCCAGTCAAGCAAAATCCAACCCAAAGGGTTTCTTTCACCTCTATAGAACAAAAAATAAAGAAAGAATAGGACCAATTAAAAACGATGAAAATGTCATGATTGAATCGGAAGAAAAAATGAGTGAGGAGTTTAACAATTATTTTCTATCGGTGTTTACTAATGAGAGGTTAGATAAAGTACCTGACTGCGATCCGATTTTCAGAGGAGATGAAGAAAGTAGTCTAACTAATATCAGCATTAGTAAAGAAGAAGTAGTCAAGCAGATTGACAGACTTAAAGCTACAAAATCTCCGGGTCCAGACGAAAATTTTCCAAGAATGCTTAAAGAGTGTAAATTTGAAATCTGCGACCAGTTAACTGAAATATTCAATAAATCGATAGACACTGGTTCTGTTCCAACTGCTTGGAGGCAGGCAAACGTTGTTCCTGTTTTTAAGAAGGGAGATAGATCGTCTATATGCAACTACAGGCCAATCAGTTTGACATCGGTTATAGGAAAAATGCTTGAATCAATAATAGTAAATAGACTCAGAGAACACATTGAAGGGCATAATTTAATTCGTGTTTCACAGCATGGTTTCTCCAAGGGTAAGTCATGTGTGACTAATCTTCTATCCTTTTACACTAAGGTATATAAGGCGTCAGACAACAATGAAAATTACGATGTTATTTACCTTGACTTTAGCAAAGCGTTCGACAAAGTGCCACACCAGAGACCACTAAATAAAATCAAAGCCCATGGCATAGGAGGAAAAGTGTTAGAATGGATTAGAGCTTGGATTAGTAACAGAAAACAGCGGGTCACCATAAATGGAATAAAATCTAGGTGGGGCAATGTTACTAGCGGGGTCCCCCAGGGCTCGGTTTTGGGTCCCTTGTTGTTCATTATGTATATAAACGACTTAGACGAAGGGTTGAATAGTGATGTTAGTAAGTTTGCGGACGACACTAAAATAGGACGCCTAATTAGGTCAGGAGACGACGCCCAGATTCTGCAGGATGACCTTAATAAGCTGTTAACATGGTCGGTGAAATGGCAAATGAACTTCAATATCTCTAAGTGTAGCGTGTTAAACGTAGGGCTACACAACCCCGAAAATAGATACAACTTAGATGACACGTTTTTAGAAAAATCTGAGTGCGAGAGGGACTTGGGAGTTCTGGTGAGTCCGGACCTTAAAACCAGGAAGCAGTGTATTAGCGCCAGAAATAAAGCTAACAGACATTAGGCTTCATTGCTAGGACGGTAACGAATAGAAGTGCAGAGGTAATTATTAAACTCTATCTAGCGATAGTTAGACCCATCCTTGACTATGCGGTACAGTTTTGGTCTCCGTCCTACAGAATGGACGTAAATTCACTAGAATCAGTACAGAGAAGAATGACCAAAATGATACAAGGACTCGGAAATTTGCCTTACGAAGAGAGGCTTAGGCACCTAAACTTACACTCTCTGGAAAGACGCAGAGTGCGGGGTGATCTAATAGAAGTGTTCAAGTGGATCAAAGGCTATAACAAGGGTGATGCAAACAAGGTCATCATAATAAAACAACAGGGCAGGACTCGCAGTAATGGGTATAAACTGGACAAATTTAGATTTAAGAAGGAAATAGGCAAGAATTGGTTTACTAATAGGGTGGTCGATGAATGGAATAAACTTATTAACCATGTAGTAAGCGCTGAAACTATCAGTTGTTTTAAAAAACGATTAGACAACTTTATGGATGGGGATGACAGGTGGTGATGGATACGGAGCTGCCTAGTGTAGGCCTTATGGTCTTTTGCAGTCTCCTTTATTTCTTATGTTCATATGTTCTTATATACATATATATATATGTATGTATATATATATATATATATATATATATGTATATATATATATTTATATATATGTATATACATATATGTATATATATATATATATATATATATATATAAACTATACATATATGGACATGTATATATATATATATATATATATATATATATATATATATATGTGTGTGTGTGTGTGTGTGTATGTATATATACATGTATATAAATATATACATTTTGTGTTTTTCCAATCAATGTTATGTCTATAGTCCTTTTGATGATCAAACAGTCCACTTGACAACTGCACCGTTCCAATGTTTGTGTTGATTTATTTTTTGTTCAAACCTTTACCTGTTTCGCCCATGTAGATAAAATTACAATTTGTACATGTTATACTGTATACGCAACCTTCTTTTTCTCTTGGTGAATTTTTAATCAAGAAGCTCTAAACATTATTATTGTTTTTAAAAACCACCTGGATACCAAAATTTCTAAGTATTGTAGGAAGACCGACTAAATTATCTTAAAGTATGATTAAATTGTTTTACATAAGATTACCAACTGTTACAGAGCTGGTTTTCACAACATTAATACCAGCTCGGTAACAGTTGGCAATCTTATAAAAAGCCGAAATAAAAGTAGGGAAAATATTCGTCAAACAGGTGTTTACTGTGTGTCATGTTTAGGTTGTAAAACGATCTACATTGTGAAAGTTTCCGTGGTGTTGATAAAAGAATATCGGAACATAAATATGATATGAAGACTTACAATGTGATACAGCCCACAATGCTGACTGGAATAATTCTAAGATTATTAAATATGAAAACTATACTATGAAACGTAGATGTTTTGAATCTGCTTTTAAATCTCTCATTGATAATATAAAAAAAAAAATGGATTTTTTACAATACATAAACATTTAGCAATTTTAATAACAAAGTAACAACCAATTTACGCAAATTGTGTTTACACCAGTTTCAAGTTCGTTTCTCCCCGCAAGCTCGGGTTATATAAGGAGTCAGATGTTTGTCCACTATGTCATTTCTGAAGAAGCCCTGGTGGGCGAAACGTTGAATACATTCGATCCCATACTCTGCGTTGGGCCTCTCTCCTACAGTGCTGCTGCAGTCGCTGCTGCTTTTACTCAATGCTGTATACAAAGATAAATGTACTGTACCTATATCTCACACTAAATGGATTAAAATTGATAAGATAGATCTTAAAAATATACATATAAATAAAGAGTGCATATAACAATTGAAGAGTTAAGAAAAAATATTAAAAGGAAACTATAATTTAAAAACCTTAAAAATGGTAAGCAAGGTAATATTCAATATGTGTGTGTGCGTGTGTGTGTACAGGTATAGTATATACATACACTACCTGTATATGTATATGTACTGAAATACAGTACAGTATTAAAACATTAAAAAAATAAGAAAAATGATAAAAATGAAACTAAAAGACAAAATTGATAAATAAACAGTAAACAGCTTGTATATAACAGTATTCAATAGAAAAAGGTACTTAATAACGCAACAGATTGATATCATGTATCCTAGAGTATAACCATCGTGTCGGCCATTTTGAATGGGAGCCGACTTACGTCCAATCCGAATTACGACCGGTTGGTCGGAATCGATCTAGGTCGTAACACGGATAGTGACTGTATATATATATATATAATATATATATATAATACATATATATATATATATATACAGTATACATATATATATACATATATTTACATATATATATATATATTATATATATATATATATATATATATATATATATATATATATATATATATATATACAGGTGTGGCTTGTTGGAGTGGCTGCTGGGGCACACACCCCAGCAGCCACTCCAACAAGCCACACATGCAACAAATGCGGCCGAGACTGCCACTCCCGCATCGGACTCACCAGCCACAGCCGTCACTGTCGCTAGTAAAATCATGCCTTTCTCCGGCGCAAAATCCATAGTCGATATCGACTGACGGAGGCCTTATATATATATATATATATATATATATATATATATATATATATATATATATATATATATATATAGTGTACATACATACATATACACACATAATATATATACATATACACACATAATATATATATATATATATATATATATATATATATATATATAATCACGAAGAACCCACAGTCGGAATAAAAGTAAACTTTAGAAGAATGTGTAACATCTATATTTCGGCTAATAGCTATAGCCCTCTTCAGGAAAGTGGGTTCTTTGTGATTATTTATTACAAATGTGCTACGACATTTTGTCTAAGTGATATATATATATATATATAATGTATACATATATATACATATGTATATACTGTATATATATATATATATATATGTATGTATTCATATATATATATATATATATATATACACACACACACACACACGATCGGCCAGAAGAAATCTATTAATGTAAGCAGAGTAGGAAACACAGGAGTCTTGGTCTTGAGTTTATTCCTGACTAGTTTCGCAGGTATGCGTTTTCAAAAGAATAGTGTACAAACAGGCTGAGGGCATTTTATAAATGGGGTGGACCTCACTACCTCCCCGTGTTACCATAGTTGGTGACAAGTGTGAACGTTACATATTCATTGTGGCAACTGTAATAATAATGATAAAGTTTAACAAGTGGTAAATGTGATAACAACACTAATAATAACAATGAAAATATTAATAGTAATTGTAGCAGTGATACCAGTAAAAGATATAGAAAAAAAAAAAAAAAAAAAAAAAAAAAAAAAAATAATAATAATAATAATAATAATAATAATAATAATAATAATAATAATGATAATAATAATAATAATAATAATAATAATAATAATAATAATAATAATAATAATAATAATAATAATAATAATAATAATAATAATAATAATAATAATAATAATAATAACAATAATAATGTTGAAAATAGTGATCAATAATATTAAGAACATAACTAAATAATATCCATGATAAAAAAGAAGGGAAATGTAAGGATAATGATGAAAATATTAAGTGGTGAAGGAACAAAATAGAAATTACAATTAATATTTTCATTGTTATTATTAGTGTTGTTATCACATTTACCACTTGTTAAACTTTATCATTATTATTACATTTGCCACAATGAATATGTAACGTTCACACTTGTCACCAACTATGGTAACACGGGGAGGTAATAAGGTCCACCCCATGTATAAAATGCCCTCAACCTGTTTGTACACAAGCATACTTGCGAAACTAGTCAGGAATAAACTCAAGACCAAGACTCCTGTGTTTCCTACTCTGCTTACGTCAACCTGTCAGAATGTCTCAGCAAATCTATTAGTGGTAAAAAACAGAAGATACAATCTTTGAAAGCGGTAGTAACCCACCCCCTCAAAAAAAGAAATAAATACAAACACACACACACACACACACACACACACACACACACACACACACACACACACACACACACACACACACACACACACACACACACACACACACAAAGGATTACAAAGGCGGAGCATGCCGACAGGAGACCTTTTGGTCCATATCGAGGTCGGATGCGAAAAAATCATAATAATACAATATCAAATAAAAACTATAATGATGTAAATAACAAATAAAATACATAAATAAATGCATAGGTATAGTTAAATAATAAACAAACAGGTAAATAGTAAATAATAATAAATTGACATATAACTAATAATAAATGAAAATCAGACAGACAAATGATAACAAAACAAAAACAAATAATATAAAATAAATTATAATCATTACAGCATCTTGCTTAGGTGTATATCTAAATGATTCTTAAAGCTTCGAACTGAACTACATTGCACTACCTGTGCAGGAAGTTTATTCCATTCATTAACTACACGGTTGGCAAAGTTGTTTCTACCTACTTCCAAACTGAATCTATTTCCGGACAGTTTGAGACCATTGTTTCTTGTCTGATTCTCATTCAATGTGAAAATTTTGTCACTTTTGATGTTGTCAATTCCCTTTAAAATCTTAAAGACCTGTATCAAGTCACCTCTGAGTCTACGCTTTTTTAGGGAAAACAGATTCATGTTTTAGTCGATTTTCGTATGATTTATTTTTGATATTTGGAATCAGTTTTGTGGCTCGCCGTTGTACTTTTTCCAGTCTGTCAATGTCTTTAATGAGATTCGGTGACCATGCGGAAACAGCATATTCCAAACGTGGACGAACTAACGATTTATATAGCTTGTTAATGAGTGATGGACTTTTGAAATCAAAAGATCGCGCAATCAGTCCTAGAATCTTATTTGCTTTCTCAGAGGCTGAAATACACTGCTTCGATGATTTGAGGTCGTTACTGATAATTACACCGAGATCTTTTTCACTATCCACTTTTGTTAAACGAATTTCCAAATAACTTGTAATCGTACTTACTGTTATTTTTACCTATGTGCATTACCTTGCATTTACTTGTGTTAAATTTGATTAGCCACTTTTCAGACCATTGCTGTAATTGATCTAAATCTTCTTGAATATCTAATTGGTTTGAGTGATCATTTGCCACTCCGCACAGTTTTGTATCATCAGCAAATTTGGAAACAGTAGATTTTAGTCCATGGTCTATATCATTTATATATACTATGAATAGAAGTGGCCCAAGAACGGAACCATGAGGAACTCCACTTGTAACATTTTTCCATCTAGAAGTTTTTCCATTTAAAACAACTCTCTGTTTTCGACCATTCAACCAATTACTAGTCCAACCTAATAGACTACCACTTATTCCGTATAAAGCTAATTTAGTAAGCACTCTTTCGTGTGGAACTGTATCAAAAGCTTTTGCAAAGTCTAGATATATTAAATCTATATTGTTTCTTTTGTCATAATTCGAGATAGCTGTGTTGTAGAATTCGAGTAAGTTAGTCACGCAAGAACGTTTCCGTCTGAAACCATGCTGGCTATCATTTATCAAACGGTTACTTTCTAAATGATGTTCGATAGCATCTATGATGATAGTTTACATTATTTTTCCTACGATTGAAGTCAAACTTATAGGTCTATAGTTATTTGGTTTCTTTTTGTCTCTTGGGACATCTCCGGATATGATGGATTTCTTGAAAATAATTTCTAATGGAACAACAATCTCATTTTTCATTTCCTTTATGATTCTTGGATGCCAACCGTCAGTCCCTGGTGTTTTATTGACTTTGAGTTTATCTATACACTTTTTAATTTTTTCTTTTGTCATATTTACCGTAGTGAGTAAGTTTACCCTAGGCTTTTCACAGGTTTCAGTTTGGAATACACACACACACACACACACACACACACACACACACACACACACACACACACACACACACACACACACACACACACACACACACACACACACACACACACACACACACACACACACACACACACACACACACACACACACACACACACACACACACACACACACACACACACACACACACACACACACACACACACACACACACACACACACACACACACACACACACACACACACACACACACACACATATGTATATATATACATATGTGTGTGTGTGTGTGTGTGTGTGTGTGTGTGTGTGTGTGTGTGTGTGTGTGTGTGTGTGTGTGTGTGTGTGTGTGTGTGTGTGTGTGTGTGTGTGTGTGTGTGTGTGTGTGCGAGCGCACGTGCTAGTGTAGGATGAAAGTTGTGGACTATTTTTCATCTGCGGATTTCTTCTGCATTTATCCTCCGGATTTAGCCAGATTCGGAAGACCCACAGGTCGATCCGCATCTCCTTATATCTCAGGTGAGTCACTTTGAGAGAGAGAGAGAGAGAGAGAGAGAGAGA
>NC_134777.1:130228060-130233060 GCF_046742065.1 Oratosquilla oratoria
CTCCTTTCCCTTTCTTCCTCTCCCACTCCTCTTCCACCCTATCCCCCACTTTTCCTCCCAACCTCCACCCTTTCTCCCCCTCCCCCTCCCCTTCCATCCTCTCTTCCGCTTCTCCTCCCAACCTCCACCCTCTCTCCCCTCCTCCCTTCCCCACTACCCTCTCCCTCTCCCCTTCCATCCTCTACCCTCTACCTTCCACTCACTCCCCCGCTTCTCCTCCCACCATCCACCCTCTCTCTCCCTCCACCCTCTCCCTCTCCCCTTTCCTCTCCCCCTCCACTCTCTACCCTCCCTCTCCTCTCTGTCCCTCTCCTCTTCCCCCTCTACCCTCTCCCCCGCTTTTCCTCCCCACCTCCCCCGAATCTTTGGGGCTTGAAGGGTAAGGGACTCACGCCCTCTTCTAGTTAGTGGCCGCCGTGGGTCCATGACTTTTCGTCGCCGTCTTTTCGTCGCCGGACTTTTCGTCGCCGACGTTTCGTCGCCGGACATTTCGTCGCCGCGACTTTTCGTCGCCGGACGTTTCGTCGCCGCGACATTTCGTCCCCGCGACTTTTCGTCGCCGGTCATTTCGTCGCCGGACTTTTCGTCGCCCCAAGCATAAATTGTATGCAAAGATTGACAATATTTGAAATATAAAATTGGAAATATATGATTTAATGCCAAATTCAATATACTTCTTCTGATTGATCTTGATGTGATCTTGATGTGATATCTCACACAACATCGTGCCTTACTAAAGAACTTTACATTTCAATACATATGGACTATTTACTAATAACTTACTAATTTTATATTAAATGATTTTACCCTTACACTTTAATGAATAGCTTCATAATTATGATTTCGTGCCAAATTATTACTGTATGATATGCCAATAATAGATTATATATACTGACGTGTCAAATATATATTTAGATAATGATGTATTAAATTATTTATTGTAATTTAAATAAAATTGTATTTCATCTACGTAAGTTAGGGCTCAGATATTTGCAAGTCGGACTGGTTGAGGCAAGAATGAATGGTTTATACGGCACTGAGATGTATAGCTATTTGCCACACTCATATTATTGCATTGGGAGTAGGAATATAAGTACAAGTATGACATTAAATCATATATTTCCAATTGTCAATCTTTGCATACAATTTATGCTTGGGGCGACGAAAAGTCCGGCGACGAAAAGACCGGCGACGAAAAGTCGCGGCGACGAAACGTCCGGCGACGAAAAGTCGCGGCGACGAAACGTCCGGCGACGAAAAGTCGGCGACGAAAAGTCCGGCGACGAAAAGACGGCGACGAAAAGTCGTGCAGGGCCGCCGTGCACTACAGCCACCCTAAACCTCCTCCTGCTCCTTCCCTTTCAACTCCCTCCCTACCCCTTCTTCACCACCTTTCTCTTCCCCTCCTCCCCCCGCCTCCACCTCTTCACCCTCTCCCTCCCCTCCATTTTCTCCCTCCCTTCTCTCTCACTCATATCCTCCTCCCTCTCCCCCTCCCCTCCCCTCCATTTTCTCCCTCCCTTCTCTCTCACTCATATCCTCCTCCCTCTCCCCCTCACCTTCATCCTCTTATCCCTCCCCCTCCTGCCCCTCTCCTCCCCCTCCTCCTACCCATTATCTTTTCCCCTCTCATCCCTCCTCCCTTTACACCTCTTCCATATATTCCCATCCACGCCATCTACCGTCCTCCCCCTTCTCCCCCTCATCTCCTTCATACACAACCCTCCACGTCTACTACATTATCTTCTTTATCTTTTTACAACCCTCTTGGCATCCTCCTCCTCCCTTCCGCCACCGCTTGGTGTGAGGTTGAACTTTCTTGGTCAGTGTCCATAAGTCCGAGTTTTTCATAGGATACAAATAATTTATACAAGATATTCAAGTAACCTGGCAGCTTCCTCACGTTTCTCCCCCCCCCCTACCCCGTGTGTGTGTGTGTGTGTGTGTATGGGTGTGTATGGGTGTGCATTTGTGTGCGTGTATATGTGTATGTGTGTGTGCGCGCTCCCCATGAGGGAATGCGGAATAACAGGTATTAGTTGGTAATCCCGGCTTTGGGGAAGAGAAAGCAGCGGCCGAGAAATAAAGAGGGTGTCAATTCCGAAGCACAGTGGAGGAGATGATTGAACCAGTAGCTCTTCGGTTCAGAAATGAATGTGAGGTTGGGGAGTATACATGTGTCGTAGACTCCACGTAGCTCCTCCGCTGGCGTCCCTACTGATATGATTCAGCGTAACATATACAGTTTGTATGAGGCTGTCCTCACTCTGATGTTGATGTATTGCTTCCAGTTCATCTGGTCATCCACAGTTACACGGAGCACCCTCGTGGACTGGAACATTTGGAGGTGTCTGTGTGTGTGTGCATGTGTACGTGTGTGTGTATGTACGTGTGTATTCATGTGCGTATATGTGCGTTGGGGGACTAATTTAAAAGTGCGGTGGAAGACTTCTCAGAATCCCCTGGGATGACAAGAATCGACAGATCAAATCTTCGTCTGGATTCAACCTCCAAGAAATAATCTTAGAATCTGAAAATGAAAATATCATAACAAGACAGAAAACGATCAAGGAAACAGAGAAGAAAAAGAGTTGAGTGAGGGCGAGGCAAGATATGTGGTAAAGCGGAGGGAAGAGAAGTAAAAAAGAGAGCAACAGAGAGAGCAACAAAGACAATTACATATGCTTATGCATATATATAATTATTCTTATATATATATATATATATGTATATATATACATACATATATATATATATATATATATATATATATATATATATATGTGTGTGTGTGTGTGTGTGTGTGTATAAAAATTTATATATATACATATTTATATATATTCATATATATATTTATATATATATATATATATATATATATATATATATATATATATATATATATATATATATATATATATATATACTAGCCAAATTACCCGCGCGTTACTGCGGGAAAATGATGATCATTATTTTGATAGAATTTGTGGAGAAAATTTACATGTATCAATATAACTCAATGGAAAAGGTAGCACAAATAAAATGTTAAGAAAGTAAGAAAAAAATCAATTTGAGGAGGGAGACGCCCTTTGGAAATAAAATATACTCGGCCGTAGGAGAAGATTTGAACCAACCTTTAATTAATTATCTTTGAACTCGAGTATATCACCGCCCTCGAAAAAGTAAAATAAAAATAACTATTTGGTAAAATTATAGTCATTTTACATTTACATGGTTTCTTCTTACAAAGGCTATCATAGTTTGTAACAACATCAATTTCACAAATATAAATAATATTTATGAACACATACAATGGTTTGTTTAATCAAAGTAGTTTATGTCACAAAAATGCATGCGTGTTAAGGGGATACTATAGTAGTGGCGTGTTACCAAACCATACCCCTTTAACCCTTAACCCTAGCCGATATATATATATATATATATATATATATATATATATATATATATATATATATATATATATATATATATATCATGTGCGGAGAAGTAATGTACTAAATCCTCTTTGTTTGTTTCCTTTCTGTATACTGAGAAAGTTACAGTTTTTTCCCACTCGTCGTATTAACGTATCTAGGAAGGGCAATTGTCCGTTTTGTTCCTCTTCTACGGTGAACTGAATATCGCTTAAGTGCAGTGATGGCCTGTCTATATATGGAGTTATTAGAAAAAGAAAACTTTATCAGAATCAATGGTAGGGGATCATACTGGTTTAGATATGTAGACGATGTCCTCGCAATCATCCCCGAAAACACCAATGTAAATAATAAAGTGAGAATGCTTAACGCGGTCAACAGCGATATTCAGTTCACCGTAGAAGAGGAACAAAACGGACAATTGCCCTTCCTAGATACGTTAATACGACGAGTGGGAAAAACTGTAACTTTCTCAGTATACAGAAAGGAAACAAACAAAGAGGATTTAGTACATTACTTCTCCGCACATGATGATAGGACAAAGAGTGGTATAGTAATAGGATTTTTTCTCAGGGCACTACGAATCTGTAGTAATGAATACCTAGAAAGCGAATTTGATTACATTATGAAAACCTTTGACAAACTTGGATATCCAGAGGGAATGTTGAAAAGAACAAAAAGAAAAGCAATAAATATTTACAATCACGGAAAGAAAGAGAGAAATGATAAAAATAAAAATAATACAAATTTTATATCAGTACCTGGCTCAGAAATGTCACCAATAATAGACAAATATTTAACAAAAACAGGTATAAACATAGCTAAAATAACTAACAAGAGGATAGGTGATTTAATAAAGACTTCTGAAAAGAGAACCAATTCCGAAAACAGCGTCGTATACAAAATCCCGTGCAATAGTTGCTCAATGGCTTATTTTGGCGAATCGTCAAGAGGATTAGAAAAAAGAATTTATGAACATAAAAATGACATAAAAGCACATAGGACATCTAATTCTTTAGTAGTTCATGCGGAAAAATTCGATCATTTACCAAACTGGAGAGAAGCTGAAGTGCTACATAAAGGTTTTGATAAATTCACTAGAAGAATTGTTAAATCAGCATATATTTCAACTAATAATTCATCGAATCATCGAGGAGGGTTTATCAATTTAGCTAAAGAAACTAGTATTTTAATTCTAAAACACGCCAGAAAAACGACCTTTCCCAAGTGTCCGAAAAGATAATTAGATTTAGTACATAAACTTCAACTGCAGTTCTACATACACTCTCTGAAGAAGTTCTACGCGAACGAAACGTTAGAGTGTTTAGGGTTCCGAGCCTTCCCCTGTGTTTATGTTCTCCATCATCCAAATAATATATATATATATATATATATATATATATATATATATGATATATATATATATACACATATATATATACACACATATATATATATATATAATATATATATATATATATATATATATATACTGTATATATATACACCAGTGTATTTCGGCAGCAATTGTTCTCTAATGCAAGTAGTATTAAAAACGACGGAAAT
>NC_134777.1:130270560-130275560 GCF_046742065.1 Oratosquilla oratoria
GGATCTTACAAACGAAATTAAAGAAATGAAAAGAGACATAAATGAACTGAAGAATGATAATGAAAAGAAGAAAACTAATGATAATAATAGCGAAAATCTAAAGCAGGAAGTGAACAACAAATTCCAAGAATTGACACAAAAGATCGAAGAAAACTTAGGTGGGGACAGTATCCAGGAAATTAAGAAGTGGAAAGAAAATATTGAAAATAAAGAAATTGCTTTCAAAGAAATAGTCAAGCAGCAAATGCAAGATAATGCAAAAGACACAATCATTCAAGTGATTAACGAAAAAGCAAATTGGGTCAGGGACACAGTAGATAGGAAGAAATGTATTGTGGTTTATGGGCTTAAAGAAAAACAAGGATTGGCGAGGTACATGAGAGAAAAAGAAGAAAAAGAGACAGCAGTAGAAATCCTTAATGAAATTCAGGGGGGAGATAGTGATTCAGGCACAGACTTAGAAGAGACTTACAGAATTGGTCGCTATACTAAGGATAGGAATCGACCTCTAAAGATAAAACTAAGGTCACAAGTGGTAGTAGAAGACATATTTGAAAAAGTAGGTAACTTGGCAAAGAGTGAAAAATACAATAAGATATGGATAAAAAGAGAAATGAGTACTGAGGAATTAGAAAAAGAAAGGGCGCTAAGAGAAGAAGCAAAGGAAAAAAACTTGAAAAGATCAGAGACAGAATGCAAAGAATTCCAGTGGAGAGTAATAGACTTGAGATTAAGACAATGGCGCTTCAAAACGAACAAAACAAGGGAAGAAGAAACCAGGGAGAAGGAAGAAAATTAAAAGTGGCCTATACCAACATTGACGGACTAATTTCGGGACTGAACGAACTCAATGATTATCTGTTAGAAGCAAAACCAGACATAATGGGAATTGTAGAGACTAAACTAAGAGGTGAAATACCATCCACTGTTATCGGACAAGGTTTATACAACTACTGGATAAAAAACAGGGACAAGAAACAGGGAGGGGGAATCATGTTCTTGGCCAAGAAAGACCTAAAGGTGACAAAAATTGCAGAGGGCAAAGGTAAGAACATAAGAACATAAGAAATAAAGGAGACTGCAAAAGACCATAAGGCCTACACTAGGCAGCTCCGTATCCATCACCACCTGTCGTCCCCATCCATAAAGTTGTCCAATCGTTTTTTAAAACAACTGACAGTTTCAGCGCTCACTACGTGGTTACTAAGTTTATTCCATTCATCGACCACCCTATTTGTAAACCAATTCTTGCCTATTTCCTTCTTAAATCTAAATTTGTCCAGTTTATACCCATTACTGCGAGTCCTGCCCTGTTGTTTTATTATGATGACCTTGTTTGCATCACCCTTGTTATAGCCTTTGATCCACTTGAACACTTCTATTAGATCACCCCGCACTCTGCGTCTTTCCAGAGAGTGTAAGTTTAGGTGCCTAAGCCTCTCTTCGTAAGGCAAATTTCCGAGTCCTTGTATCATTTTGGTCATTCTTCTCTGTACTGATTCTAGTGAATTTATGTCCATTTTGTAGGACGGAGACCAAAACTGTACCGCATAGTCAAGGATGGGTCTAACTATCGCTAGATAGAGTTTAATAATTACCTCTGCACTTCTATTTGTTACCGTCCTAGCAATGAAGCCTAATGCTCTGTTTGCTTTATTTCTGGCGCTAATGCACTGCTTCCTGGTTTTAAGGTCCGGACTCACCAGAACTCCCAAGTCCCTCTCGCACTCAGATTTTTCTAAGAACGTGTCATCTAAGTTGTATCTATTTTCGGGGTTGTGTAGCCCTACGTTTAACACGCTACACTTAGAGATATTGAAGTTCATTTGCCATTTCACCGACCATGTTAACAGTTTATTAAGATCATCCTGCAGAATCTGGGCGTCTTCTCCTGACCTAATTAGGCGTCCTATTTTAGTGTCGTCCGCAAACTTACTAACATCACTATTTAACCCATCGTCTAAGTCGTTTATATACATAATGAACAATAAGGGACCCAAAACCGAGCCCTGGGGGACCCCGCTAGTAACATTGCCCCACCTAGATTCTTATTTTCTGTTACTAATCCAAGCTCTAATCCATTCTAACACTTTTCCTCCTATGCCATGGGCTTTGATTTTATTTAGTAGTCTCTGGTGTGGCACTTTGTCGAACGCTTTGCTAAAGTCAAGGTAAATAACATCGTAATTTTCATTGTTGTCTGACGCCTTATATACCTTAGTGTAAAAGGATAGAAGATTAGTCACGCATGACTTACCTTTGGAGAAACCATGCTGTGAATCACGAATTAAATTATGCCCTTCAATGTGTTCTCTGAGTCTATTTACTATTATTGATTCAAGCATTTTTCCTATAACCGATGTCAAACTGATTGGCCTGTAGTTGCATATGGTCGATCTATCTCCCTTCTTAAAAACAGGAACAACGTTTGCCTGCCTCCAAGCAGTTGGGACAGAACCAGTGTCTACCGATTTATTGAATATTTCAGTTAACTGGTCGCAGATTTCAAATTTACACTCTTTAAGCATTCTTGGAAAAATTTCGTCCGGACCCGGAGATTTTGTAGCTTTAAGTCTGTCAATCTGCTTGATAACTTCTTCTTTACTAATACTGATATTAGTTAGGCTATTTTCTTCATCCCCTCTGAAAATCGGATCGCAGTCAGGTACTTTATCTAACCTCTCATTAGTAAACACCGATAGAAAATAATTGTTAAACTCCTCACTCATTTTTTCTTCCGATTCTATCATGACATTTTCATGATAAAAGTCGAAGGCAAGAATATGAAAAGTAGAAAGTTTGTGGTGACTTATGTGCCTCCAAAAACAAGCGCTTGGAAAGAAATTGAACATAAAAAAATGCTAGATGACACAAGAAAATCACTCAATGAGATACTAATGGGTAAGGGTAATCTGGTAGTTATGGGGGACTTCAATTGCAAAGAAATTTGTTGGGACAGCATGACAGTGCAAGGAGGAGATGACTCGTGGGGCAATGTACTGCTAGATATGACCATGGAGTACACAATGACCCAATGGGTCCATGAAAACACAAGGTACAGAAATAATGAAGAGCCATCGAAACTAGATCTAATATTTACAACAGAGCCTGAAATAGTGCATAAAGTCCAGTATGAGACACCAATTGGAAAGAGTGACCATGTACTCATCGAAACTATACTAAAGGAAGAAATAGACATAGAGAGGAACGAAAAGCATAGGAAAGGAAGACTGAGGTACAACAAAACAGACTTTACAAAACTAAAGACATTCTTCCGGAATGCAAACTGGGAAATATTTTACAGGGAAGAAACAGCAGTGGAAGAGAAATGGAATATATTGATGGAAAACTACAATGAAGGGGTAAACAGGCATGTACCAAGACAAAAGCGAGAGAGAGAGTACATTAAATGTTGGTTCAACAAAAGATGCAGTGAGGAAAAAGACAGAAGGGACAAAGCTTGGAAAAAGTGGAGAAAAGACAAAAAACAAAGCAAATGGCAAATTTATGTTAACTATAGAAATGAGTATGTTAATGTGAGAAGAGAGGAGAAAAGGAACCATGAGAAGGATATTATAGACAAATGCAAAGAGCAACCCAAACTATTCTATCGGTATGTGAATGGTAAACTTAAAAACAAACAGGAATTGGTGAAACTATGCCAAGGAAACATAGAATACACAGAAGATTTAGAGATGGCCGAAGTCATGAACAATCACTTTAAATCTGTTTTCACCAGAGAGAAAATACCGAATTGTGACATAGACAAAAACAAGAAATCTCCCCTCATGAATGAGTTTACAGCATCACTAAAGGAAATATCAGAACATTTATCAAGACTGGATGTCAGAAAATCACATGGCCCGGACGGTATTGCAAATTGGATTCTAAAGGAGTGCAAAGAAGAACTAACAGACAAAATACACATCTTAATAAACAGCTCACTCAAAGAAGGAAAGATACCCGAGGACTGGAAAAACGCTAACATTGTACCAATACACAAAGGAGGAAACAAAGAAGAACCCACCAACTATAGGCCAGTATCACTAACAAGCACCATTGCCAAAATTTGTGAGAAAATAATCAAGAATAGATGGGTAAAACATCTGGAAGACAATGACATATTAAACCCAAGACAATTCGGATTCAGACAAGGAAGATCATGCTCCACAAACTTAATATGCTTTTACTCAAGACTAATAGACATAGTGCAAGAAAGAAATGGATGGGCTGATTGTGCATTCCTAGACTTGCAAAAAGCCTTTGACAAAGTACCACACAGAAAACTACTAAAAAAACTGGAACACATAGGAGGAATACAGGGAAACCTACTAAAATGGATAGAGGACTTTCTGACTGGTAGAAAGATGAGAGTAGTGCTCAGAGAAAAATATTCAGACTGGAAAGAGGTGATCAGTGGAGTACCGCAAGGATCTGTGCTGGCACCAATAATGTTTGCTATCTATATGAATGACATGGATGAGGACGTGAACTGCTACATGAGCTTCTTTGCCGATGACGCCAAACTGCTAAGGAAAATAGAAACTGATGAGGACTGTGAAGCACTGCAAGAAGACCTAAATAGGGTATGGAACTGGAGTCAGAAATGGGAAGTGGACTTTAATACGAAGAAGTGTAGCATAATGGAGTTTGGAAAAAGCAAAAACAGAATATCAGGAAAATATACAATTGGAACCAAAGAAGTAAAGAAAGTAGGATCCGAAAAAGATTTGGGAGTAATTATCACGAACGACTTGTCCTATGATATACAGATTAACAAAATTGTCGGGGAGACTTACAACTTGCTAAGATCAATAAAAGTGGCGTTTACATACTTGGACGAAGACATGATGAAAAAAATATTGGTTACATTGATAAGGCCTAGATTAGAGTATGCAGCGACATTGTGGTCCCCCAGTACCAAAAAGAATATAAAGAAAATAGAAAGAATCCAAAGAGCAGCTACAAAAATGGCACCTGCACTTGCAAACCTATCATAC
>NC_134777.1:130285560-130288060 GCF_046742065.1 Oratosquilla oratoria
GAAGGGAGAGGAGGGAAGGGCAGGGGAGGGCAGGGGAGGGAGGAGGTACGGGTGATGAGGGGTAGGGGAAGGGGAAGTGAAAGGGGGAGGTTGGGGGGAAAGACGGGGGGGGGAGGGAATAGGTATGTGAGAGGTGGGGGGAGGGGGAGGGGAGAGGGGGTGGAGAGGAAAGAGGTGTGTGGGAGAGGGGAGGAGGGGAGAGGGGAGAAGGGGAGAGGGGAGGAGGAGGGGACAGGGGCTGGAAAGTGAAGGAACACTGGTAATGGTGGTGTGAGGAATGGAGATAGAGGGAGGGGAAGACAAAAATAGAAGATGTGGGATGGGAGGGGAGGGGAGGAGAGGGGAGGGGGTGGTTGAGAAGGTGAAGGTGGAGGGATGGAAATGGGGCTGGGAGGGATGTGGGGGTGGAGGAGGAGGAGGAGGAGGAGGAGGAGGAGGAGGAGGAGGAGGAGGAGGAGGAGTCGGGAGGATAGCGTCACGGGAGGGAGGAGGGAGAAGAGACGATGGGCGATGGATGAGGTGAGTTGGTGATGATGGCAAAGGTGTAGAAAGTGGAGGAGGAGGAGGAGGAGGAGGAGGAGGTGGAAGAGGGTATGGTAGAAGAGGTGGTGATGGAGTAAGAGGAGGAGGTAGTGGAGGATGGTAGGGTGAAAGAGGAGATAAAGGTATTGATAGTTTAAGAGGAGATAGAGGACGAGGAGGATGTAGTAGTGGAGGAGGAGGTGGTGAAGGATGTGGTGGAAGAGGAGTAGGTGGTAAAGGAGGAGGAGGTGATGGAGGAGAAGGTGGAGGAGGAGGGGATGGTGGAGGATGTGGGATGGTGGAGATAATGGAGAAAATGGATTGAAGGGCGGGCGATGCATGGTGCATGCAAATGGCTTCCCCCCCACAATGGAAGTACTACAAGAACTCCCTTAGATATTCAGGGAGTGTTAGAGCAAGTCCCTCTCGACAATACGACCTTAATAGGGGTGGGAGTACAGGCCACGGGAGTTGAGGGAGTAGGGAGGAGGAGTTAGAGATGGGTTGGGGAATGGGGGAGAGCTGGGTGGAGAGAGAGTCAACCATAAATGTACAGTTATCACTTGTCTTAGCTAAGTGTTTCATATTGTTTCGTTTCTTAGTTGCTTATGGCGGTCCGTCGGTGATCGACGATAACAGTGCTCCGGTGAAGTGTGATGAAATTGAGTGAGGATGGATGGTGAGGTGGAGGTATTTGGTGCTATGTTCACATACATGCACACGCACACACACACACACACACACACACACACACACACACACACACACACACACACACACACACACACACACACACACACACACACACACACACACACACACACACACACACACACACACACACACACACACACACACACACACACACACACACACACATCCACACACACACACACACACACACACACACACACACACACACACACACACACACACACACACACACACACACACACACACACACACACACACACACACACACACACACACACACACACACACACACACACACACACACACACACACACACACACATAGACATATGCAGAGTAATCTAAAATAATTATTTTCTTTTTCCTGAATTAGAAATTATTAATTTTTACCAGCGATGTGTGAATTATTTAGTATTTGACCTTAATATGTAAACCATTACATTGACTGGCCATAATTAGGAGAATTACATTTAGACTTTTTAGATAGGCCTATTGATACCTGGTGAGGAAAGCTCTAGCAAACAAGAAAATATTCTAGTTTCTAAAAAAGCGTTGGCTAAGTCTGGTAAAATGTTTTTGAAAATACAGACCTAAAGCCAAGAAATATTGGGTCGCTTTTCCTAATCGATGAAAGTTTCGTCCCACAGCAAAAGTAGTAGTACAAATCTTTTGATCTGTTAAGACATTTTTAGGAAATATGCTGAAGATGTTTTGATAGACAAAAACTATTGGAATATTTCTATAATTTTCCCAGTGGTTTTCAGAATACGTTATTTTCACTCGTGTGTGTGTGTGCGTGTGTGTGCAGTAGAAAAGTTCCAGGCGTTCGATTGAAGAGGAGTCTTGGGGAGAATATTCGAGAAGAAGAAGAAGAAGAAGAAGAAGAAGAAGAAGAAGAAGAAGAAGAAGTCTCCAAAAGACTCCTTTGGAATGGGAAGATACATTGCAGAAGAACCTCTGGAATTTCTTTTATGGTGCGGGCACGGTGGGAGGGAGAGAGGGAGGGAAGGGACTGAGGGAGGGAGGGAGGGAGAAAGAGAAGGATGGAGGGAGGGAGGGAGAAAGAGAGGGAGGGAGGGAAGGGAGGAAGGAGGGAAGAGAAGGGAAGGGAGAGAAGGGAGTGAGGGAGGGAGGAAAGGAAGAAAGGGGAGGGAGTGAGGAAGGAGGGAAGAGAGGGAGGGAGGGAGGGAGAGAGAGTGGGAGGGAGGGAAGGGAGGAAGGAGGGAAAGGAAGGGAAGGAAGAGAAGGGAGTGAGGGAGGGAGGA
>NC_134777.1:130320560-130328060 GCF_046742065.1 Oratosquilla oratoria
TGCTCTATTATCTAACCTTTGTACTCAGTTATCTGCATATCTATCTTCTAATATCTATTTATTTTTTCATCCTATGGAAAGGTGGCACTTTGTCATTCTGAAGCCGTTCGCGATTGCGGTGTTGGCAGTCAGAGCCTTAGATCACGTGACCTGACCGGGTTGTTACTTTTTGAAACGTTCCGTAATGTTGTCGAATTTATTGGTCCGCTGCGTTTTGGTCATCAGTTTGAATATTTGCGAACACGCAGGGGGACTAGACTAGACCAAGTGGGGGGGAAAAGAGTATATATATTTTTTTTATTTCAAACCGATCATTATCATATTCTCAGACACAATTGATAATGATAACGCTGACCAACGGATTCGACAACGTTATTACGAAACGTTTCAGAAAGTAAGATTCTTTTTTAGGACACCCCGTGTTTGGCTGTGATCGAAAGAATACGGTTGTAGATGGTAAGGAATAAAGAAGTGTAGTTGTAGTTTGGCGCAGAGTGGGTGTAGTTGTAGTTGACGCTGACTGAAAGGACGCGAATGCAACAAGCGGAATATATATATATATACATATATATATATATATATATATATATATATATATTTTTATATTTATATATATATATATATATATATACTTTTTGGCGCTAAAAGAAAATATTTAGTTGGCAATACCGAAAAAATGTAGTTGGAAAAAAAAAAATCTGAATATCTTGAAAAAAAAAAAAAAAAAAAAAAAAATCAAGCAATTGCCACCACCCCCACCCCTGTTTTGAGAGAACCAAGCCTGCCCTTTGGTGTCTGGAAGAAGCCCCGACTGGCCCATTTAAGGCGACGACGATGAAGTGCCGACGCGGTAAAGGTTCTGTCGTCTCGCAGTGAAGATCTGTGGATAAAGGGGTTATCACACTGGGCTTCCACGGGTTCACCAGCGCGAACAGTTGAGGGTTCGTTTGAGTAAAAACGACTTCGTTTACAATATTCTATTTTTCAGATTTCCAAATATCAAATTGTCTTCCCGTCATATAAAGCAAAGCTAAATGATGAACTAAGAGATTATATACCTGGAAAAATGTTAGATGTACTATTGAAATGTTCTTAGAGAAGTCTGAATTGTAAGCAAAGTCATGTTCTAATCATTCAAATGGAGGTTGGAGGTAGGATGTGGGAGGAAAAATAATCCAGTGTGATAACCTTTTATGACTGAGACAATAAACCCAGGAACACGTACCGTTTACGTAGCAGAAGATGCTGTTCATCGTGGTAATGCTGGGGATAGGAGAAAGAGGTAAAAGCGTCAATTCTAAAGATACATAAAACAAAGTCTCTCTTGCATATATATATATATATATATATATATATATATATATATATATATATATATATACGTATATGTACTAAAAAAATTGTAGTCGAAATGGTCGGAACGGCGGTTCCGCCGAAAAGAGGACATCACCGGTATAGTTGTCCCAGTAACATCGTAACGTCTTCTAATGATAAACGCAGGTCCCTAATTGGCTAAGAGAGTGGTGACGTCACGGAAACGGAGACGACTGATTGTCCAAGAGCGGTGACGTCAAAGCAACGGAGACGACTGATTGGTTGAGAGCGAGACGTCCGCAAACCCCCAGGGAAGCCTCTGGAAACACCCGGGGAACCCTTTGGGAGCCCATGGATAGTCACTAGGGAACCTCTGAGAATCCCTGTGGAACCCTTTAGGAACTCCTGAGGAGCCCATTAAAATCCCCCTGAAACTTCAAGGGAAGCAAATGCGGAGCCCCTTGGGCGCACTCTGGAAACTCCTGGGGAGCCCCTGTGGAACCCCTTGGAAGCTCTCAGGGGAGCCCCTGGTACCAATAAAAAAAATTCCTGTAATCGAACCGGAAATCGGAAATCCTTCAAAGGGACACGTCCCCTCCGGCTCGGTTATGTCATTCGTCTCGGTGTGCCTCTGCAAGGTTGACAAAAACAATGGCCGGTACCACAAAACGCAAACGCAGGCAACGCCATTTTTGGAGTTGGATAACAAAGGGAAATATTCACTAAGTGATGTGAGGAAGAATAAGATTTTAAAACAGATGATAGTTAACATACACAGAAGTGAATTCCCTGAGAAGTACATGTCCTCTTTGTCTCCTTTTGGCAAAAGAAAGATAATGAGGCGTCAGGAATCAAGGAGAGTATTTTGTTGTTCTTTGGAAATATCAAGCGCCTAGAGGAGGTGTTTAAGAACAATTCAACTCAACGGCTGAGTCTTGAAGATCTTGCAGATTATGGTGGAGATATAGACCCTGAAGAAGAGAAACGATTTGTGTGTCTCACTACTGGGCTGGATACAGATCGGTTATATCCAAAAGTGGGTGGTTTAGCGCTAACAAGGATTTCAGATTACATTATTTCGACATGAAATGCAAGTAGCCCCTAGGACTGGACGTCGAAGGCGCCAGCGAGCAAAGCGAGCTTACCTGAAGGGCCGAGCCCCCGCATAGTGAGTTAGGGCGCAGCCTTTGCTCGTGTATATATATATATATATATATATATATATATATATATATATGTATATATATAAATATATATATATGCATATACATATATGTATATGTATATATATAAATATATATATGCATATACATATATATATGTATATATATATATATATATATATATATATGTGTGTGTGTGTGTACATATATATATATATATATATATATATAGTTTCGCTTACTCAACTCTTTCTTTCGTTCGACTGTGGTGTTAGTTGCGATATATATATATATATATATATATATATATATATATATATATATATGTGTGTGTGTGTACATATATATATATATATATAGTTTCGCTTACTCAACGCTTTCGTTCGACTGTGGTGTTAGTTGCGATATATATATATATATATATATATATATATATATATATATAAAAAATATATATACAGTATATATATACGTATATATATAAATAACTGATGAAAAATGTAGTACAACATTTGTCAATCACGTGAAAACCACAATTGGAGTAAAAAGACTGGAGACAGGGAATCTATGTTTCAATTGCAAACTGTAATCCTCTTCAGTAGATACAAAGCAGAGAGAAGTGAGTGCTACGTAGCATTCTTGACAGAAAACGTGGGAAGATTGGGGAAGTTCACTGCCTACTCAGCTCACTCGTTATGTGGGATCAGGGGGCAAATGTCTTTTGACTAAGCTTGTTATCAATAAACCTGATATTATGTTCGGGGACCACTGTCCCTTCGAAATGTTCATATTTGGTTGATATTCAATGATGGTTGATTCAACCATTTTTTTCCTGAACCCACATCTAGATCTATATATGAGCTCAGCTTTGTCTCAATCTAAACAATAGTTGAATTGTTTAATATGTTGGAATAACCGCTGAGCTTTCTTGTCCGTATCTAATGGACCGTTTGTGTTCAATTATCCTAGTATCCAAATTCCTCCCCGTCTGTCCAATGTAAACTAAGTCAGCCTTTACATGGTATCGAATAAACACCTGGATTATGTTCTTTGAACCTTTGGTGGACATTTACCACTTTTTTTATTAATGGTATTGGGGTAATGATGAATAAAATCTAATTCATCCTTGGGAAAAAACTTAGTTGAAGGGTTAAAGGACTCCGAAAAGGGAACGACTGGGGAGCTTTTATTCAGTGAAAAATTGGAAGAAATGGGGGCGATGTTGAAAAAATTGGCTCTCACTCGGCTGAGGGCTTTGTCCAAGAACCAACCCCGGTAAGCTAACTTGCTAAGTTGATATCTAATCAGATTTAATTCTCCATCAAGAAACTAGGGGTTACAAATCCTAAGATCTCTAAGAAATAGATCTGAGGCGACTCTCCTTTTTACTTTGTCTGGATGGCTGCTGAAGAAATGGAGATAACTGTCGGAATGGTTCTCTTTTCTATAGACGGTAAAGGCAAGTTTATCACCGTCACGAACAATTAAAACATCTAGAAAGGGTAGCTTACCTTTTTCTTCCAATTTCACTTTAAAATTAATGTTGTGAGTAAAATAATCGAATTTAACAAAAAAAGGTTTCAAACGAACCCCAATTTTCTTCCCAAAGAATAAAAATGTCATCCACGTATCTGAACCAGACCATTTTAATAGCTGGGAGGAGAACAGACTCAAAATATTCCATATACAGATTGGCGAGTACAGGAGAGAGATTTGAACCCACGCTGCAACCAAATTTTGTCTAAAAAAGAATTCTGAAATTAGAAAACATTTGAGGTAACGCATATGCGACTAAGAGTAATAATTTTTGTAGCCGGGAGTGGGAATTTGTCCTGAAATGATTGTAGCTTGGTTTCTAGGAAGGACAGGACATAATCGACATAAAAATTTGTAAAAAGAGAAACCACATCTAGACTAAGCATTCTACTCCCAACAAACTGGGATAACAGATTTGCGAGCCATTTAGTTAGCTTCCTCGTCTTTGAAGGTGGCAGATATATTTTCAAGGGGATTTTTCTGAGTTGCTCATAAGTGTTGGTATCATTAAGAAAGGCCAAGGCTTTATCTACATAACTGTCAAGGTCTAGAATATTTACTTTGCCTTCCTTATCTGTCTTAGTAATGATAATGTTATCCGTGATCTTGATTTCATCCAAACTTTTTTAAACCTTTTGAGAAACCCATTACTCTTTTTAAAACAACCCATAATGCCTTACAGAAGAACACCTTTTAAACGCAACAAGTTTTTGTCGTAGTTATTATTAGCTAGAAACTTATCAAAACCTACGAGAAAGTCTATGGCATGATACTTCTCTGGTTTGAAGGCAAAATTCAGGCCAAGGCCTAAAACTTCTAATTGTGATTTCGAAGGGACAATGGTTCCCGGGCACAATATCAAGTTTATTGACAGCAAGCTTAGTCAAAAGACATTTGTCCCCTGACCCCAAATAACGAGTGAGCTGAGTGGGCAGTGAACTTTCCCAATGTTCCCATGTTTTCTGTCAAGGGTGCTGCTAAATTAGCACTCTCTTCTCTGCTTTGTATCTACCGAAGAGGATTGCAGTTTGCAATCGAAATATATAGATTACCTGTCTCCAGTCTTTTTTACTCCAACTCTGGTTTTCACGTGATATATGTATATATATATATATATATATATATATTATGATTGTTCAAACCACAACGCTTGGGGTTCGTGAAGGCACAGAGAATGTCGTCAGCAATCATTTCAGTATCAATAGTGTTTGGAGAGGACACTGATGCTGAAGAACCGAACCGCTTTGAAAGCATCGCCCTTGGTCTCAAAGAATGAATAGGCCGATGTCATTGTTGGAAAAAAAAATGGTTTCTGTTTTATTGAAGTTTAAGTTTGATCTCATAGTCTTTAAGGAGACCAAGAGATTTATGTGCTTTGCATTCCAGTTACATTTCATAGTGGTTCTCAACCTTTTTCACTCCTTTCCCCCCTCTTCATGAACTCTGAACATTCGTGTGAGGCTCCCTTTCATTTTTCTCCCAAACCCCACCACTTGAAAAAAAAGTGATAAAAATGTTGATGAAGAGAAGCACTTTGCTTTATGACAGAGTTGACAATCATAATTATCTTAACTCTCTTCTGCCAGGATAGAATGATGGTTTTTCAAATTCAGATTTCTCAAATGATATAGAAATGTATAATCTGTAACAGCAGGCAATGGCATCCCTAAATTATTGTCACGGCCCTCATGGTCCCCAGGTTGAGATTCACTGACCAAGGCAATACTTTGTATTTAGACAATTGCCCCGAGCGAGTCTGGGCGGCTTCTCTTCAACCGTTATGAGTTCGTTTGCGTAGAAATGACTTCGGTTACAATCTTTAATTTTTCCCATCTTCAAATGTCAAATAACCTTTGCGTCATATATTGAGAAACTAAATGGCGAACTGAAAGGAAAAGGAGCTAAACCACGAATATTAGAAGCATTATTGAAGTGTTCTTGGGGAAGTTCGGAATGCTGTAAACAAAGTCTTCTCGTAGTTTTTCAAATTCACATTTGACGAGAATCTGTAAAGGCGCTCAGTGTAAACGCAGCCTAAAGCGGGGTCCACACTTGTTGCATTTCCACGTATCGTATCATCTTTGCGTACCACCTAGTGATACGATACGGTGCAACAGGGTATTGTACCCACTTGTTGAGAATCCGCCTGCTGTATATGGATACGCAACAAGTGGGTACAGTACTCTGTTGCACCGTATCGTATCACTAGGTGGTACGCAAAGATGATACGATACATCCTCCCTCGATTTAAGAACGCTCCATATACGAATTTTCGCTATAACGAAGAAAAAAATATTTGTCCCAAAAATCGAAATACGAACTAAAAATTCGCCATAACGAATAAAATCCTGTTGAAAAAAATTACTGTATTTTTAAATCATAAATATTAAAAAGAAAATTATTTTTACATCTTAAAAAAAAAAAAAAAACTGCAATATGTCCAGGTAAAAGAAAATTAAAGTGAAAATAGATGCGTACGTTTGTTATCGTTTTCAAAACAACGCCGTGTACTGCTCGGTCTACTCACTCGGTCTCGATTAATCGTGGATTATTAGCATGATTTCAAGTGACATTATGCCTCCTAAGCCTCCAGGAAGCCCTATTAAGGATGGTGACAAGCCTAAGAGGGCTAGGAAAGCAATATCTCTAGAGACTAAGTTGTCTGTGCTAAAGAAAAGTGATAAAGGAATGAGAGTGAAGGACATCGCATAATACAATGGGTTTATATATATATAATATAATGGATTTATATGGGAAAAAAGTGCTCGATTAAAGTATATTCGATATACGAACGGTTTTTCAAGAACGTAACTAGTTCGTAAATAGAAGGAGGAGTGTACGTGGAAATGCAACAAGTGTGGAGCCGGCTTTAGACAGTTGCATCTCCCCATTGCATTACAGGAAAGGATCTGACAGGAGACTTCCAACTTACTCGTCATCGTGGTTTGCATAAGAGATCTCTAAAATAGGAAGGGAATCCGGTAAGACAAGTCACATGCGATCAAGGTTGATTGTATCAAATGCTTTATTGAGGTCTATAAATCCCATATATAAGTTCTCATCGTCTGACAAAGCCAAACCCATAAAGCTCCACGGTACTTTTGATAACTCCCTCTTAGAAATAGGTGTAAACCTACATCGTTACTTCTAGAACAATGTTTCTCAAACTATAAATTTCTATATGATATGAGTAATCTGAATAAAAAACTTCCATCATAAGAATAGGGGAGACTGTAAGAGACCATAAGGCCTACAGTAGGTAGTTCCATGTCCCTTACCAACTATCATCCGTATCCTCTGAAGCAAGTATTTACCTAGTTGTATTTACCTAGTTGTATTATACGGGAAGGGAGCTATGCTCGTGGTGACCCGTCTTTGTATCTCTCAGCATCAATTTTTTTCTTCAAATCTTGAATAGAGTTTGCACACACTGTTTCTTTGTCTAATTTGTTCTAAGTATCTATCACTCTGTGTGGGAAGCTATTTT
>NC_134777.1:130333060-130335560 GCF_046742065.1 Oratosquilla oratoria
CATATAAGACGGAAGGCTTTTGTAGGACCTGGACCTTGAAAGGAGAGACCATAGAAGGCAGAGCGTGTATCGTGTGAGGCAGATTGTATCGGTCGGACCGTGATGCGTTGGCTCAAGGCAGGACCGAGGATGTCCCCAAAAATGTGTTCACTCACTCATTGAAACGTTCCGTGGCAGCGTCGAATCTTTTGGTCCGCGTTTTTATTAGGTGCGTCCGGAAAAATTGTGGTTAACAGTTTGAAATTAAAGAAAACTTGATTCTTTTTACCCCCAGGTCTAGTCTAGTCCCTCCTGCGTGTTCATAGACCAATGGATTCGACAATGCTTCGAAACGGTTTGAAAAGAGTACATTTTTTGGGACACTCTTTATCCGGGAGTACTTGGTCCCAAGGATAGGGAGAGGCCTTTAGTAATAGAGTCGGGGAAATCCTTAGGGAGTAGGGAGCTCTTATTAAAAACAAGTGGCAGAATGCTAATCGGCAGGTGATTTCATTCAGTTGAATCCCTCACTTTGAAATGAGATGGTTGTTAATAAGTCAAGAATCTTTTCGTAGAAGCTTTGGCGAATTCGAATCAGCTGGATTTTGCCGGAATAAAAGGGATAAAGTCTATCATATTAGAGTCTCATTTCTTGCGAAAGAAAATGTGATAAATTGTAAAAAAAAAAAAAAAAAAAAAAAAAATCACCACACACGCTCACGTACTTGGGGTTGATTGTACAATTGAGGGTTGATCAGAAGGACATTCTACACCTGATTGTGGCTCATGATACTTCTCAAAGTGAGATTCTTACTTTGCAGTATGAGGACTCTGTACTTGTAATTAGCTAGTTAAAACTGGTTAAGCTAGTTTAGGTTAGGCTAGGTTAGGTCAGGTTTAATTTGACTTTATATTGAAGCATTATGTATCGGGGATGAATTTGTACAGTTGAGTGTAGTTGAAGTAGAAATTCTACAGTTGATCAATGTGTGTAGGGAAATTCTACAATTGAGTGTAGGTGGGGTGGATATTTTACACTTGATCTGTGTGTGTGTGGGGGGGGGAGTGGTTTCTACAATTAATCTAAGAAATGCATTCATAAAATTGAAAAGATATTGACATGGTTTTCGAAATAGGGAATGCTAATGCGATATTACTGTCATGTGTAATATGGAAGTAATTTGACGGACAAAAAATAGAAGTGTTTTAATTGAAATTTGCAAAGACAAATTCAGTTGTTCTTTATGAAGACTTTCTAAGAATCCAAACCTACTGAACTTGGATGGAATCCCCTTCAACAAAGAAAATAAAAGTTTCCCTCTTCTTCTCTGAGATAAGACAGAAACAAAGAAAGAGGAGGAAAGACATGCGTGTGTGTGTTACGTCAGAGTTGCATGAACGTTACGTTGGCGTTACGTAAACATTACGTCAGCTTACGTCACAGTGACACCAGCGTGATACGAAGCAAGAAATGAGGATTGAAAGGGTTGACCGATTTTTTTTGTCGGTCGGGTATACAGAAAATTCCTTATATACGAAAGGGATACGTGCTTTCAAACACTTTCATATATTGATAATTCGTATATTGAAGCGAGACTGACACTGTGATCGCTTATGTGGTAAACTTGTTTCTGTATAGTATTTTCATAATTTTTTGAAAGATCTTTTTTGTATTATCGAAGTGTATATCTTTTGTATGGAGAAGATTCTCCCCACTTTTTCCTTTTCCTATCTTCGAATCTTCGTATATTGGAGTATCGTATATTGGAGATTCCCTATTACAATAGACGAAAGACTTATGTTCCATTGAGTTCATTTTGTGATTGAATCCCTTAAATCTGGCGACGTGACTTACAGACTTTTTTCAGTCAAACTTCCGACAACACTATCGTTTCTCCAGGCTGAATAAAATCTCCAGTCGGCAGCTTGAGGATAAATGACTAAAATTGCTAAATAGAGCAAAAGGATGTTTGATTCCTATGTCAAACATTCTCGCTGGCTGAGCGGGTTGGAGCCTCGCTACCTGCGGCGGAGGCCGGGGTGACGGTGGTTCGAACCCTGCCACCGGCGAGGTTGGACCAAGGGCATGATTCATCATATTCCAAACTATAAAGGTCCTCTGTGAGGGGCACCGTCCTAGCTTTCCGATGTTAAACCGGATAATTAAGGGTTTTCACTTCCTCCTATGATCTTGTGAATTCCTTGTTTGACTTAGTTATTTCTCCTGTCGCCAGGGGATTTTATTCAGCTGAGGGAAGACCCTGTTGAGGACTCTCAAGTGGGGAAGCCTGAAGTGAGGCCTCTTTTAGACATGAAGAGTTAAGAGGAAGTGAATTTGCTGGTTTCTTACTAACACAAAATTGGTTCATCGTCTTCTTCCTCCATTTCTTCCCTCGTTTCCTTTCCCTTCCTTCTCATTCGTCTACCCTCTCCTTCTCCTCCTTCCTCCCTTCCCCCTTCCTCCCGTCACTCTAACCTTTTCCTCCTCCTTCCCCCCTTCCCACCTCCCCCACCCTCTTCT
>NC_134777.1:130343060-130345560 GCF_046742065.1 Oratosquilla oratoria
GGCCGGTCAACCGAAACGGACCACCATTTGGAAACTCTTGGCCAAACTGGAAATAGCCATCCAAAAGCTATTTACCAATGGCACTCAACATACCGCAATTGCTGAAGACAAGATAATAGAAGAGCTCACGAAGAAAACGACGAAGAATGAATTTGCCAAAGAAGGCCTTGAAATCATTGACCCCCCGAGTTGAATGCAAAAAGAACCTTAGTCATCAAACAAGTTGATGAGCATATATATCTAGAAGACCCGGAAACAATAAAACAAGAACTAGAACGGCTGAACCCATATCTTCGAGTAACCAGTGTTATCAAGATGCCTAACACAAAATCTATCCTGAAGGTTAAACTGGAAAACACAACCATGGTGACAAAGAGCCTAGCCAAAGGCATACTTATATTCAGCCAGTCATTCCCCCCATATACACTGAGCCAGGAACAATACATACACCTCCCACAATGTACACGCTGCTACGCTTATGACCATACACTTAAACACTGTCCACAACCAACTACATACACCATCTGCTCCTTCTGCTGCTCCACAGAACATAGGATCAATAACTGCCACAACGCTATTAAGAAATGTATCGCCTGTGGCCTCAACCACCCCACATACGCAGCTAGATGCCAGATCCGCAAAGACCTGATCAAGAAGAAAATTCAAGATAACAAGCAGCAGAACAAACAGCAGAACACACACACACACTCTAACACTACATATGCAAACATAACAGCAAGCATTCCTACACAATCTTCAACAGCACCCACACCCAACCCCATAAACCTCAAACACCTAACAGTAATCAACACAGCAATCATACACGCTAACATAAATGAAGCAGCTACACCTGGAACATACCAACAGACAATAGACGAATACTACAAAGCCAACGGACTCCCCACAATCATAATCCCACCCTCAGTCATAAAACCCACAGCTGTACTGAACATGATCAACAACACAACACACACTCAACCACAAACAGAAGAAATGGAAACAGAGGAACATAGAAATAAAAGGCAACACACCACATCAGAAAATGAACAACCTACAAAGACAAAGAAAACAGAACAAAACACAGAAACAATACAGATCATTGCACCCAACACAATAGATATGACAAACGAAGAAATACACCAAAACGTACACACACTCCTACAAAACAACGAGGTCAAATACATATACACTAAAGAAATGCCAGAGGAAACTGTAGACACAATGATCAGACAAAAACTGATTGACTTAACCAAAGCCCCCATACAACGACTGACTGAGACCAAATACACAAGGACACAACAAGGTTACTTCGACTTCCATACACACAAACCAACAGACACAGCTCACTGGACAGTCAACTGCCAATAACTCAAACACACATGGACACAATACACATAATACAACATAACGTACAATACTGGTCATACCACAGAAGAAACCAACTAAGCAATCACTACTTAACACAAACACCAGATATAATATTACTCAACTCAATAGGTAAACACACAGTCAAATTATTTAACTACAACACACACACACAAAACACTTACAACGAAGACAACGCAGGAATAGCAATAGCCATAAAACGAAACATAAAATACAAACTAATAGACGACTTTGACGAAGACATGTTAGCCATCGAAATACACACAAACAAAGGACCCATAATCATAGCCACAACATACCTCCCACCACGAAGACCATACCTACCAACACAAGACATACTAAAAATCACACAGAAACCACAACCAACATACATTATAGGAGACTTTAACGCAAAACATAAAACACTAAAACACACATACAATAATCAAGTAGGAAAAAACATACACCAACTCATAACACAGAACCACCTCACCTTCCTCGGTCCAGACTTCCCAACATGCATTACACACAACGGAACAGGCAACCCAGACATGATATTCACCAACCGACACCACCACCTCACCTACAGAATACACCCAGGCGACATAACCTCATCAGACCACATACCACTACATTTCACACTTTCCACCACAGCAATCACTATTCCCACACCACCTAGACTACTATACAAAGAAGCTGACTGGAAGAAATTTAAAACATTACTAGAAACAACAACAGAAGAATACAATCACACAGAAACACAAATCAACACAAACACACAATTAAAAGACACAAAATACATAGACGACAAAATAGATAACTGGTATAAATTAATACACAACGCAATCACACAGAGTATACCTATAACACACCACAAACAACTACCCACCCCCAAAACATCTAAAACATTAAAACAATTACTATGGAAGGCAAACAACATAAAAAATAAAGCTGTAATAGAAAACAACTGGACTCCACACACAACACAAACAATTAAACGATTACAAACACAAATACTAGAGGAACACAAAACAAACTACGAAGAGACATGGAACAAACTCATATCAAACATTAGATTCAACCCCAAAAAACCACAAGACTTCTGGAACACAATTAAAAAACTACAAGGATCACA
>NC_134777.1:130350560-130365560 GCF_046742065.1 Oratosquilla oratoria
CTGTGTGAAGCTTATTTAGTAAGTAGTCTTTCGTGTGGGACGTTATCAAAAGCTTTTGCAAAGTCTAGATATATTAAATCTATATTGTTTCTTTTGTCATAATTCGAGATGAGATAACTGTGTCGTAGATTTCGAATAAGTCAGTCACGCAAGAACGTTTCCGTGTGAAACCATGCTGACAATCATTTATCAAACAGTTGCTTTCTAAATGATGTTCGATAGCATCTCTAATGATAGTTTCCATTATTTTTCCTACGATTGAAGTCAAACTTATATACCTGTAGTTATTTGGGTTCTTTTTGTCACCTTTTATGAATATGGGAGTAACGTTAGCTAGCTTTCATTCTATTGGGATATTTCCGGATATGATGGATTTCTTGAAAATAATTTCCAATGGAACAAAAATCTAATTTTTCATTTCCATTAAGATTCTTGGATGCCAAACGTCAGGCCCTGGTATCTTATTAACCTTGAGTTTCTCTATACACCTTTTATTTATTTATTTTGTTTTTATATTTACCGTAGTAAGTTTCTCCTAGACTTTTCACAGGTTTCAGATTGGAGTTCAATTTGAGGTGTTTCGTTTACGACTTCTGAGCTAAAATAATTGTTTAAGATATCACACATTCCTTCATTTGAATATTCAAGTTGCCCGTTAGGAGATAATAGTGGACCAATGTGATTTTTATACACCTTTTATTTTTATTTTTATTTACCGTAGTAAGTTTACCCTAGACTTTTCACAGGTTTCACTTTGGAGTTCAATCTGAGGTGTTTCGTTTACGAATACTGAGCTAAAATAATTGTTTGAAATATCACAAATTCCTTCAGTTGAATATTCAAGTTGAGCGTCAGCAGATAATAGTGGACCAATGTGATTCCTAACAACATTTATTTCTAATGTAAGTCTCGAATTCTTTGGGATTCTCTTTGGATTCATCAGCGATATTAGTTTCGTATTGTCGTTTTCGTTTTTTTATTGTTCTTCTTCTTCTAAATCTCTCTGTATTAATACATAACTTTGATAATCATTAGATGCACCCAAGCACTTATATTTCTTATAAGCCTGTCTCTTTTTAGCAATACTCATCAGTTTCTTTGTCAAGCCATTTTGGGCGAGTCTGATTTGGGGGACGTCTGTCCTTAAAAGAAATGTAAGAATGAATCATCTCATTGAGCGTATTTTGAAATATTTCCCACATCTGATCTACAGGTCTTTCGCTTAATTTTGCCTCCCAATCTATAAGATGAATCTCCTGACGTATTCCTATAAGCTGAGCTTTACTGGAATAGGGTATTTTAGAAACACGAGTATCTATTCTAATTTTTTTTAATAGTTTGAATCTAAGTTGTGATCGCTATTTGCAACAGTTTCACCGACTTCTACATCGGTTACCATGCTTTCGCGGCTAGTGATCAATAGATCGAGTAAATTTCCATATCTTGTGGGCTCTTTTACATGCTGAACTAAGTAATTGTCACCGAGAAAATCAATCAAGCGACTACCTATATGGCCATGTTCAAGGGTCATCCAATCAATGTCAGTAAAATTGAAATCACCCATTATCAATAAGTTCCGGTTGCAGAAGCTAGACAATTTTTTAAATAACAGTTTGTCGTCTGCTAGTGATAATGTTTTTGGCCTATATATTACACCTACATTAATTTTTTTGTTCATTTGTTTGGGTTAATTTTACCCACAAACTCTAATATGCATCCTGTTTCACTTTCTCTAAAACACAAGCATGGACATTGTTTCTAACGTACAACCTTTCTTGTGGTTTCTATCTTGATGAAAGTGTTTAAATCCCGTAATATTAAATTCAGCTTTAAATTCTTTACCACTTAACCATGTGCCCTTGATTGCTGTTCGGGCTCTACTGGCACATCTTCGTTTTACAAATTTCCAAATGTCAAATTACTCTTGCGTCATAGAGTGAGAAGCTGAATGACGAATTAAGATAAATTAAACCTAGAATACAAATATTAGACACGTTGTTGAAATGATTTTGCGGAAGTCTAGAATAATGTAACCGAGATCGTTTCTATTCAAACGAAGTAGCAAAAGCAAGTAGCAGGCTATCCTGGTGTGTCATCTCCTTAAATTCTAAGAAAATCACTTACAATAAGGTCACGTGACTATGACGTCACCAAGGAGCGTCTTGTGATTGACGGGCTCTTAACGAATTAGCCTTTATTTCTTCATTCAAACGTCCTTTGTAGATTAATAAAAGAACACTTGGCAAAATCCTGTGGAGGATTTTAAACCTTTTTTCTTGTAAAAGTTAGATCATGATGTTTTGTTCGTGAGCCCTAAAACTAAACGGGATCTTAATAAACTGAAACATAAGAATATAAGAATGGAAGAGACTGCAAGTGACTATAAGATTTAAACTAGGCAATTCCATGTCCATTACTACCTATCATCCTTGTCCATAAAGTTATTCTATCTTCTCCTAAAACAACCAATTGTTTCAGCACTCACTACATGGTTACTGAGTCTATTATACTAATTAACTACTCTGTTGGTAAACCAAGTCTTGCCAATTTTCCTTTTAAACCTAAATTTGTCCCAGTTAAACTCAGTTAAAGTACGAACTCTACCCGTCCCTCTCTTTTTCTTTTTATGTTAAGAATAACAACAAACGAATTAGTAATTAATTTCTTTTGTAAGCTTTCCAGCTTTCAAAGAGTGAATTCCTGCTGTATAGAGAGGGGTGAAAGTAAATTTCCAAAAAAAGAAAAAAAGAAAAATGATTAGGAAGTTATATTGATTTTAAAACACAGAACGAAAAAGGAGAACCCAAAGGCAATACAGTAGAGCTTGCCTAGACATTTCGTAGTGTTCTGCATCTTCAGTTGAGATGCGTCTATATCCAGGTGAGCCCGGAGTGGAAGACCTTGGGTATTGAACGCAACTCCGTTTGCCCCCTACGAGCAGGTTCCATGCTTGGGTGGAGGGCGAAATCGTTATCCTGTACTGTAATGGCAAGGTATTATTCTTTCATAATGACTGACCCAAGATGCCAAGCCTTGGGACTCCATCTCCTCTTCAATATCTATGTTGGCTATCATCGTTTCCTTATATCGAGGTGACATCTATGCTGGGTGTTTAGGTCGTGATCAAGTCCTCCTTGTTGGAGGTGGAGGGTGATTCGTCTGGACAGGATGGTAGTTGTCCTTCCTACGTAGGTAGATAAGGGTCGTGTAGTCTGATTGTGGGTATGTGAATTTTGTACATTGTGTGGGGAATGACGAGTTCCATGAGGTTTCAGTTTAGTGTTATTTTTCCAGGCGTCGAAAAGAGGTATTCCTACTACTGTAATAAACTGTGACCGACAGTTTGTAGTCATCTTTTTTGGGGCCACATCTCTTCTGACAATGTATTTGATAATCATTTCGTCGTACTTGTATTTGGTGAACATGTCGGATTTATGAAATATGTGGTGGGTCGTCTCTTTCTGTTCTGTGTCAGTTAATTATGGTTGTTTGTACCAAGTGTTCAATTACTTGTAGTGAACGACAACCTTGCTCCGCAGGATTTTCTAAAGTCACCCCTTCACTCGTTCCAACATATATATATATATATATATATATGTATATATATATGTATGATATGTATAAATGTATGTATATGTATTTGTATATGTATATGTATATGTATATGTATATGTATATGTATATGTATATGTATATGTATATATATTGTGTGTGTATATATATACATATATATATACATATACATATATATACACATATATATATACATATATATATATATCTATATATATATATATATATATATATATATATATATATATATATATATATATGGGTTCAGAAGGAAAATGGTGGAATCCACATTAATTGAATATCTGCCCACGATGAATATTTCCAAGGGTCAATGGACCCCAGACATTATTTCAGGACTATTCATCACCAAACATATTGTCAACAAGCTTCCTCCCCCTCCCCCTGACCCGACCTCATGTCATCCTCAGGTCACATAGGGTTGGGGTAGTGACGTTTATTATTTTCCAAGTTCCCTTTCTTTTGTAAGAGGTTGCTATTTAAGATAGCATCCTCCTTCCACTTTGTACTACTGAAGAGGATTGCAGTTAGCAATCGAAATATATAGTTTCGCTTACGCAACTCTTTCTTTCGTCCGACTGTGGTGTTAGTTGTGATTTACAAATGTGTTACTACATTTCTCACCAGTGATATATATATATATATATATATATATATATATATATATATATGTATATATATGTATATATATATATATGTATATACATATATATATATATTTTTATATATATATATATATATATATATATATGCTAATATGAACACGGTAACGTGTGTTCACTTATGCAAAGTAGACCCCTTGGAAAAAGAAACTAACCTGCGATTGTGACCTAATGTCGCCCCTCATTAGTGGGATCCATTGACCCTTGCGACCCTGATTTACCGCCTTCTAGTGGATAAATGTATACTTTGCATATATGTACAGTATATATATATATATATACATATATCTATATACATATATATATATATGTGTGTATGTGTATATGTATATATATATATATATATATATATATATATATATAATACACATATATACATATAATCTCGCAGTTGTTAAGTATATGTCAAAACGTGAAATCGACGCAACCACCATGGATAATGGGCAAGAAACAAACATCTTTTGTCTCCAATCGCATAAGTTGCTGTGTATGTTTCTTCTTAGCCTGTTAAGACGGATTATTATCATCTGGAAAAATTTCCGGTCCGATTGTGACGGTAGAGGTCTAGTCAGCGGATTAGGTAAAGGTAAGAATATTTTTTGGTTTTCTTTCTGCTCTACTTAGGAAGCATATTTTATTGTTTTGTATACAGAAATTGGTCAAAGAAATTAGTAGCAACATTTATGTGTAAAATAGTTTGGGCAAAAGCCTTTGGAAATAGGTAACGTTGTATGTCATCACTATGATCACTTAAAAACAGAATATTCATGATAATTACAAAGGATTACAAAGGCGGAGCATGCCGACAGGAGACCTTTTGGTCCATATCTAGGTCGGATGCGAAAAAAATCATAATGATAATAAAATAAAAAATAAAAAATATAATAATGTAAATAACAAATAAAATAAATAAATGCATAGGTATAGTTAAATAATAAACAAACAGGTGAATAGTAAATGATAATAAATTGATGTATACCTAATAATAAATGAAAATCAAACAGACAAATAACAAAACAAAAACAAATAATATAAGATAAATCATAATCATTACAGCATCTTGCTTAGGTGTTTATCTAAATGATTCTTAAAGCTTCGAACTGAACTACATTGCACTACCTGTGCAGGAAGTTTATTACACTCATTAACTACACGGTTGGCAAAGTTGTTTCTACCTACTTCCAAATTGAACCTATTTCCGGACAGTTTGAGACCATTGTTTCTTGTCTGATTCTCATTCAATGTAAAAATTTGGTCACTTTTGATGCTGTCAATTCCCTTTAGAATTTTAAAGACCTGTATCAAGTCACCTCTGAGTCTACGCTTTTTTAGGGAAAACAGATTCATATGTTTTAGTCGATTTTCGTATGATTTATTTTTGATAATTGGAATCAGTTTTGTGGCTCGCCGTTGTACTTTTTCCAGTCTGTCAATGTCTTTAATGAGATTCGGTGACCATACGGAAACAGCATATTCCAAATGTGGACGAACTAACGATTTATATAGCTTGTTAATGAGTGATGGACTTTTGAAATCAAAAGATTGCGCAATCAGTCCTAGAATCTTATTTGCTTTCTCAGAGGCTGAAATACACTACTTGGATGATTTGAGGTCGTTACTGATAATTACGCCGAGATCTTTTTCACTATTCACTTTTGTTAAAGAATTTCCAAATAACTTGTAATCGTACTTACTGTTATTTTTACCTATGTGCATAACCTTGCATTTACTTACGTTAAATTTCATTAGCCACTTTTCAGACCATTGCTGTAATTGATCTAAATCTTCTTGAATATCTAATTGGTTTAAGTGATCATTTGCCATTCCGCACAGTTTTGTATCACCAGCAAATTTGTAAACAGTAGATTTTAGTCCATGGTCTATATAATTTATATATACTATGAATAAAAGTGGCCCAAGAACGGAACCCTGAGGAACTCCACTTGTAACATTTTTCCATCTAGAATTTTTTCCGCTTAAAACAACTCTCTGTTTTCGACCATTCAACCAATTACTAGTCCAACTTTAGGCTACCACTTATTCCGTGTAAAGCTAATTTAGTAAGTAGTCTTTCGTGTGGGACGCTATCAAAAGCTTTTGCAAAGTCTAGATATATTAAATCTATATTGTTTCTTTTGTCATGATTCGAGATAACTGTTGTAGAATTCGAGTAAGTTAGTCACGCAAGAACGTTTCTGTCTGAAACTATGCTGGCTATCATTTATCAAACGGTTACTTATAAATGATGTTCGATAGCATCTCTGATGAGAGTTTCCATTACTTTTCCTCCGATTGAAGTCAAACTTATAGGCCTATAGTTATTTGGTTTCTTTTTGTCACCTTTTTTGAATATGGGAGTAACGTTAGCTAGCTTCCATTCTCTTGAGACATCTCCGGATATGATGGATTTCTTGAAAATAATTTCTAATGGAACAACAATCTAATTTTTCATTTCCTTTAGGATTCTTTGATGCCAAACATCAGGCCTTGGTGTTTTATTAACTTTGAGTTTATCTATACACCTTATAATTTTGTCTTTTGTTATATTTACCGTAGTAAATTTACCCTAGACTTTTCACAGGTTTCAGTTTGGAGTTCACTTTGAGGTGTTTCGTTTACGAATACCGAGCTAAAATAATTGTTTAGGATATTACACATTTTTTTTATTTGAATATTCAAGTTGACCGTCAGCAGATAATAGTGGGCCAATGTGATTCCTAACAACCTTTTTATCTCTAATGTAACAATAGAATTCTTTGGGATTCTCTTTGGATTTATCAGCGATGTTCATTTCGTATTGTCATTTTCTTTTTCTTATTGTCTTTTTTAAATCTCTCTGTATTGATACATATTTTTCATAGTCATTAGATGCACGCGAGCACTTATATTTCTTATGAGCCTGTCTCTTTTTAGCAATACTTTTTTAATTTTCTTTGTCGAGCCACTTTGGGCGAGTCTGATTTGGGGGACGTCTGTCCTTAATTGGGATGTAAGTATGAATCATCTTAGTAACCGTATTTTGAAATATTTCCCACATCTGATCTACAGGTCTTTCGTTTAATTTTGCCTCCCAGTTTGTAAGCTGAAGCTCCTATGAACTGAGCTTTACTGAAATCGGGTATTTTAGAAACACAAGTATCTATTCTAATTTTTTTTTAGGAGTTTGAATCTGACTAAGTTGTGAGCGGTATTTGCAACAGATTCCCCAACTTCTACATCAGTTACCATGCTTTCGCGGCTAGTGATCAATAGATCGAGTAAATTTCCATATCTTGTGGGCTCTTTTACATGCTGAATTAAGTAATTGTCACCAAGAAAATCAATCAAGCACCTACCTATATGGCCATGTTCAAGGGTCATCCAATCAATGTCAGTGAAATTGAAATCACCCATTATCAATAAATCCCGGTTGCAGAAACTAGACAGTTCTTGAAATAATAGTATGTCTTCTGCTAATGATAATGTCTTTGGCCTATATATTACACCTATATTCCTTTTTTGTCCATTTGTTTGGGTTAACTCAACCCACAAACTATCATATGCATCCTTTTTCACTTTCTCTAAAACACAAGCATGAACATTGTTTTTAACGTACAACAGAACACCCCCACCTTTCTTGTGGTTTCTATCCTGATAAAAGTGTTTAAATCCCGCAATATCAAATTCAGCTTCGAACTCTGTACCATTCAACCATGCCTCAGTTATTCCTATCATATCGAGATTTTCGCTTTTGACATACGCCTGTATTTCTTGAAACTTGTTCCTAATACTACGAGCATTGAAGTACATGGTTTTAAGAAACTCGTGATTATTTCTTTTGACACATTTTGAGTTTCAATATCATGTCTTACATTATCATTTTGTTTTTTATTTGTACCTTGCTCTATATTATTATTTGATCCTTCATTGACATTCAATGCCTCATTAACATTTCTCCCATAAAAATTAACATTTCCCATATCACGGACATCTGGTCGATGACGGTCATCCGATCTCTTTTGTATATTTTGTCTGAAAAGGAATCTTATAATATATATATATATATATATATATATATATATATATATATATATATATATATGTATGTTGCGACAAGTAAAGGGATGACGATAAGAAATCCTGCCTCGCAAGGCATTCGCTTGCACGAGAGGACATCCTTGTTATTTCGTTGAGGATACTCTTACAGTGATACATTCATGCATAAATGGATAATGATTGTTATATACACATACACACACATGTACATGTATGTGCGTGTGTGTTTGTGTGGGTGTTTGGATGTGGGTAGGGAGTGGAGTGGTGGGTTGTGGAGGCGGATGAAAGAAAATATGATATTTGTTTCAAGTCTAATCCTAAGTTGACGCGCGCGCACACGCATCCCCCACACCCACCCCAACACACCCACAAATATGTGCATATATATACATATACATATACATATACATATACATATACATATACATATACATATACATATACATATACATATACATATAGATATACATATACATACACACACACACACACACACACACACACACACACACACACACACACACACACACACACACACACACACACACACACACACACACACACACACATGTATATATATATATATATCTATATATATATCTATATATATATATATATATATATATATATATATATACATACACATATACATACACATGCACATATACATATACATATATATACACATATACATATATATATTATGTATATGTATATATATATATATATATATATATATATATAAATATACATCTTTTCAACCACAAATAATTTCTAATTCTTTGCCTTCGCAGTCGAGACTGAGAAGCTCGATGGAGGCATATATTGGAAATTGAAACGTGGTCGAGCCGAGGACTCGAACTCAGCTCGGACGTGAGAAAGTGTCATTGACTAAACCCATTACGGTATCTCTCTTGATAGTGTAATGGGTTTAGTCAATGACACTTTGTCACGTCCGAGCTGAGTTCGAGTCTTGGCTCGACCACGTTTCAATTTCCAATATATGCCTCCATCGAGCTTCTCAGTCTCGACTGCGATGGCAAGGAAATAAAAGTGATTTGTGGTTGAAAAGATGTTAATTTGTTCACTGGAAACCATTCAGTGTATGTATATACATATACAGTACATATACATATACATATACATATACGTACATATACATACACATATATGCGTAAGATAACCAATAGGAAAAGTAAACTAACGAAGAAGTGCGCTTTCGTATGATTACATCTTCAGTGCTGATACAAAAAAGGAATTATAAAATGAAGAAACAAGGTACAGAGTATATGACTGAGTGAGACATGGTGTAGAGGGAATTCGGAGAGGTAGTGGAAGAAGTTCACGTGACATTTGATACCGTCTTGGTAACCAACAGCAAATTTAAATTAGTAAATTATGATATTGTTAGTTTATTCACTTAAGTTCCTTTGTATGATCTTCTCTTCTATCTAAAAGAAGAGTTGAATAAGCACGATTTACCATTACTTTCAGGCACCTTAATTGAACTTTTTAAAATGTGTGTTAAAGACTGCAAGTTCCAATTTAATGATATATTTAATTCTCAGAAACTTGGTATGAGCATGGGTAATCCTCTCTCCCCCGTATTGGGTAATTTATATATGTATTTTTTTTAAACTAGGCTATAGCTGCGGTACATTGATGACACCCTATGTCTGTAATCCATTCAAGTTAATGTAAATTATATTTTGTGTAAACTTAATAATTTGGTCAGTTCCATTAAGTTCACGGTAGAGATAGAGAATGAAGGTATTTTGCCTTTCCTTGATTGTAATATCTACCGCCGTGAAAGTGAGTTGAAGTTTAGTGTATATCGTAAACCAACCAATGTTTGGTTCATATATACATTATTATTCCTCACACCCTGATGGCGCAAAACGACTGTTTTTCCATCGATATTCTTCAGGGCTCTACGCATTTGCAGCCCAGAGTAAATCGATGATGAAATAAGATGTATTTACGATATTGGTACTACGCTGCATTACCCCACACATGTTCTTGATACAGCTTACAATTGTGCTAAAAGAACCTTCCATAACCTTAGGTCAAATAAAACTTTTAATATGAATAACTTGTTAATTCTACCGTACCAAGAGAACCTGCAAAAAAATCCAAAAATATTACGTAATTTTAACATTAATGTAGTTTTTAACAATAAGAACACTGTAAGACAATTGCTCAAATAATTCTGTCAATAGTGATAAAGGGAGCGTGTACAAATTACCCTGTAAATTATGTAATTAGATTTATGTTGGTCAGACTGCTAAAATACTCAAAACACGAATCAATCAACACAAGAAATACGTTAGAGAAGGAAGCCAATCTAGTGGCATATTCAACCACACGAACAATTTTAACCACCCAGTTGACTGGGATAACGTTAAAGTCATCACATACAACAATAGCATCACAGAAAGAAATTTAATTGAATGCAGTTTGATCAAATCTAGTAAGGGAATAAATGTTAGTCTCAATCAAGGTTTGTACAAATTAGATAGTTATATTTGCCATGAAATTTCAAAATTATTCAAATTGTAATATACCAGTTATGAGCAATTCTCCCATACTTGTTGGTTACCAAGACGGTATCAAATGTCACGTGTACTTCTTCCACTACCTCTCCGAATTCCCTCTTCACCATGTCTCATTCAGTCATATGATCTGTACCTTGTTTCTTCATTTTATAATTCCTTCTTGGTATCAGCACTGAAGATGTAGTTATACGAAAGTGCTCTGATTTGTTAGTTTACTTTTCCTAGTGGTTACTTACGCATTTGTGAACACACGTTCTTAGTGTTTTTATTCCATACACATATATATGTATATACACATATACATATACATATACATATACATATACATATACATATACATATACATATACATATACGTATATGTATACAGATTAATAAATATTACAACTCTGAATATCATGTAATCTTATTGAGCTTTTTCACGTCACGCAGCAACTGAGCTGTCTTATGGCTCGAGCAGCATCACTGCGCAACGGAACTCAAAACAAATTGCTCAAAAATATTACCCAAATCTGTTTTCAGTTCTTTAATTTCCAACTAGGATCAGTTAACTAACTTTATTTCGTTTTAGTTTTGTTCAATTTGATCTAGTTTTGTTTTGTTTAAGTTTAGAATAGTTTTATTTCGTTTGATTTTATCTAATTGAGTTTAGTTTGAGTTTGATTTAACTTGACTTTAAGCTGATGCAATTAATTTTTTTTATTTAATCTGATTTAATTCGGTTGATTTTAATCTCAATTGTTTTAATTTGATCTAGCTTAGTTCAACAAAGGAGGGGCATGCAGACAGGAGACCTTTTAGTCCATAACTAGGTCGGATGCGAAAAATTATAATAACGATAAATAGATAAATAAACAATATTATAATAATATAGATAACAATAAATAGGTACAGTTAAATAATAAAGAAACAGGTAAATAACAATCAATAATAAATTGACAGGTAAATAATAATGAAAGAAAATGAAGCAAATAATAATAAACAAATAGACAAAAAATAACAAACAAATAATATAAAATGGCAGTCATTACAGCATCTTGCTTAAATGTTTATCGAAACGAATATTAAAGCTTCGAGCTGAACTACATTGCACTCCTCTGCAGAAAGTTTATTACACTCATTAACTACACGGTTGGCGAAGTTGTTTCTAGCCATTTCCAAATTAAATTTATTTCCTGACAATTTGAGACCATTATTTCTTGTCAGATTCTCAATGTGAAAATTTGGTCACTTTTGATGTTGTCAATTCCCTTTAGAATCTTAAAGACCTGTATCAAGGCACCTCTGAATCTATTCATTTTTTAGGGAAAACAGATTCATATGTTTTAGTCGATTTTCGTGTGACTTATTTTTGATATTTGGAATCAGTTTGTAGCTCGCCGTTGTAAATTTTCCAATCTGTCAATGTCTTTAATAAGATACGGTGAAGTCAAAAGATCGCACAACCAGTCCTAGAATCTTATTTGCTTTCTCAGAGGCTGAAATACACTGCTTAGATTATTTGAGATCGTTACTGATGATTACGCCGAGATCCTTTTCACTATCCACTTTTGTTAAAAAACTTCCAAATAACTTGTAATCGTACTTACAGTTATTTTCACCTATGCATTTACTTGCGTTAAATTTTATTAGCCACTTTTCAAACCACTCCTGTAGTTGATCTAAATCTTCTTTAATATCTAATTGGTTTAAGTGATCATTTGCCACTCAGCACAGTTTTGTATCATCAGCAAATTTGAAGACAATAGATTTCAGTCCGTGGTCTATATCATTTATATATCTTATGAATAGAAATGGCCCAAGAACGGAACCCTGAGGAACTCCACTTGTAACATTTTTCCATCTAGAAGTTTTCCCACTTAGAACAAATCTCTGTTTTCGATCATTCAAGCAGTTACTAGTCCAACTTAGTAGGCTACCACTTATTCCGTGTGAAGCTAATTTAGTAAGTAGTCTTTCGTATGGGACGATATCAAAAGTTTTGCAAAGTCTAGATATATCAAATCTATATTGTTTCTTTTGTCATAATTCGAGATGACTGTGTTGTAGAATTTATCAAACAGTTACTTTCTAAATGATGTTCGATAGCATCTCTGATGATAGTTTCCATCATTTTCCCTACGATCAAAGTCAAGCTTATAGGCCTGTAGTTATTTGGTTTCCTTTTGTCACCTTTTATGAATATGGGAGTAACGTTAGTTAGCTTCCATTCTCTTGGGACATCTCCGGATATGATGGGTTTCTTGAAAATAATCTCTAATGGAACAATGATATAATTTTTCATTTCCTTTAGGATTCTTTGATGCCAAACATCAGACCCTGGTGTTTTATTAACCTTGAGTTTATCTATACACCTTTTAATTTTTTCTTTTGTTATATTTACCGTAGTAAGTTCACCTTAGACTTTTCACAGGTTTCAGTTTGGAGTACACTTTAAGGTGTTTCGTATACGAATACTGAGCTTTAATAGTTGTTTAAGATATCACACATGCCTTCATTTGAATATTCAAGTTGACCGTCAGAAGATAATAGTGGTCAATGTGATTCCTAATAATCTTTTTGTCTCTAATGTAACTATACATATATATTTTTGTTTTTCTTTGGATTTATCAGCGATATTGATTTCGTATTGTCGTTTTTGTTTTTTATTATCTTTTTTAAATATCTGTATTATTACATAACTTTGATAGTCGTTAGGTGCACCCGAACACTTGTATTTCTTATAAGCCTGTCTTTTTGTAGCAATACTTTTTTTCAGTTTCTTTGGCAAGACATTTTGGGCGAGCCTGATTTAGGGGGCGTCTGTCCTTAAACGGGATGCGAGTATGAATCATCTTATTAGACGTATTTTGAAATATTTTCCATATCTGATCAACAGGTCTTTCGTTTGATTTCGCCTCCCAGTCTTTAAGCTGAAGCTCCTGACGCAGTCCTATGAACTGAGCTTTACTGAAATCGGGTATTTTAAATACACAAATTTCTATTCTATATTTTAGCAGTTTGAATCTAAGTTATGATCGCTACTTGCAATAGCTTCACCAACTTCTACATCGGTTATCATGCTTTCGAGGCTAGTGATCAATAGATCGAGTAAGTTTCCATATTTTGTGGTCTCTTTTACATGCTGAACTAAGTAATTGTCACCGAAAAAATCAATCAAGCGACTACCTATATGGCCATGTTCAAGAGTCATCCAATCAATGTCAGTAAAATTGAAATCACCCATTATCAATAAGTCCCGGTTGAAGAAACTAGACAGTTTGTCATCTGATAATGATGGTGTTTTTGGCCTATATATTACACCTACCTTAATTTTTTGTCCAGTTGTTTGGGTTAATTCTACCCACAAACTATCATATGCATCCTGTTTTACTTTCTCTAAAACACCGGCATGGACATTACTTTTAACGTACAACAGAACACCCCCACTTTTCTTGTGGTTTCTATTCTGATGAAAGTGTTTATAACCCATAATATTAAATTCAGCTTCAAACTCTCCACCATTTAACCATATCTCCGTTATTCCTATCCTATCAAGATTTTCGCTTTCAACATGCGCCTAGATTTCTTGGAATTTGTTCCTAATGCTACGAGCATTAAAGCACATGGTTTTAAGAAACTCGTAATTATCTCTTTTTGAAACTTTTTGAGTTTCAACATCATGCCTTATATTATAATTTTGTTCTTGATTGACACCTTGCTCTATATTGACATTTGGTCCTTCATTGACATTTAATGCCTCATGGCCATTTGCCCCATCACGGACATCTGGTCCCTCACGGTCATCCCACCTTGCCCCACTCCGTCACCTCCTACCACAACTGACACCCGTCGTTCATTGGCATTCTGTCAGGCATCACTTCCTAAAATGATATTCTGTCCTCCACTGACATTATATTCTACCGTGATAATTGGTATTTTACCCTCCACTATCATTACATCTCATCGTGATATTTTGCCCTTTGACATTACATCCTAATGTAATATTTCGTCCTCTACCGACATTATATCCTAAAATGATATGCTGTCCTACACTGACATATTGCTATGCCCTATTCTGTTTTCCCAATACACCCTATTTCCCCTTCCCTTTGAGTTTCTACCCCCCCCTAAGAAAAAACAAACAAACTAGTTCATTACAAACTCCCACAATGAGG
>NC_134777.1:130370560-130373060 GCF_046742065.1 Oratosquilla oratoria
AGGTTTACACCTAACTCAGAACGGTTATGGGGTGAGCAGATGCATGGTGGACCGGTCATTTGTTGTAGAGCTCTGTTAGCGTCCTCCCTATCTACCGTCTCCCCCTCTCTCCTTTCTTTTCCCCTCTTCCTCCTCTTCCCCTGTCCCCCTCTCTTCCTCTCCCCCTCTCTCCCTCTGTCCCTCTCCCCCTCCTCCCCCTCTAACCCCTCTCCCCTTCTCCCCCAATACCCCTCTCCCCCTCCTCTACCCCACCTGTCTCCCCCCTTCTCCTCCTCTAGCCCCTCTCCCCCTCCTCCCCTCTCTACCCCCTCTCTCCTTCTCCCCTTCTATCCCTCTCCCCCTCCTCTCCCCCTCCCCTCCTCTGCCGTTTTCCCTCTTCCCCTGTCTTCTCCCTCTCCCTGTCTTCTCCATCTCCCCCTCTCTCTCCTCTCCCCCTCCTGTCTCTCCCCTTCTCCCCCTCTACCCCCTCCCCCCTCCTCCCCTCTCTACCCCTCTCCTCTTTTTCCCTTCTACTCCCTCTTCCTTTCCTCTCCACCTGTCCACCTCCTCTCCCAAAGTGGTGGAATAAGGAAATTAGTAACAACCTCTCTCGTAAAAAGCGTGCGTACAAAAAGTATTTATCAACTAAAAGCAAAGACGATAAACTAATACTAGACAGATTTCGCCGCGAAACCAAAACACTGATAAAACGTAGTAAGAAAAGTCTTGGAGAGTATATTGCTGAGGCAAACACATCGAACTCTAAAGAATTCTATAGTTATGCGAATAAGAAGAAAACGCTTACCTGCGGCATTGGAAAACTAAATGACGATGAAGGTAAACATACAGATGGTGAAAGTGAGATGGCCTCAATCCTTAATAATATTTTTGCATCCGTCTTCACAGACGAGGATTGCTCAGTGTATCAGCCACCAGAACATAAAATGTCCCAAAACGTTTTAAATCAACTCATAATTACCGAAAATGATGTCGTACAAGTAATTGATAAGCTCAAAATAAATAAAGCCCCGGGACCTGACAAAATTTCACCTAGAATTTTGCGAGAAGTCAAAAATCAAATCAGTAAACCCATCAGATTGGAAATATGCTAGCGTAACACAAATATTCAAGAAAGGGGACAAATCACAACCAGGCAACTACAGACCAATTAGCTTCACTCCGATTGTGTGTAAACTGCTAGAGACCATCATTCGCGACAGTGAAGTGATCTTTTTTTTTTTAGAAGAAAATAAAATCATGAAAGATTCGCAACATGGCTTCCGTAGCAAACGCTCATGTTCAACTAATCTCCTCGATTTTTTATGACGTCTTTAACAATTACGAGGAATGTAGATCTGTTGATATAATCTAGCTAGATTTTCAGAAGGCATTTGATAAAGTTCCCCATAAACGATTGCTCGACATATCAAAAGTGCACAGTATTTCTGGTAGTATCCACAACTGGAATAAAGATTGGCTTTCTGAGCGAAAACAGAGTTGTAATTAACGGGGCCTCATCTAGCTGGTTCGACGTTAAAAGTGGCGTACCGCAAGGATCAGTTTTGGGACCTGTCTTGTTCTTAATATATGTAAATGATCTAGACGACGGCCTCCTCTGCAAAGTATCAAAATTTGCTGATAACACAAAAATTACAGGTAAAATAACAACCACCAAAGAGAAAGAAGCTCTGCAATCCATCTAGACAGATTATCAAGTTGGGCTAGCACGTGGCAAATGAAATTTAACGATATTAAATGTAAAGTCATGCACATTGGAAGTAACAATGATCACATCCAATACCAAATGAATGGCGAAATACTGGATTCAGTAACTAAAGAAAAAGATCTAGGAGTTTTAATATCAAATGACTTAAGCCAAGTCAACATTACTCAGAAGTTGTTAAATCAGTAAATATATTGGTTGGCTTCATCGGAAGAGTCTTCGAAAATAAATCAGAAAAAAATATTGCTAAACCTTTATAATTCCTTGGTCCGTCCCCATCTCGAATTCTGTGTACAATTTTGGTCCCCATACTACCAGAAAGATATTAGTAAACTAGAAAGAGTGCAACGGAGAATGACTAAAATGATACCAAGGCTGAGAAATCTACCGTATGAAGAAAGACTGCGAGGAGATTGATTTAATCGCGGTCTTTAAAATGTTCAAAGGCTTTGACCACATAAATGTCGAAGATTACTTCTTATTAGACTAATCAAATACAAGAAGACGTCACGATTTTGAGTAATTGGTAAAATATTTTCTTCTCTTTCTCCCTTCCATACATCCTCTCTCTTCTCTTCTCCGTTCCCCTCTCTTCTCTTCCTTCTCTCCTCTCTCGTATCTCCTCTCCCTTCATCCTCTCTTTCAATTTCCTTTTCAACTCTTCTTTCCTTTTTTCCTCTCCCTTCTCCCCTTTCTCCTCTTCTCTCTCCACTCCTCTTCCTTCCTCCTTCATCCACGTCTTCCCTCTTTCATCATCCTCATTTTCTCTCCCCTTTCTCCTCTCCCTTCTCTTCTCCC
>NC_134777.1:130383060-130390560 GCF_046742065.1 Oratosquilla oratoria
TATGTATATATATATATATATATATATACATATATATATATACATATACACACACACACACACACACACACACACACACACACACACACACACATATATATATATATATATATATATATATTTATATATATATATATATGCAAAGTAGGCCACTTGGAAAAAAACTAACGAAGCAGAGCGCTTTCGTATATTACATCTTCAGTGTAACACTTGTTGCACTGAAGATGTAATATACGAAAGCGCTCTGCTTCGTTAGTTTCTTTTTTCCAAGTGGTCTACTTTGCATAAGTGAACACACGTACCCGTGTTCTTATTAGCACACACACACACACACACACACACACACACACACACACACACACACACACACACACACACACACACACACACACACACACACACACACACACACATATATATGTATGCAGACAAACCACTGGGAAAATGAAAGAGATGAGACCGAGCGCTTTCGTCTATTCAGACATTTTCAAGGTATAGATACATAAAAGAGACAAGTATATATACTCAGAAGGTTAAGGTGGATCTCTCCCAGTGCCATATTGGCTCAAGTGTCCGGACATTTGGTTTACAATTTTTGTTATGATAAATTCATCCAATTTGTATAATCCTTGACTTAAATTTAAATTATTAACAAATGTATTCTTGATCATACTGGATTCTATGATGTTTCTATTCAAATAAGAATTACTTTTGACAATTACTTTAGTTTCATTCCAATTGATACAATGGTTAAAATCCCTAAGATGGACAAATAACGCGTTGGACGTTTGACCACTTCTAACGCTATATTTGTGTTGCTTTATTCTAACATTTAATTCCTTTCCAGTCTGACCAATATAGCATTTGTTGCAATCTTTGCATGGAATTTTATATACACAGCCTTCCTTATTTTCAGGGGAATTTTTAATCAAAAGACTTTTGACTGTGTTGGAGTTCCTAAAAATGGTTTGGATGTTGAAATTCTTAAGAATATGCGGCAATTTAATAAAGTTGTCATGATAAGGAAGAACGAGAAGATTTTTAGAATTAAATTTTTCTTTAGTTTTGTCATCAAAATAAGACTTTCTAGCCATTTTTTGAGAAATTTCAAGTAGATGATTTGGATACTTTAATTTTAAAGCTATGTCATTTATTCTTGAGAATTCATCATCCAAAAACTCCGGACTACAAATCCGATAAGCACGAAGGTACATTGAAGATAACACAGATGCTTTGGTCCTGTAATGATGAGAAGAGTAAAAATGAACATATGAAAGAACATTGGTGGGTTTCCTATAAACATCAAATTTGAAAGACCTTTCGTTTCTGTATATCAATACATCAAGGAAAGGTAATTGATTATTTTGTTCTATTTCCATGGTAAAATTGATTGAAGGGACTAAGGCGTTAAGTTGTGACAAGAAAGTTGACGGGTCAGCATTAAGAGGCCAAATGCACAAAATATCATCAATGTACCTAAACCAAGTAACATTTTGGGGGAGAATATTGGGTAACAACTTTGTTTCAAAAAATTCCATATAAAGATTGCTAAGAATTGGAGAAATCGGATTACCCATTGCCATACCGAAATTCTGTAAATAATAGTTACCGTTAAACACAAAATGAGATTCCAAAACACACAATTTAATTAAATCAATAATAGTGGCAGTAGGCAGTGGTAAATCAAATTTCTCCAATTCTTCTTCAAGATACACTAATAAATCAAAAACCGGAACACGGGTAAATAACGAAGTGATATCATAACTAATAAGAGAAAAATCATAGTTAATATTAAGGTTATTAAGTTTGTTAACTAACTCTACATTGTTGTGTATGTGGCTGTGGGAAATTGTCCCTACTAGAGGGCTCAAAACGGACACAAGCCACTTGGACAAATTGTACCCAGCAGATCCTCGGGAACATGTAATGGGTCTCACAGGGTTGTTCGGTTTGTGAGTTTTAATCAACCCATACATGTATGGAAGTGATGGTGAATTCGAGGAGAGCTGCTTGATCAAAATGTCATGTCCTTTTAAAATGCTTTTTAACTTAGTGTTGAAATTCTTATTGACAACATCTAAAGGATTTTTCTTTAATTTAGTGTACGTATTTTTGTCATCTAAGAGGTCATCCATTTTGTCAATATAATCCTTTTTGTTCATAATGACAACACTATTACTTTTATCAGCTTTAGTCACATGTAATTCATCATCCTTTTTCAATTTGTCGTAAGCCATGAGAAAACGTTTGGGGCATGTAGGTTGGTTGGTTGATGACATGGAACTATAAACCAAACCTTTACTGATGTTAATGTCTTCAATGGGCACATTTCCAAACTTCTCAAGATTACAAAAACCTTGCGCAACGCTCACACTGTCTAACTGTTTGGAAACGGCAAAACTAAGACCATACCCCAGGGCACATTTGGCATCTTCACTTAATTGTTTATTTGAATAGACGAAAGCGCTCGGTCTCATCTCTTTCAATTTCCCAGTGGTTTGTCTACATACTAGTATCACGCGTTCAAGTGATTTCTTCTGCATATATATGTATATATATATATATATATGTATATATATATATATATGTATATATATATATATACATGTATAAATGAAAGGAGAAAAAGAGAGATGTAGAAGAGAGAAGGAGTGTATAATTGTATGTGGGATATCTTCCGTCACTTCGCGTCATATCGCCAAGACATGACTCCATCTTTACTGTTACTTGAACCGAACACCATGATGCTCTTCTTGGCCCCGAGCATAATTCATTTTCAATAAGATTACAAAGATAAAGTAATGGAAACAGAAAAAAATCAATGTATTACTTGTGTTCGCAGTAAACAAACTCAGCTGTAATAAAAGCAAGATCAGTTTGGTGTCTTTAATTTTCGTCCAGCGCCATGTATCTTCGTTCAGGTATACCAGACGATGTGTGTATAAACTATGAACGTATACAAGACTAAATGAAAAAATCTAAACTGTTTACACACACCTTTTAACAGGGGGTTTTTCATATCAGAAAAAAAAACCGAAAGAAAAAAATAGGATCAAGGCATTTGCACCCGCTACGTCAAGAAGACCTCCCGGTTCTTGTTGTATAGGTGTACAGACGACTAAGTTATGTATATCAGAATTTGATCATCTCCATTAACACTACTAACATGTAGCCTAAGGCAGATACAAAAGCTAGACGATTTTATTACATAATAGAGAAAGAAAAGTTTATCTAAAAATGCCTTAGAGCTAAGATAGTATAAAAGGAAGATAAAAATCACAAGACTTGGGGTATCATCTGCAAACCTTGTCGGGAGACAACGGCATCGCCAAAGACGTCATACGATAGCCAATCACAGCACTCGTTTCAAAACTTTCGACCAATCACACTTTATCTAGGCAGACCTAAGTCAAGCTAGGGCCCACCCTTGAGACGAATAAAATCTTCTATTTTTCCCCACGGTTTCATAAAAGTCAGATGGTAATGACGAGTGGCAGATTTTAAGGATTAATACATCAGTCAACAAGACCGTGAATACCCTCATTATGATAATGAAATGAGAGACAGTGTTCCTCCATTGCCCCAGGTCATGTCATCTCAGACGTCCTCTATTGTTCGCCTCAGGAAAACAAAAGAATATCAAAAAGAAAAGTGTTATCCGCGCTCCCGGATGCCTGGGGAGTCATATTAAGCTAAAAATTAAATAATTAGTGAAATAATGTACAATCACACGAATATATTTACATGTACATACACGGAACACACACATATATATGATTATACACATGTATATATATGTACATATACATATATACATATATACATGTATATATATATATATATATAGATCTTTATATATATATATATATACACATATATATATATATATATATATATATATATATATATATATATACATTAGGCTGCTCTGTCAGTTTCGTATTGTTGGCAACTGCTGGGAAGTTTCTTGCGCGCATCCTGAACAACCACCTCAAAACGTTGTCATAGAGGATCCTTCCTGAGACACAGGCCGGCTTCAGACCATCGCGAAGCACTACCAACATGATCTTCGCGCTGCGACAGCTACAAGAAAAATGTCGTGAGCAACACCAGCCGCTCTACTTGGCTTTTATCGACCTATCTAAAACCTTCGATCGTGTCTCGCGAGAGCTTCTTTGGGATATTGTCGCCCAGTATGGTTGCCCGGATAAGTTCTTCCGGATTCTTTGACTCCACGACGATATGCGCGATCCCGAGTCCTGACTGATGGGGGCAATTCTGAGCCCTTTAAAGTCACCTCCGGAGTGAAGCAAGGCTGCGTGATAGCGCCAACTCTCTTCACCATCTTCATCGTGTCAGTGTTACATATCATACGAGATGACCTTCCACCTGACATCAAGATCTCGTACAGAATGGACGGCAAGCTTTCTAACCTCGCTCGCCTCAAAAGTGCGTCAAAGACAACTGCGCGAAGCTTGCTAGAGTTTCAATATGCTGACGACAATTGTGTGGCAACTCACAGAGAGGATCGCCTCCAGTAGATCCTAAATGCTTTCCATCACGCATACACAAAACTCGGACTGAGCATCAACATCAAAAAGACTCACGTCCTCCCCCCAATGCTCATGTTGACAATCCGTCATCGATTTAACTAGAAGAAACCCTACTGGAAAATGTGAACCACTTCTGCTACCTTGGGAGCCATCTGTCAGCGAAGGTGATCAGTGATGAAATCCAACACCGTCTGAAGTGTGCAGGAACAGCTTCCGACAAGCTGCGAACAAGAGTTTTTGATGATCGGGACATCAGAAACGAAACAAAACTCATGGTGTACAGGGCAGTCACTATTCCAATGCTCCTTTATGCATCCGAAACCTGGACCCCGTATAGTCACCACCTGAAAACGCTCGAGAAATTTCACCAACGCTGTCCTCGGAAAATCCTCAACATCAGTTGGGAATACAGAAGAACAAACGTCAGCGTACTACAGGAAGCAAAAATGACCAGCATCGAAGCCTATGTCATCAAAGGCCAACTAAGATGGAGCGGCCAAGTGGTTAGAATGACGGAGGAACGTCTTCCCAAACAGATCTTCTACTCCCAACTCAAAGACGGCAAGCGTACTAAAGGAGGCCAGAAGAAACGCTACAAAGACTCCCTGAAAACGAACCTCAAAAAGTGCAACATCGACTTCTTTAACTGGGAGGAAACGGCAAGAAATAGATCACTCTGGAAAACCGCCATCCATGAGGGAACAGCGACTTTCGAGTCAAAAAGGTCTACAGAGCTAGATGAGAAAAGAAGACGACGGAAGGAGAGCCAACAACAACCACGGCCGACTCTTCCTTCCGGCACAAGATGTCCACATTACGACCGATCTTTTCGAGCAAGAATCGGTCTTATTAGTCAGCTACGGACTCACCAGTAACTTTGCGCGAAGACTATCATCCTCAACCTTGAGGGATTGCCATCATCATATATACAGTATATATATATATATATATATATATATATATATATATATATATATATATATATATATATATTATATATATATATACATTATATATATATTATATATATATATATATATATATGTATATATATATATATACATATTAAAACACAGTCAGGATTAAAATGTTTGTTCCAATAACTATTTTTGATCAGATGTTGTAATTTGTGTTCATGTTTTTGTTGGGCATCACTAATTTCACTAGAAAGCACTGAGTAACAATGAGAAACCACTATTTGTCGATCTTCTGGTACAAGTAAGTTATGAGGACACTTTGTCTTACGGTCGGAAATCTTGAACTTTTGACTTCCTCTTCCGTAACTTCTATGCATCTTCTTAGGGTGAGCCTCTCGTATTCTCCGAAGGATTGACCATCAACATTGACAAGTCGATCGGGAAGCAGGGATTTGGGAATTACGTGTTCCTGAAGACACACATTGAGGAAGCGTAGTCTTTCTTTTGATCGATGTGCATCTCAACAAAGCTTCAAGAAAATCTTTGCTGAGTTGTTGAAGAGAGGGGTTAGATTCCAGGAAAGCGTTGAAGGGGAACTTGGTATCCATAATTGCAACCAGTCACATCACCGTGATACAAAAATGCAAAATAACCACAGGAGAAGGGAAACTTGTAGACAGTAAATACTTTCGTATATCACATCTTCAGACTAAATGACAGAGATACAGAGTTGTGTTTAAATGTAAGTATCAGGTGGCAACCATAGGGGGGGAAGGGGGGAGACAATACAATGTGAGAAGGGGGATGACCTTACCTCTATCGACCTGGTACCCTCCATTAGCTTCACTCTTGAGATAGAAAATAACAACAGTTTGCCCTTTTTAGATGCTGAAATAATTAGAGATAATGGTACTCTGAAAACAAAAGTCCATAGAAAACCTATCAATATTCTTTCCTATGTTCATTTTTATTTCAATCACCACATCAATGTAAAAAGATCAGTTTTTATTTCCATGTACTTGAGAGCTTACAGGATTTCAGATCCTGAATTTATTGATGACGAAATTAGAACTATCCAGAATATTGGGGAAAAGTTAAAATATCCTACTCATATTCTTAATCAATGTCACAATACCGCCAAGAAACGCTTTTACAAAACTTGCAATCAAGAACAAGGAAACCATAAACAAATTAATACACTTGTTCTTCCTTTTCATGAAAATTTTCTTAGTATTGTCAACCTACTCAAAAAATTGGATATCAAAGTAGCTTTTAAATATGACCACACCATTAAGAAAACTTTAATTAAGAACAGCCCTCCTAACAACAACGGTGTGGTCTATAAAATTCCTTGCAAAGACTGTAACAAATTTTATATTGGACAAACTGGGAAAACTTGGAAACAAGGATTTCCCAACATAAATATAGTGTGAGATCTGCCCAGGAAAATAATGCGTTATTTCAACATAAAGCATTATACAACCATCATATTGATTGGTCTAAGGCAACAATTTTAGCCAAAGGAAAAAGCCTACAAGAAAGAAATATAATAGAATCCTGCTTAATATCAGGCACGTTTGATAAAAATATAAACTTAAGCTATGGTCATTTTAGATGTGATAAATTGGTAACCCAAATGGTCACCAAGATCTTTCCGCCAGATTGAGCCTTATGTGTTGGTCAGGTCGATAGAGGTGAGGTCATATACATATATATATATATATATATATATATACATATATATATATATACATATATATATAAATATATATATATATATATATATTTATATATATATATATGTATATCCAAGGTTAACTACGAAGAAAAACTATTAAAGCAGAGCCCTTTCGTGTATTCACATCTTCAGTGCAAATAATACATGTATTAGATGTATTATTTGCACTGAAGATGTGGATACACGAAAGCGCTCTGCTTTAATAGTTTTTCTTCATGGCCAACCTTGCATTTTCAAGAATACACGCTTCCAGTGTTTTTCCTGCATATATGTATATACAGTATGTATTTAT
>NC_134777.1:130395560-130400560 GCF_046742065.1 Oratosquilla oratoria
AGTCTCTTCTCGTTGGAGGAGTTGTGTGCGTAGGAATACAAATCCTTGTATCTATGTGTCTGGTATTCAAATATGGTAGTAGTGGGCTTGCAACCTATCCCTGCGAATCTACGAACCCGGATGGACGGGAAGGTGCAGACGACGCGTAACCTCAGGTCGAGCCACTGGCAGGGTCATTGCGTGGGCGCCGTGAACAATCTTTCCCTTTCCAAGAACAATCGATTTCCCTCTATATCGTCTCAGTTCAGGAGGGTTAGGATGGATATAGTGGGCCTCACTGAGGTAAAGAGACCGGGCACTCGTTAGAACAATAGCAAGGGTTAAACCTACTATTGTCTAGGTCATACCACTGTGGCTTAGTTCGAGAGGGAAGGGTAGCTATAGGCATAGCTAGCTGACTATAATACGCCATTATAAAGATCACTTTGGTTGATGAGCGTATGGTGCAAGTTATACCAAGCCTGAGTATAGTATGTGTGTGTGTGTGTACACACACACACACACACACACACACACACACACACACACACACACACACACACACACACACACACACACACACACACACACACACACACACACACACACACACACACACACACACACACACACACACACACACACACACACACACACACACACACACACACACACACACACACACACACACACACACACACACACACACACACACACACACACACACACACACACACACACACACACACACACATCAGCCACGATTCTCATTTCCAGTGTCATCTTATATTCTTCCATTTTCTTTTTCTGTTCCTCCGCCTCCTTCTCCTCCTCCTCATCTAGTCCTAGTACTCTTTCTTCATCGCCTCTTCCTCCTTTCTCTTCTTTCTCTTCTCGTCTCGATTTTTATATATATTTTTTTTACTATCATCATCATCGTCGTCGTCGTAGTCTTTTTCTCCTCCTCCTCTTCCTCCTCCTCATTCTCCTTCTACTTCTTCTTCTATACCCTTGTGTACTTCTTCTTTTTTCAACTTCTACTTGTTCTTCGTCACCCATCAAGTGCGTACGTAGAGGGTTTCGTGGATTTAGTAAAAGTAGGTTACACTATACTACCGTAAAGGGTGGGGACAATAGTGACGTCATCATTGCGTACTTACGTCAGTGCCTTCTATCTTGTATCACAACCCTCTTGACCCACTAGTACGCAGACAGACATTGCTCCTGCTCCCTACAGTTCCCTCCTTTATCCTATATCACCTTTATTGTATTTTCTTATCTATTACTTCTTTATACGGAATACAGACCTCACAGGATCTCTCTCTCTCTCTCTCTCTCTCTCTCTCTCTCTCTCTCTCTCTCTCTCTTTTTCTCGTTCGCACACGGAACTACAACATTGAGATACCATTCATCTCTCCCGTGGTTGAGAATGAGCTTGACCTAGGAGCCACTTGGTCTTGTCATTCGGTCTGCCGGATGAAATGACTGCACACCAGGATATCCTGAAGGTAGAGGTGGACACCATGGCACAATTCTAGAGAAAGTTTTTTTTTTCGATAACGGGAAACCTGAAAAAAAAAATCGAACATTTTTGTATTTGGAATTGAAGCTTCCGAAAAAAAAAAAAAAAATATATATATATACACCAAAAGCTGCCATCATCATCATCATCATCATCATCATCATCATCATCATCATCATCATCATCATCATCATCATCATCATCATCATCATCATCATCATCATCATCATCATCATCATCATCATCATCATCATCATCATCATCATCATCATCATCATCATCATCATCATCATCATCCTACTCCTCCTCCTCCTCCTCCTCCTCATCATCATCACTTCTTCTTCATCTTCATCTTCATCTTCTTCTTCTTCTTCTTCTTCTTCTCCTTCTCCTTCTCCTTCTCCTTCTCCTTCTCCTTTTCCTTCTCCTCCTTCTCCGGAGAGCTTGGAGGACTTCTATGAAAACGTTAGCTCCTTCTTCTCCAGAGTCCTTTGGGTGGTCCATCGAGGTTCTTAGAGGAACACAAAGAACATCTGCCGGAACGACATTGTACAAGGACTCAGTGAAGAAACACTACATACTCTGTCATCGAGTCGGAGAAATATCATATACATTAACTCCAGCTGGAATTCTTGCCCTTGAATGACCTTAGCTTCTCCGAGAGGCTCTACAGAGTGTCTTGGACGCTTATTGTCTGTTTTCCAGGTGCCCTAACTTTATGGAATGACTGGAATTTATTATACTGGATTTGGCAGTTGGGGGTGGAGAAACAACAATGCACGTTGTTCTCAGACGAACCTATTTTATGGTCATGCGTGTGTTCAACCATTTCTCTTTATGTTTTTGTTAGTGTAGTATGTGGTATCGTAATCATGATATTTGTTTTTAGGTGTACCTCTCACAAAGGATTACAAAGGATTACAAAGGCGGAGTATGCCGACAGGAGACCTTTTGATCCATATCTAGGTCGGATGCGAAAAAAAAATCATATTAATAATAAAATAAAAAATAAAAAATATGATAATATAAATAACAAATAAAATACATAAATAAATGCATAGGTATAGTTAAATAATAAACAAACAGGTAAATAGTAAATAATAATAAATTGACATATAACTAATAATAAATAAAAATCAGACAGACAAATGATAACAAAACAAAAACAAATAATATAAGATAAATTATAATCATTACAGCATCTTAGGTATTTATCTAAATGATTCTTAAAGCTTTGAACTGAACTACATTGCACTACCTGTGCAGGAAGTTTATTCCATTCATTAACTACACGGTTGGCAAAGTTGTTTCTACCTACTTCCAAATTGAATCTATTTCCGGACAGTTTGAGACCATTGTTTCTTGTCTGATTCTCATTCAATGTAAAAATTTTGTCACTTTTGATGTTGTCAATTCCCTTTAGAATTTTAAAGACCTGTATCAAGTCACCTCTGAGTCTACGCTTTTTTAGGGAAAACAGATTCATATGTTTTAGTCGATTTTCAGTTTTGTGGCTCGCCGTTGTACTCTTTCCAATCTGTCAATGTCTTTAATGAGATTCGGTGACCATACGGAAACAGCATATTCCAAATGTGGACGAACTAACGATTTATATAGCTTGTTAATGAGTGATGGACTTTTGAAATCAAAAGATCGTGCAATCAGTCCTAGAATCTTATTTGCTTTCTCAGAGGCTGAAATACACTGCTTGGATGATTTGAGGTCGTTACTGATAATTACGCCGAGATCTTTTTCACTATCCACTTTTGTTAACGAATTTCCAAATAACTTGTAATCGTACTTACTGTTATTTTTACCTATGTGCATTACCTTGCATTTACTTGTGTTAAATTTCATTAGCCACTTTTCAGACCATTGCTGTAATTGATCTAAATCTTCTTGAATATCTAATTGGTTTGAGTGATCATTTGCCACTCCGCACAGTTTTGTATCATCAGCAAATTTGGAAACAGTAGATTTTAGTCCATGGTCTATATCATTTATATATACTATGAATAGAAGTGGCCCAAGAACGGAACCCTGAGGAACTCCACTTGCAACACTTTTCCATCCAGAAGTTTGTCCATTTAAAACAACTCTCTGTTTTCGATCATTCAACCAATTACTAGTCCAACTTAGTAGGCTACCACTTATTCCATGCAAAGCTAATTTAGTAAGTAGTCTTTCGTGTGGGACGGTATCAAAAGCTTTTGCAAAGTCTAGATATACTAAATCTATATTGTTTCTTTTGTCATAATTCGAGATAACTGTGTTGTAGAATTCGAGTAAGTTAGTCACGCAAGAACGTTTCCGTCTGAAACCATGCTGGCTATCATTTATCAAACAGTTACTTTCTAAATGATGTTCGATAGCATCTCTGATGATAGTTTCCATTATTTTTCCTACGATTGAAGTCAAACTTATAGGCCTATAGTTATTTGGTTTCTTTTTGTCACCTTTTTTGAATATGGGAGTAACGTTAGCTAGCTTCCATTCTCTTGGGACATCTCCGGATATGATGGATTTCTTGAAAATAATTTCTAATGGAACAACAATCTCATTTTTCATTTCCTTTAAGATTCTTGGATGCCAACCGTCAGGCCCTGGTGTTTTATTAACTTTGAGTTTGTCTATACACCTTTTGATTGTTTTTTTTTTTTATATTTACCGTAGTGAGTAAGTTTACCCCAGACTTTTCACAGGTTTCAGTTTGGAATTCACTTTGAGGTGTTTCGTTTACGAATACCGAGCTAAAATAATTGTTTAAGATATTACACATTCCTTCATTTGAATAGTCAAGTTGACCGTCAGCAGATAATAGTGGACCAATGTGATTCCTAACAACCTTTTTATCTCTAATGTAACTATAGAATTCTTTGGGATTCTCTTTGGATTTATCAGCGATGTTCATTTCGTATTGTCGTTTTCTTTTTCTTATTGTCTTTTTTTAAATCTCTCTGTATTGATACATAGCTTTCATAGTCATTAGATGTACCCGAGCACTTATATTTCTTATGAGCCTGTCTCTTTTTAGCAATACTTTTTTCATTTTCTTTGTCGAGCCACTTTGGGCGAGCCTGATTTGGGGGACGTCTGTCCTTAAAAGGAATGTAAGTTTGAATCATCTTAGTGAGCGTATTTTGAAATATTTCCCGCATCTGATATGTATGTACGTATGTATGTATGTATGTATGTAAGTATGTATGTATGTATGTATGTATGTATGTATGTATGTATGTATGTATGTATGTATGTATGTATGTATGTATGTATGTGTGCATGTATGTATGTATGTATGTATGTATGTATGTATGTATGTATGTATGTATGTATGTATGTATGTATGTATGTGTGTATGTATGTGTGTATGTGTGTATGTATGTATGTATGTATGTATGTATGTATGTATGTATGTATGTATGTATGTACGTATGTATGCATGTATGTATGTATGTATGTATTTATGTCTGTATCTATGCATTTATGTATGTATGTATGT
>NC_134777.1:130405560-130420560 GCF_046742065.1 Oratosquilla oratoria
CCTCTGAAGTGATTATCACATTGGGCTATTTTTCCTTCCACATCCTACCTCCATGCTTCATCTGAATAACTAGAATATGAATTGGCTTACAGGAATCTTGACTCCTTTAAGAAGATTTCAAAAGTACGTCTAACATTCATAAGGTGTCATAATCTCTTAATTCACCATTCAGCTTTGCTCTATAGGACGGAGAGATAATTTGATATTAGGAGATTTGAAAATTCAAATATTGTAACCGAGGTCGTTTTTATTCCAAAGAATTCTCACGGTTGGCGCTGGTGAAGCTGTGTGATAACCTCTCGAGACTAAACCCAAACCCACTCTCCATTTTCATTAATCTTTCTCCATCTTTGTTTATTCGGTCCCGGAAATGAGTGAGTGGGTGAGGAGCACAAGTACTTCTTTCCCTGGGCAAAAGAAGATCAGAAAGATCACTCTTGAGTGACATGCACTCCAGTCCGTCTTCTCGCTTCCCACTCACGCTAAGCAATGAACCGATTAAGTGTCTGACTTGCTGGTGGTGGTGGTGGTGGTGGAGGAGGAGGAGGAGGAGGAGGAGGAGGAGGAGGAGGAGGAATAAGATCAAATTATAAAGAGATGTTTAGAATTACTTTTGTTTTTCCATCACAAGGCTGTGCGGCAGACACCTAAAGTGGTTGACGCGGTTTGGTTAGGTTAGGTTAGGTTGGACTAGGCTAGGTTATGTAAGTTTGGTTAACCTAAGTTCTGAAAAGATCTATATACCAAAGGGTTTTTATTCTTCATATGGGAGGTAGCCAAGTCAAAAGACTTTCCCTCTCGTCTCATCTTAGCTCCTCGTGGATGAAGGGTCGTCTCTGTGTCCCGCCTACTGCCTGGGGGGTCAGAATCAATGCAGCAAGACACAGCACATCCACAGCAAGTCCGCTTCACTTGATTCCTGAAAAAAAAAACAAGGAAAAGAGAAAAATTGGTGTCAAGAAAACAAAAATGAACAGTTATTTGTTGTCTCTTGCAACTTTCTTGGTGTCTCTCAACTGAACTTCATGGCTTCTACGAGCTTGCTGGTGCAGTGGTACTGGGCTTGCTTGCTAACTCGAAGGATTAGAAAGGAAGAGCATGCTAACAGGATATCTTTTGAACTTGCTGGTGTACTTGTATCGGGGTCACTTGCTAATTCAGTGGTCTGCGTTCGATTCCCGCTCAGGGATGAAAAGCATCACAGCGCTGCTTTTCTTTGACTATGCGGTACTACCACGGTTTCCGCGCGGTTCAAACCGCTAGTGTGAAAAGGGCCTTAATCAAGGGTATCTAGTTCAACCAGAAGATATTTCACGGGTCATTGTGTCCATCAATTGAGAAAGCTTTTTTCAATTTTCTGTGACAATTATAGAAAATTTTCTGTGACAATTATAGAAAATATTTTTTTTTTTACTTAATTGTGAGTCATAAAAAAGAAATAATTGTGACATAAAAAACAACAACATTGCGACAATTATAGAATTTATTTTCAACTTAATTGTGACAATTATGGAAAATATTTTTTAACTTAATTGAAACATTCATAGAAAATATTTCCAACTTAATTGTGACAATTATATAAAGTATTTTTTTATTTTCATTGTGATAATTATAGAAAGTATTTTTAACTTAATTGTGACAATTATAGAAAATATTTTTCAACTAAATTGTAAAAGTTGTAACAAAAAACTTAATTGTAACAATTATAGAAAGTATTTTTCAACTTCAGATGAGAGGGAGGGTGGGAGGGGTGTGGAGTGTATTTAGGGATGAAGTGGGTGGGAGTGTTTTTGTGCCTTTCCCTTTTTGGCTATCTCCCTTGAAAGGGGAAAAAACCTTGGTATATGTATGTATTTTTCAACTTTATTGTAATAATTATAGAAAGTACTTTTAACTTAATTGCGACAATTATAGAAAGTACTTTTCAACTTAATTGTGACAGAGAAGTGTTTTTCAATTTTGTGATAATTATAGAAAGTATTTTCAACTTAATTGCGACGATTATAGAAATAATTTTTCAACTTAATTGTGACAATTAGAGAAATTATTTTCAAGTTAATTGTGACAACTATAGAAAAAAATCAACCTAATTGTGGTAATTATAAAAATTATTTTTCAACTTATGTGGGATAATTATAGAAAAAAAACAAATTTCATTATGGCATTTGTAGACAGTATTTTTCAATTTAAGAGTGTCAAATATAGAAAAAATCAACTTAATTGTGGCAATTATAGAATCTATTTTTCAACTTAATTGTGACAACCTTAGTAACTCCAGTTGAAAAACAACAAAAGTCTTGTAACTCCGTTGGCCATTTATGCAATATATAAGTTTGATAGATTAACACTCCACATTGATTTGGGTATAGAGCTGTTGTTTAATGAAGGCTTAATTTCTTTCTAATCATAACTTCATTACGATACCAACAGAATGAATAGACTAGTATTGGCCTCATGATAAGAAGTGAGATGTCAAGAAGGCTCTCCATCCTCTACTCTACAACCAACAACAAAGATTTTTGAAAACGAGGAAAAATATGAAAAATAAAAGAAAATCGTCTCTTTGGTACCAAAGACATGCAAACGCATGCAGGGTAGGAGGGTGAGGGGGTAATGGAGGGCGGGCTTGAGGAGGAGGTTGAAGTGGGAGCTTCGAGGACGAGTATGAGATGAAAATAAAGAGAGTTCGAAGAGGTCTGAGCACGCGAAGAGCTCTCTTCAGTTCCCATTGGTTACTTCGTTTCACCGAGTTACGTTCAATTTTGCTTAGATTTGGTCTTGCTCAGGGTACTCAGTGCTGTGCGTAAGGTTTTATGCACAACTGGACATGCACGCAACCACGCTCGCGCGCACACACACAAACACTCACACACACACATACACACACACACACACACACACACACACACACACACACACACACACACACACACACACACACACACACACACACACACACACACACACACGATATATATATATATATATATATAATTTTTTTTATCTCGAGATCTGAGTTTCCATTCATAACTTTATATATATATATATATATATATATATATATATATATATATATATATATATATATATACATATTTTTTTTTTATCTCGAGATCTGAGTTTCCATGCATAACTTTATATATATATATATATATATATATATATATATATATATATATATATATATATATACATATATATATATATATATATATATATATATATATATATATATATATATATATATATATATATATAGAATAAAAATATTTTTATCTCGAGATCTGAGTTTCCATTCATAAGTTTATCTCTGCCGGGCCGGGCCGAGCCATCTACCCTTCTACGCTTTCCCGTCGACTTCCCTCCTCTCTTCTTCCTCTTCGTCACTTCGCAATTTCTATCTTCTTTATTTGTTTTCTCATACTTATTTCTTTCCTTTCATTCTTGTCTTTTTTCAAATTTATGCACTCTTTTTATGTTTGATATAAATTATCCGTGTTTCTTTCGTCCCCTGTTATTTCTCTACATTTCTTTTCTTACGAAAATTGAATATCGCCCTTTTATTCAGAGAAAAAAAAATCTCTAAAATGCAAAAAGAAAGTGTTTTTTGAACTTATTCCCTGTTCTCCGCATCACTGAATTTTCCCCCCTAAAAGAAAATAATTTCACCCTAAAAAAATCCCTTTTCCCCTGATTTTTTCCATCGCCTTCTCCCCTTTGGCGTCGGGGAAAAGGTTGACCCTTTTCTCTTCGGGAAAGGTTGACAACTAACTATTTTCTTTTTTCGTGTTTTTTTTTATTTCTGGGAACCTTTTAGCCGTCTGAGCAGATCTGCCAATTTTATTGAAGAGTTACTTTCAATCCATCGGGTTCCTGTCAGTCTTCACGTGATGCGCCCCACGTTTCCTCAATACGTATATAATCATGTATAAAAATTTTCATATATGTATACACAAAATATGTATACACATGAACACACACACGTGTGTGTGTACAATACCTTACGGATAAACCATACGGGGAAAAGGTAGAAGCTTTACGTATTGAAAATAACGATTTTTTCACGACAAAACCTTTGTATCTGGGCCTTTTAATGGGTCAAATAAACTTTCCAGAACTACAAACAAGGGTACAAGGGAATCCTATGTGTTGCCGAAGCGAATTTGATCAGAAATAAATACCAAAAAGCTTTTGTTTTTGTGGAATGAATTGAAGATCAATTTAATACTACCCATGATCTGCCCTGATCATAAAAAAAAATAAGTTAGATAGCAATTTTTTTTTTCTGTTATCCACGTACAAATTTTATTTCGTGACTTTAAAGATGACGTGCAATGGAGCTATACATCAAGACCTGTCTTTGATTATATTTGATATTCTTTCTAAGCATTTACGATTCATTTCATCGACTATTATTCCTCTTTACGGGGACAGAAGAAACTCGCTAATCATTCTGGTACCAATCTTCATCATATTACCTTCAGTCCTCATAGCCAGTCGATGTCTGCTCAAGGGGACACTCCTCTCCGCGTCTGGAAGAAACTCTCTTGCTCTTTCTGCAAGAGAACGTGCACAGAAGCCTTCACACTCTTGAAGAAGGAAAAGTCTTCCTGAAAGCCAAGGAAGGACGACGTGATCTACAAAGGGGACCCGGGCAAGACTCTGCCACCTTGGAAATTGAGAGAAAGAGAGGGAGATAGAAAACGAAAGAAAGACAGAGACGGATGAAATTCGAGGCAGAGAGAAAGCGAGAGAAACAGAGATATGAGAAGAGAAATAAATAAACAGAGAGAGAGAGAGAGAGAGAGAGAGAGAGAGAGAGAGAGAGAGAGAGAGAGAGAGAGAGAGAGAGAGAGAGAGAGAGAGAGAGAGAGAGACTTTTAGGCACTGTGAGGCACTGATCCGTACATGCGACTCTCTCTCTCTATCTCTCTCTCTCTCTCTCTCTCTCTTTCTTTCTCTCTCTCTCTCCCTCTCTCTCTCTCTCTCTCTCTTGTCAGAGATAGAATTCCCGTGGGTAATGTAGTGCCGAGCGTTTATCGGGTTGTACGAAGAAAATAGCTTCTTTACCCTCGTCAATATCAAATAATTTGGTAAAAAAATGTGATGGGGAAATGATGTCCACAGGAGATAAAAATATATAAAATGAAAACCTGAGGTATTTTTAGCACAATGAGACTCAGAAAACACTTTCCCCTTTATCATATTATGGTGCCTGGTTTCTGGAACAGATAATTTTCCTTCCGGGTGTGAAGGAAACCTCCCGCCTCAGTATCTCCGAGAGCTTCCGCCGAAGACCTCATGCGCCGAAGAGCTCCTGAGCCGAAGAACTCCTGAACTGAAGAGCGCCTGAGCCGAAGAGCTCCTGGGCCGAAGAGCTCCAGAGCTGAAGAGCTCCTGAGCCAAAGAGCTCCTGAGCCGAAGAGCTCCTGGGCCGATGAGCTCCTGAGCTGAAGAGCTCCTGAGTCAAAGAGCTCCTGAGCCGAAGAGCTCCTGAGCTGATAAGCTTTTGAACCGAAGAGCTCCTGAGCCGAAGAGCTCCTGAGCTTCTGAGCTTCTGAGCCGAAGAGCTCCTACGCCGAAGAGCTTCTGAGCCGAGTACCTCCTGAGCCGAAGAGCTTCTAAGCCGAAGAGCTCCCGAGCTGAAGAGCTCCTGAGCCTAAGAGCTCTTGAGGCGAAGAACTCTAGAGTTGAAAAACTTCTGAGCCGAAGAGCTCCTGAGCTTAAGAGCTCCTGAGGTGAAGAACTATAGAGCCAAAAAGCTTCTGAACCGAAGAGCTCCTGAGCCGAAGACCTGCGCCGAAGACCCTCTAATCGAAGATCGGCTTATCGGGTTTCAGGAGTAGTTTCTTTCCCTCCCGGACGTGAGAGAAACCATCTTGTGCCTCAGACTCTTCCTCTAAGAGCTCCTGCCAAAGAGCTCCTGCGCTGAAAACAGCCCGAAGAGTCTGTTACTTCTTCGAATAAGACTGGCTTATCCCAAACACAAACTCATTTCAAGCGTCAGGATCATAATCCGCAATCCTAACTCGCCTTTTCCCTATCATGAGATCCGGAATTTTTTTTCTTGAAAAATCTTTTGTTTCTCATTTTTTTTTTCTGAAATGGGCGAGAATCTCGTCTTTCCCATCTTTTGTCTTATGACCTGTTGCGCTCGTGTGGAATCTTTCTCTTTTTTTTCGCCTTTTCCTCCATTTTTTCGTCCTCCTTATGCGTCCCCTTCTCCCATCTCCTCTATATTTTCCTTCCTTTCCTCCTTCTTCTTATATTCCTCCTCCTCCTCCTTCTCTTCCTCTTCTCACCCTCTCCTCCTCTTACTTCTACTTCTCTTCCCCCCTCCTTCCATCCCTTCTTCCTCCGCTCCTACTTTTTCCTCTACTGCTCTTCTTCTTTCTCCTTCACTTCTCCTTCTACTCTTCCTCCTTCCACATACTCCTAATTTTTCTTCCTCTCCTCCTCCTCCTCCTCCTCCTCCTCCTTTTCTTCCTTTTCCTTTAATTCCTCTTTCTCCTTCTTCTACGCCTTTGTGTTTTTATGTTGTTCCTCGTTTTGTTAGTTCTCCTTTTATCTTTCCTCTTCTTTCCCTTCCTCCTCTTTCCCTCCCTCTTTGTTCTCCTTTCTCAATTCTCCTTTTTCACTACTACTCTTTTATTCTTCTTCTCTCCATCCTGTTCTTCCATAAACCTCACATGTTCTTATCCTCCTCCACTTTTATTCCCCTTCTCTTCCCCATTTCTTTTCATCCTCTATTCTCCCTTTCTTCCTTCTCACTTTCCTCCTTAATTCTCCTCCTCTTCCTCCTGTTGTACCACCTTTAGGCCAAGAAAATTTTCTTTGCTCCTGTTTGAAACCTTTTTTTTTCTAATGTTCACATTACTGTTTCCCCCTCGTCCTCCTCTTGCTGTCAAAGCGCCCCGTCGTTCCTCTCGCCCGCCAATCTGCTCTTGTTCTTCCAGGTAGGTTCCTGGAATTCTTCTTCCTAAGCAAAAAAAAAAAAAAAAAAAAAAAAAAGAAGAAAAAATTCTACGTTATTGAATTGTTTTTAGCGATTTTTTTTTCTCCCTTACTCGTAGTGTCCTTGACGTATTTTGACAATTCCGTATCTTTCTCTTCCTCCTCCACTTCGGCCTCTTTCATCCTTCCTCTACGTCGTCTTCCTCCTTCACCTCTCTTCCTTACTCTTTCTATCCCTATTCCTCCTCCTCTTCATCTACGTATGGTTACTATTTATCCTACTCTTTTTCATTTTCTTCCCCCTCTATTTATCTTCCCTTTTCCTCTCGCTTTCTTTCTCCCTCCTCTCTCTCTCTCTCTCTCTCTCTCTCTCTCTCTCTCTCTCTCTCTCTCTCTCTCTCTCTCTCTCTCTCTCTCTCTCTCGTTTACCTTTCCATTCCTTCTTCTCCTCCCTCTCTTTCTTCCTCTCCCGCCCTCTCTCTCTCTCTTTTCCTTCTGTCTGTCTCTCCCTTTTTCTCTCATTTTCCTTCTCCCTTTTCCTTCCGTCTGTCTCTCCCTTTCACTCTCATTTTCCTCTCCCTTTCCCTTTCCCTCTCCCTTTCCCTCTCTCCTTCCCTCTCCCTCTTCTCCCCCTGCCTGTCCTTCTTGCTCTCCTTCCCATTCCCTCTTATTTTCGCTTTTCCTCTTCTCCTTTTTCCTTGCCTTCTTAAACTACTTTCCCTTGATTTCCTCCTCTTTCTTTTTCTCCTCCTTCTCTTACTCCTACTTTTCCTCCTCCTCCTTCTCCTCCTCCTCCTCCTCCTACCCCTTCCTCCTCCCCATCCTCCTCCTCCCCATCCTCCTCCTCGTAATCTTGTATGTCCATAAATCCCTCCAACCATCACTGTTAAAAACAGAGGCAGTAAAAAATGTTGATATATTGTTTGTTGAAATTAAAAACAGTTGCAGTAAATCTAAAGTAATAATTGGACTTGTTTTGTAGATCACAACTGCTGAAAAATGATGAAAAATGATTCGATTTAATCTCAGAAACTAACCAACGCTGCGAGACTGTAATCATGGGAGACTTTAACTTACCGGTGAAGAGATGGGGCGAGGATTTGAATTCGCATACAGGCCGAGAATTGTATAGTAACTTACTTGAAAGTGACTTCCACCAATACGTAAACACCCCTACTCGAGAAAATGATATCCTGGACCTAATATTTTCTACAACAGAGAATCTTGTAAATGAAGTGAATGTCGGACCAATATTCAGCACTAGCGATCATCGTATTATCACATTCAAAATGAAAATGAAAGCTAGTTTATTTAAGATCAGCAAGGAGAAAGTACCCGACTTCCGTTGAGCCAATTTTAATAGACTCCGATCATGACTAGAAAACTCAGATTGGAGCAAAACTTCGAACGAGATTGATATTGATAAAGCGTGTGAAAACTTCACTACAGAGCTAAACAGTGCTGTAAATCTCTGCATTCCCTATCGTGAGAGGCGTCCGGCAACAAATAAACCAAATTGGTGGAATAGGGAAATTAGTAACAACCTCTCTCGTAAAAAGCGTGCGTACAAAAAATATTTATCAGCTAAAAGCCATGACGATTAACTAACACTAGACAGAATTCACCGCGAAACCAAAACATTGACAAAGCGTAGTAAGAAAAGTCTTGAAGAGTATATTGCTGAGGCAAGCAAATCGAACGCTAAAGAACTCTATATTTATGCGAATAAGAAGAAAACGCTTACCTGCGGCATTGGACCACTAAATGACGATGAAGGTAAACATACGGATGATGAAAATGAGATGGCCTCAATCCTTAATAAATTTTTTGCATCCGTCTTCACAGACGAGGATTGCTCAGTGTATCAGCCACCAGAACATAAAATGTCCCAAAACGTTTTAAATCAACTCATAATTACCGAAAGTGATGTCGCATAAGTAATTGATAAGCTCAAAATAAATGACCCCCCCCCGTACCTGACAAAATTTCACCTATAATTCTGCGAGAAGTTAAATAATCAAATTCAGTAAACCCTTGTGCATCCTTTTCAACAAATCTTTAACACTTGGTAAAGTCCCATCAGATTGGAAATGTGCTAACGTAACACCAATATTCAAGAAAGGGGACAAATCACAACCAGGCAACTACAGACCGATTAGCCTGACTTCGATTGTGTGTAAACTGTTAGAGGCCATCATTCGCGACTGTGTAGTGAAATTTCTAGAAGAAAATAAATTATGAAAGATTCACAACATGGCTTCCGTAGCAAACGCTCATGTTTAACTAATCTCCTCGACTTCTTTCATTACCTCTTTAACAAATACGAGGAATGTAGATCTGTTGATATAATTCATCTAGATTTTCAGAAGGCATTCGATAAAGTTACCCATAAACAATTGCTCGACAAACTATAAACATACAATATTTCTGGTAATATCCACAACTGGATAAAAGATTGGCTCTCTGAACGAAAACAGAGAGTTGTAATTAACGGGGCCTCCTCTAGCTGGCTCGACGTTAAAAGTGGCGTACCGTAAGGATCAGTTTTGGGACCTGTTTTGTTCTTGATATATGTAAATAATCTAGACGACGGCCTCCTCTGCAAAGTATCAAAATTTACTGATGACACAAAAATTACCGGTAAAGTAACAGCCACCAAAGAGAAAGAAACTCTGCAATCCGATCTAGACAGATTATCAAGCTGGGCAAGCAAGTGGCAAATAAAATTTAATGTTAAAAATGTAAAGTCATCCACATTAGAAGTAGCAATGATCACATCCAATATCAGATGAATGGAGTAATTCTGGATGCAGTAACTAAAGAAAAAGATCTAGGAGTTTTAATATCAAATGACTTGAAGCCAAGTCAACATTGCTCAGAAGCTGTTAAAACAGCACATGAATTGGTTGGCTTTATCGTAAGAGTCTTCGAAAATAAATCAGAAAAAAATTATTGCTAAACCTTTATAATTCCTTGGTCCGTCCCCATCTCGAATACTGTGTACAATTTTGGTCCCCATACTATCAGAAAGAAATTAGTAAACTAGAAAGAGTGCAACAGAGAATGACCAAATTGATACCAAGGCTGAGAAATCTGCCGTATGAAGAAAGACTTAGTCTAAATTTATTCTCACTTGAAAAAAAAAAAAAAAAATTGCGAGAAGATTTAATCGAGGTTTTAAAAAAGTTCAAAGGCTTTGACAACATCAATGTCGAAGATTACTTCTTATTAGACCAATCAAATACAAGAAGACGTCACGATTCTAAAGTAATTAGCAAAAGATTTTCTTCGAATGAAATTAAGCATTTCTTCTTTAACCGGGTTGTTCATGTGCGGAATTCGTTATCTTTTACTGTTGTTCAAAGTAACACAATAACAATATTTAAAAACCGATTAGATAAATACTTAGACTCTAATCCGCAAATAAAATATTATCCTTTGCAATAAAAGATCTGACAGCCCGGCATTCAACTGTAATTGGATAGGATAGTGGTAGCAGTAGTGTTAGTTCATCTTCTATCCCCTAGTTGCCCTGTTTTCTTAATTATAGCTTAGTATAGTAAACACAAACAGCCTCGTTAGGGCCAGTAGGCCTGCTGTTGTTTGTTCTTCCTTTGTGTTCCTTTGTGTTCCCCTTCCTCCTTCTCCCCACTCTCCTCTTCCCTCTTCCTCTTCCTCCTGCTCCCCCTTCCTCCTCTTCCTCCTCCCCTTCCTCCTCCTTGTCTTTCCTCCTCCTCCCCCTTCCTCCTTCTCCTCCCTCCTCCTCCTTTTCCCCCATTTCCTCCTCCTTCCCATCCTCCTCCTTCCTCCTCCTCCTCCTCCTTTCTCCTTCTCCTCCTCCCTTCTTCCTCCTCATCCTCATCCTCCTCCTCCTCCTCACTACTGATTACGGATCCATTCAAGTACTCCACTAAGACCCTACCTTTCTCGCTTCTTCGATGACATTCCTCTCAGCTTATCAAATGCTTGATCCTCCTCTTCCTCCTCCTCCTCCTCTTATTTCCTATCTTCTCTCTCCCTCCCTCCCTCTCTCTCTCTCTCTCTCTCTCTCTCTCTCTCTCTCTCTCTCTCTCTCTCTCTCTCTCCCTCTCCCTCTCCCTCTCCCTACCACCCTCCTGTCTCTCTCCCACCCACCTCTCTCCCTCTCCTCCTCCCTCCCACCCTCTCTCTCTCTCTCTCTCTCTCTCTCTCTCTCTCTCTCTCTCTCTCTCTCTCTCTCTCTCTCTCTCTCTCTCTCTTCCTCTCTCTTTCTCTCCCTCACTCTCTTTATATCTCTCGTCACCATATTCCCGAGCACCCCGGAACAACATGACCTTAATGGTAGGGGAAGATAGAGGCCAGACTCGCATCTCTCCTCCGTGATGAAGGAGCCTAATGGCACTGAAGGCAGAGCGCACACCGTCGATTTATCTCGCCAAGGAGTTGTTCCGTTACTCGAAGAGGCGAATCTTCAGAAAACTCGTCGTCCTCCACCTAGAATTTTTGTTCTGTAAGGGGGGAAAGTCCGTTCTAACCGACTTATCGATTTATATTTACTTATGTAATCATTTACCTACATTTATTTCTTCATTGTTTATTTATTCATTGATTTTACTAATTCATCTATTCATATATTTATCTATTCATCTGTTTACCCACCTAATCTATTTATTCAGATATTTATTTATCTATCTATTTATTCACTCATATATTTCCTTATTTATCTATTTATTAATTTTATTTGTTTATTTGTATCCTTATTTATCAATTTATTTTATTCATTTGTTTATTTGGTTAATTATTTTTCTGACCTACACCAACCGATTATATTAGACTAGAGATACCGTTCCCGCCACCACTGAGCAGAATGAAATCGCACAAAAATAGCCAGGATGAGATGAATGACGTCATCGTTGTGAAACTGGTGGAGGTTTCTGAACATGTTTGTTTTTCAGCCTGACTGCCTGGAGACTCTTAGGGCCACATTCGCTTGACTTTCTGTGGGAAATTGAGTCCTACGGGCAACTCGTTCACTTTCCCGGGCATGAAGTTGATTTTGGACCCTTTGCCGATACATCCAGAAAGTTCATAACTTTTCGCTCGGTTCCGTAATTGGGCGGTCACCTTGTCCATGCGGTGAGAGGGTACGGGAGAATCACTATATAAACGAATAAAACGTAAAAAAAAAAAAAAAAAAAAAAAAAAAAAATGGGATGTTTAGAATTATAGTGTCAGCAATGCGACTTTTTGGAGTTTTAACTGTAATTATTTTTTATTATTATTTTTTATAGTCACACGATTTTTATCTGCTGTAGACGTATTTTCCTTTGTATTCGCTGGCCACCTTCATATAATGCCTGGTGTTGCCTCGCAACGTCGAAAACCCAAGTTCGAATCCAGATAATTCCCTCTTTCCCTTCCCCCTCCTAACCCTCCGCTCCTTCCCCGTTCCTTTTCCCTTCTCTCTTTCTCCTCCCATTCCCTCTCCCCATCACCCCTCTCCCTCGCCCCTCCCCCACCCCTTCCATTCCCCTCGCCTTTCCCCTCCCCCTCCCCCTCCCTTTCCCTCCCTCCCTTCCACATTCCTCCTCCTCACCTTCGCCCTCCCCATCCCCCACCCTCCCCTCCTTCTCCCCCTCCCTCCTCCCCTCCCCATCTCCACCCCTCCTCATCTTCCTCCACAACACCAGCAGGTGAATAAAATCGCCTGGCGGCAGGGTAAGTTAGATAATCGTCGATAAATTCAAATAGATGATACAGTTCGGTTTTCTAAAAATATATCTAAAAAATATCTTAAAAAAATTATAGAAAGGAAGAAAGAAAAATGTATACAATAAAATGTATATAACAAAATATGTCTATAAAATATTAAGAAAAAATCGACTATTCTCTGGTCTGGAAAAGAGAGCAAAGAGAGGTCACTGAATCGGTTGAAGCTAGGACGCGAATGCTTTTCCATTATTGCCCTGAAAGAGAGAAAAAAAATCCTTTACTCCCCAAAAAATATCAAACGACAAAGATATCGAAGAAGAAAAAAAATTCTATCGTTTTAATTCCCTTTCCACTATCATAAAAAATAATGATTAAATCCTTCCTTTGAGGAAGGATTCAAAGTTTTTCTTCTATTCCTAGAAAAATACAAAGTAGATTTAATGAAATTTATTTTGATGTTGATTTTAGGAAAACTGGTGATTTTCGTGTCACTTTTTTCCTTCCTGGTTGCTCAGACAACAATCCGTGAGCTCCTGCGTAGGTTGACTATAGTCAACCTACAATGGAAGAGTTGGTTGGTTACTTAGGTCAGGAATTGTTAACCTTTTTCCCGTTACGTACCCCGAGAGCCACCAGACCATCGACCCGTACCTCCATGAACCTGACACAGAACATAAAATGGTAACATATTAAGACTAATTAAATATACAACAGTACCGCAATGTATATCAGATGGCTCAAATTGTAATGACTTTATTCATCAGTTAAGCATTAACAACAAAAACAAAGTACGGTGTTCTTTCTCTGTAGATTTAAGTGTTTAAGCAAACTTTCGCTAGTCATCTAAGTACCCCTGTAAACTGTCCAGAGAACCCGTGACTTAGATGAAAATTGTAGAGCGTTCTCGTTAGCCATCAGCGTGAAGAAGAATGTAGTTCTCAGCCATGAACCATCAAGCCCAGCTGACTTCAAACTGGGCGATAGATACTTTGAAGTTGTCCAAAAATTCTGCTTTCAGGGATCAATTACAACGTCTTTGATGATGAAAGAAACAGCAGAACCACCAAAGCTGCAACAGCCTTTGGTAAAAAAAAAAAAAAAAAAAAAAAAAAAAAAAAAAAAAAAAAAAAAAAAAAAAGGCAAAACAAACATCTCTCCACCAAAACTGAGGTCAGAATACACGAATCGTGTGTGCTAAGCACATTACTATATGGCTCCGAGACATGGACGACATACAGTACAAGTTACAGGAGAGAATACTCAACATATTCCACTTGCGTTGCCTCCGAAAGCTCTCAAACATCAAATGGCAAGATAAAGTTCCGAATACAAAGGATCTAGAAAAGGCAATCTTCATAAACATGTAAACGATCTTATGCAAGAGAAGACTTGGATGGCTGGGAAATGTAAATAGAAAAAAAGTATAACTATTCTCTTCGAGTGTGTCAAATAGATTCGGGAAGGGGGAGGGGAGGTTACCACAACTGAATAAAATCGTCTGGAGATCAGGAAGATAAGACTAGGTTTAGCGGTTTTCTCAGAGGTGTGAGGGCCAGAAGTGAGGGTTACATCTACTTCTGGTCGGGTCGAACCGATGGGGTCCAACTCCTAGGAGTAGCTGTAGGTATATCTAGCTGACAAGAGTATATTGTTATAAAGGTTACTTTGTTTGATGAGCATATGTTGATGAGCTTGAAGCACACCTCCTCCACCTCCTCCTCCTCCTCCTCCTCCTCCACCTCCTCCTCCTCCTCCTCCTCCTCCTCCTCCTCCTCCTCCTCTTTTAACTCCCATTCCTCTTCCTCCTAGTCGAACTCTTCTTCTTACTCCTTCTCCTCCTGCTCAATTTCTCACCCGCATCCTCTTTACTTATCTTTTTCTCCACCTACTCCTCCTCCATATCATCATCCTCTTCCTCCACATCCTCCTCTTCTTCCTCCATATCCTCCTCCTCCACAGCTTCTTCCTCAAGCTCCTCTTCCTTCAACTTCTCTTCTTCTACCATCATCTCCTTTTCCTCCTCCTTCTCCTCCTCCACTCTTTCCATGTCTCCTGGTAGATCTCTTTTCCTTTCCCCTCTCCCTTCTTCTCCCATCCACTCCTTCTCTTTCGCTTCCCCTCCTTTCTTCCCCTCTTTTCCTTTCCCATCCTCTCCCCTCTGTTCCACTCTTTCCCGTTCCTCTCCTAGTTTCCCATTCTAGTTCCTCTCCTTTCCTCTATTCTTCTTGTTTCGTTACTCAAGCCAACACTTGTAATCCCTTTTTGGTAAGTCTCACTAAAAGCAAATTACATGAAGTACTTGGGGGGCTTTTACCGTGATGAGGTGATGCTGTGCCGGCTAAAAGATTCAGAAGA
>NC_134777.1:130430560-130435560 GCF_046742065.1 Oratosquilla oratoria
CATACATACATACATACATACATACATACATACATACATACATACATACATACATACATACATAACATACATACATACATACATACATACATACATACATACATACATACATACATACATACATACATACATACATACATACATACATACATACATACATACATACATACATACGTACATACATATCAGATGTGGGAAATATTTCAAAATACGCTCACTAAGATGATTCAAACTTACATTCCTTTTAAGGACAGACGTCCCCCAAATCAGGCTCGCCCAAAGTGGCTCGACAAAGAAACTGAAAAAAGTATTGCTAAAAAGAGACAGGCTTATAAGAAATATAAGTGCTCGGGTACATCTAATGACTATGAAAGTTATGTATCAATACAGAGAGATTTAAAAAAGACAATAAGAAAAAGAAAACGACAATACGAAATGAACATCGCTGATAAATCCAAAGACAATCCCAAAGAATTCTATAGTTACATTAGAGATAAAAAGGTTGTTAGGAATCACATTGGTCCACTTTTATCTGCTGACGGTCAACTTGAATATTCAAATGAAGGAATGTGTAATATATTAAACAATTATTTTAGCTCGGTATTCGTAAACGAAACACCTTAAAGTGAATTCCAAACTGAAACCTGTGAAAAGTCTGGGGTAAACTTACTCACTACGGTAAACATAACAAAAGGAAAAATCAAAAGGTGTATAGACAAACTCAAAGTTAATAAAACACCAGGGCCTGACGGTTGGCATCCAAGAATCTTAAAGGAAATTAAAAATGAGATTGTTGTTCCATTAGAAATTATTTTCAAGAAATCCATCATATCCGGAGATGTTCCAAGAGAATGGAAGCTAGCTAACGTTACTCCCATATTCAAAAAAGGTGACAAAAAGAAACCAAATAACTATAGGCCTATAAGTTTGACTTCAATCGTAGGAAAAATAATGGAAACTATCATCAGAGATGCTATCGAACATCATTTAGAAAGTAACCGTTTGATAAATGATAGCCAGCATGGTTTCAGACGGAAACGTTCTTGCGTGACTAACTTACTCGAATTCTACAACACAGTTATCTCGAATTATGACAAAAGAAACAATATAGATTTAATATATCTAGACTTTGCAAAAGCTTTTAATACCGTCCCACACGAAAGACTACTTACTAAATTAGCTTTACATGGAATAAGTGGTAGCCTATTAGGTTGGACTAGTAATTGGTTGAATTGTCGTAAACAGAGAGTTGTTTTAAATGGAAAAACTTCTGGATGGAAAAGTGTTGCAAGTGGAGTTCCTCAGGGTTCCGTTCTTGGGCCACTTCTATTCATATTATATATAAATGATATAGACCATGGACTAAAATCTACTGTTTCCAAATTTGCTGATGATACAAAACTGTGCTGAGTGGCAAATGATCACTCAAACCAATTAGATATTCAAGATGATTTAGATAAATTACAGCAATGGTCTGAAAAGTGGCTAATGAAATTTAACACAGGTAAATGCAAGGTAATGCACATAGGTAAAAATAACAGTAAGTACGATTACAAATTATTTGGAAATTCGTTAACAAAAGTGGATAGTGAAAAAGATCTGGGCGTAATTATCAGTAACAACCTCAAATCATCCAAGCAGTGTATTTCAGCCTCTGAGAAAGCAAATAAGATTCTGGGACTGAGTGCGCGATCTTTTGATTTCAAAAGTCCATCACTCATTAACAAGCTATATAAATCGTTAGTTCGTCCACATTTGGAATATGCTGTTTCCGTATGGTCACCGAATCTCATTAAAGACATTGACAGACTGGAAAAAGTACAACGGCGAGCCACAAAACTGATTCCAAATATCAAAAATAAATCATACGAAAATCGACTAAAACACATGAATCTGTTTTCCCTGAAAAAGCGTAGACTCAGAGGTGACTTGATACAGGTCTTTAAGATTTTAAAGGGAATTGACAACATCAAAAGTGAAAATTTTTTCACATTGAATGAGAATCAGACAAGTAACAATGGTCTCAAACTGTCCGGAAATAGATTCAATTTGGAAGTAGGTAGAAACAACTTTGCCAACCGTGTAGCTAATGAATGGAATAAACTTCCTGCACAGGTAGTGCAATGTAGTTCAGTTCGAAGCTTTAAGAATCATTTAGATAAATACCTAAGTAAGATGCTGTAATGATTATAATTTATGTTATATTATTTGTTTTTGTTTTGTTATCATTTGTCTGTCTGATTTTCATTTATTATTAGTTATATGTCAATTTATTATTATTTACTACTTACCTGTTTGTTTATTATTTAACTATACCTATGCATTTGTTTATGTATTTTATTTGTTATTCACATTATTATATTTTTTATTTATTGTTTTATTATTAATATGATTTTTTTTTCGCATCCGACCTATATATGGATCAAAAGGTCTCCTGTCGGCATGCTCCGCCTTTGTAATCCTTTGTAATACATACATACATACATACATATATAATACATACATAAATGCATACATACATACATACATACATACATACATACATACATACATACATACATACATACATACATACATACATACATACATACATACATGCATACATACATACATGCATACAGATGTACATCGATATTAGCGTTCTGAGGCATCCTACTGCATTATGTTTATGATCGCTCGTAATAATTATTTTTCATCGACAGAGGGGGATTACCTCCAAATAAAAAATGCTTCTTACCGTAATTCCACGGACTGCGCTCATTCTCCCGTAGAAAACAAAGTTTTCCATTATCGAGATTGAATGCAATCTGTTCCTGGTCCTGCAGATAGCGTCAGTATTTTCCTCTTCAAGCTTGCATTCCGTTGAAAATTATATTCAGTAGTTTATATCAATGGTAGGACAATACCAAAATATTTAACGAATTCGATACAAGTTCCGATATTGCTCTAAACTTCCGGTTCTGATAAATGATTAATAAATGTGCTTTGTTCATAAAGTATCTGTTTCCCAATCCAGGGCCTGAAAGTGACCATGAATTATAATCATCATTGCAGGTATCGGAATCAGATTCGTATCGGAATCGGAAGTTTAGAATAATATCGGGACTTGCATCGGAATCGGAAGTTTAGAGCAGTATCGAGACTCGTATCGGAATCGGAAGTTTAGTCTCTGTGGAGGAAATGGACAATTCAAATAAAAGGAAAACACTTACAGAGCCGGCACACTAGGCATTTTTCGCTAGCATGCTACTTGCTTTTGCTACTTCGTTTGAGTGGGAAATGACTTCGGTTACGATCTTTTGTTTTTCAAATTTCCGAAAGTGAAATGACTTTGACGTCATAGATTAATTTCCAAAAGTGAAATGACTTTGACGTCATAGATTGAGAAGATGAAAGACGAACTAGAGAAGTCAACCCTAGAATACGAATGATAAACACATTGTTGAGGTATTCTTACGGAAGTCTAGAATATTGTAACTAAAATCGTTTTCACTCAAACGAAGTAGCGAAAGCAAGTAGCATGCTAGTCTAGTGTGCCGCCATCTTTAGACTATAGAAGTCGTCTTGGAGTGTGCTTAAGTGGGAGTGACAACATCACAATATGGAGTCATAAGTGTACTTCAGGCCATGCGGATTCACTTGTAAGTACCACAGTGATTTTTTTTAACTTGACAGAGATGTATTGAATAATAATCGATATTCAAAACAACAGGGGAACAGATTTGGCAAAACACGTTTGAAAATGTTCAGATTAATTGAGCATTTCAAGTCAAGTGTGCAACAATATTCACAATGAACACCGCACTGTTCATATGAACAGATGACATTCAAATGTAAAGAGCTTATTGTATCCATAGTAGATTTGTGATGTAGGAATGAGTATATTACACTATATTATATAACATTATACATGATTTATGCAAGTGGATAAGATACTGTATCTGAACTACTGTAGTGCTCAGAATGGAGCCACTTGGACAAATAGACCAATCAGAATGGTTATATAGACGTCATCTTAAAAAAAAAAAAAAAAAAAAAAAAAAAGATGGCATCATTCCTTTGCCCAAAGTCAAAACTGCCCCATAATCAAAGAATAGTGTCGTTGGGAATGTATTGGACAAGAACGCTCACGTTCCCTGACCCTCTTTCTTTTGCTCTCGTACCATTACTTTTCATTCTCTCTCTCTCTATCTCTCTCTCTCTCTCTCTCTCTCTCTCTCTCTCTCTCTCTCTCTCTCTCTCTCTCTCTCTCTCTCTCTCTGTTAACTCTCTATGCTTTCTATGCATATATACGAGTACATGCACCCAGACCAACCCGCCCGCTCGATCTAGATTCGCCATTGCTTCTATCACCAGCCCTGCCAACTTTTAGCTTTGTTGTCTCCTTTAAGTTCCTTGTCGTCGTACTTGAAATGGCCTCGAATAGAAACATCTTCATCAGATTCCAGTCCAGGAACTGGAAGCGATGTCCTCTCGCTCGGCTGAATATCTCTCTTCCTCCGGCAGTAGATCTCTGAGGAGGAAGAGGCCAGCGCTGAATAATGCTCTCTGGGTCTCCGGGTTCGAGTCTCCAGGATCGTTCTGGAAACCATCGATCTCTTGCTGGAAATGCTCTCTGGGTCTCCGGGTTCGAGTCTCCAGGTCGTTCTGGAAGCCATCGATCTCTTGCTGGAAATGCTCTCTGGGTCTCCGGGTTCGAGTCTCCAGGTCGTTCTGGAAGCCATCGATCTCTTGCTGGAAATGCTCTCTGGGTCTCCGGGTTCGAGTCTCCAGGTCGTTCTGGAAGTCATCGATCTCCCCGTCCCCCCCCCTTTTTTTTTTGTAGACAACTTTCTTTCTTCATCTCAAAGACATCACCTGTGTCCAACTTACTAATTCTATTCTGGTTAATGCCAAGCGATGTCAATCGGCTTAGATGAGACCCCTTAACCGAAATGGCATAGAAAAAGATACCCGCGAAGTGGGGGACCTCCCCAAGGACTTCGATTTGAGTACTCCGT
>NC_134777.1:130458060-130463060 GCF_046742065.1 Oratosquilla oratoria
GGGAAGGGGGAAATGGAAAGGGAAAGGGGGGGGCGGGAAGATGGAAGGACAATAGGTTCTTACCGCAGCGAATTGATTTCAGATTTCAGTTAACTCATTTAAGAGTTCAGTTAACTGGATCTTCTTGTGACAATGATGGTCGGGGAAGGTAATGTAATCTCTTTCGCTAATGGCGCGGGAATTCTTTGTTGTTCTCGGGCTACCCCAATTAGGGATCTTTAGTGATTTTAGTTATACGCTTATGTATTCGTCACGTAGCGTTCATGCACACACGCACACACACACACACACACACACACACACACACACACACACACACACACACACACACACACACACACACACACACACACACACACACACACACACACACACACACACACACACACACACACACACACACCAAGAGTTCCTCAGGGTACATAGAAGTGAGAAGACATCAACACCTTATATACCTCAACCGAAGATTACCTCGTTCCTCCACGTTCGACTTCACTCCTCCCATCCCTCCTTTTGGCTTCGCGAAGTACGAAACAGCTCACCGTTCTCGCCAGTTTAATGATCCCGTCCACATGATTACTACATGAATAGTAAACGATGTAGGCTGCTTCAGTCATTCTCTTCGTTTTCTGGGCGAGTCTTTCCTTAGGCACCTCTCCTCCATCCTAATCCAGTAATAACGTTGTCAGCACGTCTAGAGGTCTGACGCGGCCTACCAGGCCACTGTGTCTGGGTTGAAATGGCGTCAAACCTCCCCTCCCGCTACTCTGCTGAGTGGCGTCTCATAACACGGTCGTTAACTTGAAAATGATAAGCATTTTCCATATTTTCCTTCCCTGCCTCCTTCGGAGCAATAATCAGGGCAATAGATCCTGACGATAACTGATTCGCTTTGTGCTTAGTAAGGCTACAAACACGACAATTTGACGAAAAATCTAAGGAGATATTAGACCCATCCTTGACTGTGCGGTGCAGTTTTGGTCACCGTTCTGTAGAATAGATATTAATTTACTACAATCAGTACAGAGGGAAAAGAACAAAATTATGCAATGGCTTAGAACTGTACTGTACGAAGTTAGGTTTAGGCACCTTCACCTACATTCTGGAAAGACGGAGAGCGCGTAATGATCTAATAGAGAACACTAGATAGCTTTATGGATGAGAATGTAGGCCTTATAGTCCCTTGCAATCTTCTCCTTTCTTACGTTCTTATGATGGCAGATTCAGATTGGCCAGAATCAAATGTATTTATGACGTCATTATAGCAACGAAGCACATTAAAGTTGACTTATGTTTAGAGAAAAATTGGTCAGGGTTGTTGTCTCAGTAGTCAGCAACCGTTTTACAAGAAGTGTCTTGTGGGATTGCGATAGAACGGACGAGGCTCGCGCAAATGGTGTGGCTGAGTACATTGCCGTAAGACAAACTACAATGATTAGGCAACTTCTCTCGTAACGACACCTGCTTCCTCCTCCTTCTTCTGTTTGTTTATCGACTTTAACCACCAAAGGGGAAAAAAAAAGAGGAGAAATATTGTGAAGTTAAGGACATTGAACCATCTACGCTTCCACATATAAGAACCACTTCTATCCACTTCTATCGACATAGAAATAGACAGAGCCTCGTTTATCAACTATGGTTAACGAATGGAATAGACTTAGTAACCATGGAGTGAGGGTTGAATCAATGGGTGATTGTAAGAGAAGATTAGATCACTTTATGGATAGGGATGATAGGTGGTAAGGGACATGGAACTGCCTAGTATAGGCCTTATGGTCTCTTGTGGTCTCCTCCATTCTTATTTTCACATGTTTCCATTAAGAACTGGCCAAAAGACATCATAAATGCTTTCATTATCATAGTCGTGGAGGAAAAAACAAAACTAATGTTAAACAATTATATATATATATATATATATATATATATATATATATATATATATATATATACATATATATTTATATATATCTATACTCGTGTATATATATATATATATATATATATATATATATATATACATATTTATATATACTCATATATGACGAATGAAGTCTGATGATAATTGACACAGTTTCTTGTGTGAACATTGTGACGAATGTGGGTAGGAGGTAAAGGGAACACGGGCTGAGGGAAATAATCTTATTCCTGACTAGTTTCGCCTGAGTGGTTTCTTCAGGCGAAACTAGTCAAGAATAAAAGTATTTCCCTCAGCCCGTGTTCCCTTTACCTTCTATTGACACAGTTTCTCTTTGAGCGTAAGTCATGGACAATTGGACACGTGCGTGATAATGATTTCATGAAATTTGCTTTGGGCGAAACATAATTTCTTTTCTTGACGCTTTTTTTTTTGTTTTTTTTTTTACCAGAAGTCTCAGGAAAAGGACTATGCAATGCCACCGAGCTGATCACCTCTTATTTGGATAAAGTCTCTTTGTATTAAAAAAAAAAAAAAAAAAAAATGAAGCCCGTCAGAGAGTCAAAGGGTTCAGAGGGTCTTCGAGGCTTTGATCGATCGACCTCGGGTGCTTTACGAGGATCGAATCTCCTTCGAAGTAGGATCCCCTACGTATTGGCATCTGTTTTGTAAACTTCAAATACTTATTGTGTATGTAAGTATACTTATTTGGTCAAATATGTGTTGGATTTGGGTGACAGATATTGTGAAAATGGTAAAGGAAAAAAATGAGATTGGGTAGGTAAGTAAGCGACGGAGCAAATATGCTACTGACTGGACGCCGCGAGAAGGTAAACGTGGAAGAAGGAGTCCAGACAGATAGTGGGGAGATGAAACAGACAAGTTTTCAGGGGTGAGGTGAGAGAGGTTGTGTGGCTTATGGAGCAGTTTGAAAGAGGCCTTTGTTTAGCAGTGGACTCGAAATGGTTGGTTGATGGGGTGTACATTCTCACTAAGCGCTCGTGTATTCCGTAGATATTTGATCAATCTACACCAAGGGCTTTATGCCCATCAAAAGGGGCACGTAACCACTTTCGGACACGTAACCACTTTCCACTCTTTTCTTCACTCCCGCCCACCATCCGTGCCACCCTCTCGTCTTAGCTCCTCGTGGATGACGAATCATCACGGCACCCGCCCACTGGCCTGGGTCAGATGCAATGCAGGAGGATACAGTACATCCACATCAAGGCTGTCCCGTCTCTCCGTCCCCTCATGGGGAAAATAGAGAAGACGGGGAGGTAAATAATAATAATAACATAAACAACAATAATAGGGGTGACCAAAGATTTATAACAATAATTATGCTGTTACTACTACTACTACTACTACTACTACTACTACTACTACTACTACTACTACTACTACTACTACTACTACTACTACTACTACTACTACTACTACTACTACCACTACTATTATTACTTTTGTTACTTAACTGCTACTACTACAAATACTACTACTATTAATACTAATAAAAGGTTGATATCAATATGACGGTAATAAAAACAGCAATAATAAAGAAATAGGCACTTGGGTCAGTCGCGGAGTTCTTAGAGAGATTAGTTAGGGATTCCCCCAAGTCCCTGATTTGAGAGAAGTTATTCCTCGTTCATTAGTAAAGTTATGGGAAGGAGGGAGAGGAGGAAGAGGAGGAGGATGAATAGGAGGAGGACGAAGATGAGGAGGAGGAGGAGGAGGAAGAAGAGGAGGAGGAGGAGGAGGAAGAGGAGGAGGAGGAGGAGGAGGAGGAGGGCGGCTGTTAAATAAGGAAGGAAAGAAAGAGAAAAAGAGGGAAAAGAAAGGAGGAAGTAAGGAAAGAAAGAAAGAGCGAGAAAAAGAAAGAAGGAAGGAAAGAAAGAGAGAGAAAGAAAGAAATAAGAAAAGAAAGAACAAGAATACAAAAAAGAAACAAATGAAGGAATGAAATAACGGGAAAAGAAAGACAAAAGGGATGAGCAACCAAAGTTTACAAGAAAAATTATTCACTGGAAAGAGAGACCAGTTGTAAGTTAAAAAAAAAAAAAAAAAAAAAAATCTGAATCTAATTCAAAGTATGATTAGATAGGGTAGACAGGAAGGCACTGTGGGAGGTATTGAAGATATATACGATAGGAAGAAAATTCTTAAGAGCAGTCAAGAGTTTTTATGAGAGTAGTAGAGCTTGTGTTAGAATCAGAAATGGAGAGAGTGAGTGGTTTGAGGTAAAGGTGAGACTTCGCCAGGGATGTGTTATGTCCTCTTGGCTGTTCATTTTATACATGGATGGGGTGGTGCGAGAGGCGAATACAAGGTTAATGGGCCGGGGATTGGAGGTGGTTAAAGAAAATGAAGAAAAGTGGGAGATAAGCCAATTGTTGTTTAATGACGACACTGGTCTTGTGGCAGGATTGGAGGAGGGATTGAGGAAGTTAGTGACAGAGTTTGGGAAGGTGTGCGAAAGAAGAAAGTTGAAGATAAATGTGGGTAAAAGTAGGGTGATGAGATGTACAAGGGGAGAAAGTGGCAGCAGACTGGAAGTGAGAGAGACTGGAAGTGAGAGGCTGGAGAAAGTGGATAGTTTTAGATACTTGGGTGCGAATGTGGCAGGAAAAGGAGGAGTGGAGGTGGAGGTGGAATGTAGATTGAGAGATGCAAGTAAATGCCTTGGTGGATTAAAAAGTGTAATGAGAAATAGGCATTTGGGAATGGATGCTGAGAGGAGATTGTATGAAGGAGTGATTGTGCCGACATCACTGTATGGGGCAGAAACATGGAACATAAGAGATGAAGAGAAGAGTTTGAATGTGTTTACGATGAGATGCCTGGGAGGTGTGATAGGGGTTACTAGGCTGGATAGAGTGAAAAACGAGGAGGTGAGGAGGAGAACGGGGGTGGTAAGGGAGTTGGGAGATAGGGTTGATGAAAGAGTATTAGGATGGTTTGGACGCATGGAAGAAGTGAGTGGGGAAAGATTAGTAAGAGAAGTGTGGAAGGCAGATGTGGAAGGGGTGAACATGAAGGGGCGGCCTAGGATGAGGTGGATGGGGTAAAAGGGGCTTTGGGA
>NC_134777.1:130468060-130478060 GCF_046742065.1 Oratosquilla oratoria
ATGAAATGAAAAAATAATAATGAAAATAAATAAGAATAAGATCAAATGAAACAAGATAAAAGCACAACGAAATAAAACAGAACAAAAATGAAACTGAATAATATAGAATAAGTTATCAAAAAAGAAAAGAAAACAAAACAAAAACAAAATAAAACAGAAAATAATAGAAAACAGACAAAGGAAAAAAAATCAGTTTAGATATATCTTCTCTTTCGTTTTCCTCTTCTATACAACGCTATGGTCTCGCAATTGCTTAGCCGCGAGTTCGAATCCCGCAATCCTCTCCGATTCCCAGCAAGGACTGTTACCTACACCTAAAAATTTCCCAAAGCTCATTGGGCAAAGGTGACGGCTTCGGCCGCAACTACTCAGCGCCTCCTGGCATAAGCCTATCACCACCTACCTACTACCTTATCTTTCTTTTCCTCCTCCTCTTCTTCCTCCTCCTCGTCCTTCTTCCTCCTAGCCATCCTCTTCCTTCTTTCTCTTTCTCTCCCTTTCTTCCTTCTCCTCTTCTTCCTACTTCTCTCGAAAACACCACGAGGTGGGCCGTTAGTGCCAGTACCATGCGGTGTGCCGTTGGTGCTAGTGTCAAGAGAGGCCTATGGCGCATCTGTGTGAGCCAAACGGCCCCCCACCCCCACTCCCCAAGCGGTCAGTGGTATATTCCAAAAGTGTTGACAAAGTGCATTCCCGGAATATTCAGTTTGGTATTGCTGATGCATGAAGAATCGAATGCAGTGACCCAACACCCCCGCCAACTGATGAAAGAAGAACCAAATCCAGTGACCCCGCCAACCTCAATCCACTTGCCCCTCCAACCCCCATCCCCCTCCAGCCTCCGGCCCCCTATCCTCCTCCCAACCCCCAACCCCCTCCGACCCCCAGTCCCTCCTTCATCTTCCCACGCTGAGGGCAAAATGAAATGACCGTCTCTCTCTCTCTCTCTCTCTCTCTCTCTCTCTCTCTCTCTCTCTCTCTCTCTCTCTCTCTCTCTCTCTCTCTCTTTTCTCTCTCTCCTCTCCTCTCTCTCTCTCTCTCTCTCTCCTCTCTCTCTTCTCTCTCTCTCCTCTCTCTTCTCTCTTTCTCCTCTCTCTCATCTCTCTTTCTCCTTTCTCTCATCTCTCTCTCTCCTCTCTCTCTTCTCTCTCTCTCCTCTCTTCTCTCTCTCCTTTCTCTCTCTCTCTCTCTCTCTCTCTCTCTCTCTCTCTCTCTCTCTCTCTCTCTCTCTCTCTCTCTTTCTCGTCCCTCCCATCTCTCTTTCTCCTCTCTCTCATCTCTCTCTCTCCTCTCTCTCTTCTTTCTCTCTCCTCTCTTCTCTCTCTCTCTCTCTCTCTCTCTCTCTCTCTCTCTCTCTCTCTCTCTCTCTCTCTCTCTCTCCCTCTCTCGATCGCTCTCTTTCTCTACTCTCTCCTCTTTCTCCTATTACGTTTTTCATTTGTATTCATAAGATATTGTTATTAGGGATTACTATTAGGGATTCTTTTCATCTGTATACATAAGTTATTATTATTTTAGAATCATTATTAGGGACTGTATTAGCATTAGTTACCGCAGTCGATCCGGATAAGGAAATCGGTATATATGTATTGTCCAGAGAGAGGAGCATCCGAAAAGTGGTGAGTACAAACTTAAGATAATTTTTTCTCTCAAGCATATTAAGGCAAACATCTAAATCAGTCAAAATGCCTTCTCCCTTACGAACCTGCGAAAGCTGCAGAGGCAGGATGGCAAAGCAGTATTTCAAAAACTCCTCTATTTGCCGCATGTGTCTTTAGAAACAGTCAAGACAAAGACTCCCAACAGATCAAGGCTCTGAAGGAGCAGTGTGACTCCCTGAAGGCGAAATATGAGGCCCTTGTTGAAATGATGAAGACAAGATATGAGGCCCTTGTAACATTCGTGACCGAGAACGTGGGGACAGTCCCACAATTGCTGGCACCGATACACTCGAGTGGAAATGCGGTCCCCCAAAATGACGTTCCTGCTTCACAGGATAGCCCCCAACCGGCACCACAGGCACCAATGCATTCGCGTGTAGATGCAGTCCCCAAAAATGACGTTCCTGCTTCACGGGATAGTCCCAAAAATGACATTCCTGCTTCACGGGATAGTCCCCAACCTGCACTGCAGGAAGCCCCCCCACCCGCTACACGGGATGGGGATTGGCAAATGGTCAAGAGAGGTGCCAAACCCCGCCGGAGGGCACAGATATCATCAGGACCCACCACCTCTAACAGATTAAAAGTTTTAGAACTAACCAAGGAGGACGAGTTTGAAACCCGTTTAGTAGGGGACTCCATAGTGAGGCACCAATCGGAAGAGTTCTGTGGCCGTTCTTCAAATGGCCGCAGAAGGTGTTATATGTATAGAGGTGCCGGACTCGATGACATTGCCGAGTCCTGTGACGATGTCACAAAAGAAGCGGACAAAAATACGGTATTCATAATCCACGCCGGTACGAATGACGTCGAATCAACTCGATCGGAAGAACTCATAGAAAAGTACCGGAGTACAATCAGGAAATATAAAGAAAAGGTTCCCGGGAAAAACCTTGTCATCTCAGGGATCCTTCCCAGATTCCAGAGAAGGGGAAAATATTTCAACATACACAGATTCTACAACAAAGCATTCAGTACAAACAAGAGAGTAAAAACCCTCTGTGAAAAAGAAAAAGTACACTTTGTCAATTTCTGGGACAACTTCTACTTCGATAAAACTCTTTTTGAGGAAGACGGGCTCCACTTGAATGTAGCCGGAGCAGCAAGGTTAGGTAGGCTGCTCAACAACAACCTGACCGAAATCAGAGGAAAAAACTCCTCAGCGGAGCCCCCATCAACACCCCCGTAATAGAGCAAAACAGAAAAGTGGCAGATATCAATCTATGTTACGTTAATGCTCGCAGCATACGAAACAAGTTCGAAGATCTAGAGATTCTCGGAGCGACAGGCAAATATCACGTGATAGGAGTAACAGAGACATGGTTGGACACATCAAGTCGAGACTTTATAGCGGAATACTGTTTGTCAGGCTGCACAATTTTCAGCTGCGAAAGAGAAAATAAACGAAGTAAATGTAGGCCCATTATTCAGCACTAGTGATCATCGTACCATCACATTCAAAATTAAAATGGAAGCCAATTTATCTAAGACCAGCAAAGAAAAAGTACCCGACTTCCGTAGAGCTAATTTCAATAGACTTCGATCATTACTAGAAAACTTAGACTGGAGTACAACTTCGAACGAGACTGATATTGATAAAGCGTGGGAAAACTTCATTAAGGACCTAAACAATGCTGTAAATCTCTGTGTTCCCTATCGTGAGAGACGTCCGGCAACAAATAAACCAAAGTGGTGGAATAGGGAAATTAGTAACAACCTCTCTCGTAAAAAGAGTGCGTACAAAAAGTATTTATCAACTAAAAGCCAAGACGATAAACTAACACTAGACAGAATTCGCCGCGAAACCAAAACACTGATAAAGCGTAGTAAGAAAGATCTTGAAGAGTATATTGCTGAGGCAAGCAAGTCGAACCCTAAAGAATTCTATAGTTATGCGAATAAGAAGAAAACGCTTACCTGTGGCATTGGACCATTAAATGACGATGAAGGAAAACATACGGATGATGAAAATGAGATGGCCTCAATCCTTAATAATTTTTTTGCATCCGTCTTCACAGACGAAAATTGCTCAGTGTATAAGCCACCAGAACATAAAATGTGCCAAAACGTTTTAAATCAACTCATAATTACAGAAAGGGATGTCGTACAAGTGATTGATAAGCTCAAAATGAATAAAGCCCCGGGACCTGACAAAATTTCACCTAGAATTCTGCAAGAAGTCAAAAATCAAATCGGTAAACCCTTGTGCATCCTCTTCAACAGATCATTAGCACTCGGTAAAGTCCCATCGGATTGGAAATGTGCTAACGTAACACCAATATTCAAGAAAGGGGACAAATCACAACCAGGCAACTACAGACCGATTAGCCTAACTTCGATTGTGTGCAAACTGCTAGAGACAATTATCCGTGACAGCGTAGTAAATTTTTTAGAAGAAAATAAGATTATGAAAGATTCACAACATGGCTTCCGTAGCAAACGCTCATGTCTAACTAATCTCCTTGACTTCTTTCATGACGTCTTTAACAAATACGAGGAATGTAGATCTGTTGATATAATCTATCTAGATTTTCAGAAGGCATTCGATAAAGTCCCCCACAAACGATTGCTCGACAAATTAAAAATGCACAGCATTTCTGGTAATATCTACAACTGGATTAAAGATTGGCTCTCAGAGCGGAAACAGAGGGTCGTAATTAACGGGGCATCATCTAGCTGGCTCGACGTTAAAAGTGGCGTACCGCAAGGATCAGTTTTGGGACCCGTCTTGTTCTTAATATATATAAATGATCTAGATGACGGCCTCCTCTGCAAAGTATCAAAATTTGCTGATGACACAAAAATTGCCGGTAAAGTAACAACCACCAAAGAGAAAGAAACTCTACAATCCGATCTAGATAAATTATCAAGATGGGCTAGCAAGTGGCAAATGAAATTTAACGTTAACAAATGTAAAGTTATGCACATTGGAGGTAACAATGATCACATCCAATACCAAATGAATGGCGAAATACTGGATTCAGTAACTAAAGAAAAAGATCTAGGAGTTTTAATATCAAATGATTTGAAGCCAAGTCAACATTGCTCAGAAGTTGTTAAAACAGCAAACAAATTAGTTGGCTTCATCGGAAGAATCTTCGAAAATAAATCAGAAAAAATATTGCTAAACCTCTATAACTCCTTGGTTCGTCCCCATCTAGAATACTGTGTACAATTTTGGTCCCCATACTACCAGAAAGATATTAACAAACTAGAAAGAGTACAACTGAGAGTGACCAAAATGATACCAAGGCTGAGAAATCTGCCTTATGAAGAAAGACTAAAAAATCTAAACTTATTCTCCCTCTCAAAAAGAAGAATGCGAGGAGATTTGATTCAGGTTTTTAAAATGTTCAAAGGCTTTGACAACATTAATGTCAAAGATTACTTCTTATTAGACCAATCAAATACAAGAAGACGCCACGATTTCAAAGTAATTGGCAAAAGATTCTCTACGAACGAAAGTAAGCACTTCTTCTTTAACCGGGTTGTTAACGTGTGGAATTCGTTACCTCCCACTGTCGTCGAAAGTAACACGATAACAACATTTAAAAATCGCTTAGACAAATACTTGGAATCTAATCCGCAGATAAAATATTATCCTTTGCAATAAAAGATATGACAACCAGACATTTAATCACAATTGGATTAATTGGATAGGATAGTGATAGCAGTAGTGTTAGTTCATCTTCTATCGCCTAGTTGCCCTGTTTCCTTAACTGTAGTGTAGTTTAGTTAACACAAACAGCCTCGTTAGGGCCAGTAGGCCTGCTGTTGTTTGTTCTTCCTTTGTGTTCCTTTGTGTTCTCTCTATTATTCCTCCCATCTTCTCATCTTCCTCCTCCTGTTCCTCCTCGTCCTTCCTTCTCCTAGCCATCCTCTTCCTCGTCTCTCTCTCTCTCTCTCTCTCTCTCTCTCTCTCTCTCTCTCTCTCTCTCTCTCTTTTCTTCTTCTTCCTTCTCCTCTTCTTCCTACTACTTTGTCATTCCTCCCTCCCTCTTCTCATCTTCCTTTTCCTCTTTTTTCTACTCGTCCTCCTTTCTCCTTCAAGCCATCCTCTTCCTTCTCTTTCTCTCTCCTCTTCTTCCTAGTTCTCTCTGTTACTCGTATTCCTCCCCTCCTCCTCTCCTGGTCTTCCTTTTCCTTCTCCTCCTCGTCCTCATTCCTCCTTCCTCCTTCTAGCCATCCTTTTCCTTCTCTGTGTCCTCTTACTTCTCCTCTCTCTGTTATTCCTCTCCTCCTCTTCTCCTCATCTTCCTTTTTTCTCTTCTTCTCTTCCTCCTACTCTTCTTCCTTCCTCTTCTAGCCATCCTCTTCCTTCTCTCTCTTCTCCCCCCCTCCCTTCTCCTCCTTCTCTTACTTCTCTTCTCTTTGTTATTCCTCACCTCCTCTTCTCATCTTCTTTTTCTTCTTCTCCTCTTCCTCATCCTCTTCCTACTTCCTCTTTCTAGCCATTTTCTTCCTTCTCTCTCTCTCCTTTTCCTCCTTCTCCTCCTCCTCCCCCTCCTCCTCCTACTTCTCTCTTTATTATTTCTCCCCTCCTCTTCTCCTCATTTTCCTTTTCTTCTTCTCCTCTTCCTCATCTCTTCCTCCTTCATCTTTCTAGCCATTCTCTTTCTTCTCTCTCCCTCCTCTTCTTCTTTCTCCTCCTCCTCCTCCTCCTCCTCTTCTTCCTTCTCCTCCTCCTCCTCCTCCTCCTCCTCCTCCTCTTCTTCCTTCTCTTCCTCCTCCTCCTCCTCTTACTTCTCTCTCTATTATTTCTCCCCTCCTCTTCTCCTCATCTTCCTTTTCCTACTCTCTGCATTCTCCTTCTCGTCCTCCTCCACTTCTCCTCCTCCTCCTTCCTCTTCCTTCCTCCTCCTTCACATACTCTTCCTTGTTTTAATTTGCGTTTCCTTCTTCCTCTTATCTTCCATTCTCCATCCCATCTTTCACCTCACTCTTCTCCTCTTCGTTTTCCTCCTCCACTTCCACCTCCTCCTCTACCTCCTACTAATTTCCCTCCTACTTTCCTTTCTCTAGCTTTCTTTTCCTCCTCCTCCTTTTCCTCCTTCTCCTCTACCTCCCCCTCTCTTCTTCATCTTTCTTCTCTCGTCAAGAAGGAAAGAAGGAAAGAAAGAAAGTAAAAAAAAAAAAAAGAAAATAATGGAAAAAGGGAGAAAGGCAAAAGATAGCCCCCCACAAAAAAAGAAAAAAGAAAAAGAAAATTCTTTGATATAAGAAGAAAAAAAACCAGTTTCGCTTCAAGTTGCTGATGGAAACAGCCTCTGCTGTCTAGACAAAAAAAAAAAAGACAAAAAAAAAAAAAAAATTTGCTTTCATGTCTCCATTCTATTTTATCTCCATTTCCTCCTTCTCCTCCTCCTCTTCCTCCTCTTCCTACTATATTCTCCTTATCCTCCTCCTATTTCCTCCTCTTCTTACTCTCACCATTCCTCCTCTTCCTTCATCTTCCTTCACTGTCTTCATTTATCTCGTCCTCCTCTATCTCCTCCTCCTGTTCCCCTTGCCTTAACCTCTCTCTTCTCTCTTCCCTCTTCCCTTAATGCACACGTGAACTTCATTATGTTCATATCATATACATATTATGAACATGTACATATGATGAACATTTAAATCCTTGATGGGGTATGCAACGTGCAAATTTAATTGCACAATGACTTTCTTTTATAATAACACGCCCTTCTATCATAGAAAATTTCCTGGAAAAGCTTTAAGAAAAAAAAGTCCTGTTGAAGATTCGAAGGTTTTTATTATTCTGTTTTCAAAATGAATTCCTACGGTTAAGAGGAATTCTTTTAATTAAGTAAAATAGATTGTTGTGATCTAAGTAGTAATTCATTTATGTGCTTGTAGTACTTAAATGTGAATATACATATATACATATATTTGCACATGCACACACGAGATCACACACATACACAAACACACAAACACACACACACACACACACACACACACACACACACACACACACACACACACACACACACACACACACACACACACACACACACACACACACACACACACACACACACACGCACGCACACACACACACACACACACACACACACACACACACACACACACACACACACACACACACACACACACACACGCACGCACACACACACACACACACACACACACACACACACACACACACACACACACACACACGCACGCAAGCACGCACACACACACACACACACACACACACACACACACACACACACACACACACACACACACACACACACACACACACACACACACACACACACACACACACACACACACACACACACACACACACACACACACACACACACACACACACACACAGACACACACACACACAGACACACACACACACACACACACACACACACACACACACACACACACACACACACACACACACACACACACACACACACACACACACACACACACAAATACAATATCTATCTGTATGCCAAGGGCGGCTTCTCCCATATACTGTACAGTAAGGGGAGCACTCGCTCTCCCCCTATTCAACTCCCATCTATTCCACCTCCGTCCACCCCCGTCCACCACACACCTCTCATCTTGGCTCCTCAGGGAGATACACATTTTTCCGCTTTTCGTTGACCTTATGAAATACTGTTAAGAACGGCTAAGAAAACAGGTCTGAATTCTCGGTTTCAGTTGAAGAGGAGCATGTCTGCTCACAGAACTATCTTATGGGATGCTATTGCCAGTTACGTTCAACAGGTGTGACACAACGGTTATTTTTACTTGGGACGGCGCATTTGTGGAACCCTCCTATGAATTGCTGTTCCTGCGCTTGGAGAGGCTGATTGGGTATTCGTGGTTGTATGAAGAATATGTTTGTAAAATAAACACAGTTTATCTGAAGGACTGAAAAACCAACAAATCTTGTGGTTAGTATGTATTATGGGAATGTGATATTTATAATTGTAGTTTGCATATTTGGCAAATAACTACAAATTTTGTTGTTGTGAAAATAACGACGGAAATATCATTACACAGGTAAAAGGATGATAAAGAAAACGAAAAAAGGGGAGGAGGAGGAGGAGGAGGGGAAGGAGGAAGAGAAGGGGAGCCGGGGAAAAATGTAAAAGTGTATGTGTTAGTGGAGATAACGGGAGAGGAGATGATGACAGTGGTGGTAACAAGGAGACGTGATATAGTGGTGAAATTGGGGGTAGAGGTGTTGGTAGAAGACGTGTATGGTGCTAATGATATAAGAAGTGGCGAAAATGGCAGAAGTATAGATAATAGTGATGATGGTGGAAGAGTGCAAGTGGGTGCTGGTGATAGAGGAGTGGTGATAAAGAGGTTGACGGTGGTGTAACACATGCCGGTGATTTGTGGCAGTGCTGGTGGTAAAGATGGTGGTGATGGAGAAGGTGATGGTGTTGAAGATGTTGAAGAAAGTAGTAGTGGACAGATGGGAAAGAGTAGATGGTGGTGGAGAAGGAGGCGATGGAGAAGGAGGTGATGGAGGAAGAGGTGATAGAGGAGATGGTGGAGGAGATGAAGGTGGGGAGGAAATGATGGAGGAGGAAAGGGTGGAAGAGGTGGTGGAGGAGATGATGAAGATAATCTCATTAGTGGGGAAGAAGGAGGAGGAGGAGGAGGAGGAAGAGGAGGAGGAGGAGGAGAAAGAAACTAGATGAAGAAATGTTGGTGAGTAGAACGATGATGTGGATGAAGACGGTTATGAGGGTGTGGATTAAGAGGAGAACGAGGTGAAGGTGGAGGAGGAGATGGAGGTGTATGTGTGTGTTTGTTTGTGTTCCACCATGCAGTTGGATCACGTGCTCAACTCTTCGTCGAAAACCGTTACCTTCCCGAATGAGAGCTCCATTGCTCGTAAGGCAGATCAGATTAGATTAGGTTAAGTTAGATAGGATTAGGATAAGTTGGGTTAGATTGAACTAATGTTAGGTTAAGCTAGGTTAAATTGGGGTAGATTAGGTTAGGTTAGGTTGGATTAAGTTAGGTTACCTTGTGTTAATTGAGGTAAAGTTAGGTTACATTAGGTTAAGCTAGTTTAAGTTAGGTTGGACTTGTTTAGGTTACCTAATTTTATCAAAATTCAGTTAAGATAAGGACAGTTATTGCCCCCCAAGGGATTCATGACAAGAACTTATGGCCTGCTGTTGCAAATGATGCATTTCTATATACTGTGATAAATGTAAATGAACATCATTCTGTCCTGGCAGAGGGTAATTAAGAATGGAATAGACTTAATAACCATGTAGTGAGCACTGGAACTATCAGTTGTTTTAAAAGAATTTTAGTCAACTTTATGGATGAGGATGACA
>NC_134777.1:130483060-130490560 GCF_046742065.1 Oratosquilla oratoria
CTGATCTCCTATTAAAGTTCCCAGTCAATGTTTCTATAATTAAAATCTCCCATGATCATAACGTTTTTGTATTGGGACACTCTGTGAATTTCATGAATCAGGGGATTAGTCTGCTCAATGCTAAGGTTAGGTCTGTACAAGACGCCAATAATAACTTTCTTATTCTTGCCTATAATCTCTACCCAAATGTATGTATATATATATATATATATATATATATTATATATATATATATATATATATATACATACATACATATGACGTAAGCGGAAGTAGGAAACACAGGTGTCTTAGTCTTAATTTTATTCCTGACGAGTTTCGCAGGTCTGTTTTTTCATTCCTTAGAAATGTATCGTTCACTAGGTACGGGGTACTGGTATATGTAGATTCGTATTAAGTTTATACCATTTTATTCAAAGCTTTCAGGTTTTGCAGTTATGGTATATACACTGTCAACTGTTAAACAGAACGATACATTAATGTGGTTACATATATATAACTGTTTATCACACCACTTCTTGTTGCACAACACCCGTCATCGTCCCAACCCCTGGTCTCGGCCACGCTACCCTCGTGGTCATTGGCCGGAAGTGACAATCTCAGCACTTTCTTGTGTTGGGTTTAGTCTTTAGTCTTTACATTAATTTCGAGAAGGTCCGTTGTCTCACATGGGTGGTGCAACTGCATTGATTATGTATTGTTGTCTATTATCATACATGTTAATTATATATCCAGGGGAGGATCGTTAGTATACGTAATTTGTGTTTTGTGTTTGTTTGGTTACTCGGATGTTCATGTGCGTTCGTATGTCTGTTTGGTGGTCGAGTTGTTGTTGCAGACCCGAAGATTGCTGACTTAATTCTTAGTCAGCTAGAAGGGCCTGACATTGAGTGGGTGAGTGAGTGAGGGAGTGAGTGAGGGAGTGTGAGCGAGTGATATTACTCATCATGTATATGGTGGCGTATACATATCGCTCTCCCCCTGGGGTTAGGTGGCTCCCGGCACCTAGGGTACATGGTTTACAAAAGTATTTATATGGGTAATACATCGAGAAAAAAAATTCAGACACACAAAATCCTGTGGGGTTAAAAATGTGCAGATGGGGGGGTGTTGTTGAAGTGAATCTGAGGTCCCAAGGGGGATCATGAACTGTAATTAAGGGGTAGCGATGTTGTGTCTCAGAAGTGTAACGTTGTGTCTCACCAGATTGCATGTTCTATTGGATTTCACATACACTGTTTAATTCACTTTTTAAATGTTATTGTTTTTATGGTTTAACACTATCACTGTTGGGAGTGTTGTTTTTCTAGACACTGTTCTATGGTCAGTTTGGTGTGTCACATTGCACTTGTTTTATTTCATAGTATGGATATATAGTTTCTGTATGAATTTTTATAGTATTTAAGATATTGGGTGAGGACACAAGAAATAAACTTAATCTAGGTTTACAACAATTTGGGTATGGAGGTGGAAAGGTTTTGGAAGGTGTTACTTCATGCAACAGAATATGATTATTATTATTAGTATAAATAGCATGATTAAGAGGGAAAGGGCTGTGGAGTTATATGGAAGAATCCTATGATGTAAGTCGAATGAGTCCATGTCAAAAGTAGTCGATGTTTAAGGTGGGTAATTAATGATGTATTTACTTTTGGAGGATGATGGTTATGTCTCAGTGTTTGAGGATATGTTTATCTGACTATCGCTAATATTTTATTGGTCGGTAGGAAGTAGAGAATATTTATAGATATGTGGAAAAGAGTTCTTATTGGAAATGGGCCATTTTAACCTCCACTGATAGATACATGACGTCCTGCATCTTCAGGGGCGAGAGCTAGAGTGCATGTTTAGTTGCGTCGACGCAGAGTCATGGGATGAGACTTGCGTATTGGTGATTGGTGTGCGTCTGTGATAGGTGGGTTGTGGATGGGAGGTGAGATTGGGTCGAGGTTCAGTTTGACCTTTCTCAACTTCTCTCCATGTATGGTGAAGGTGGATTGATCAGAAGGATCTGTTAGTAGGAAAACATTGTTAGGGAGTGAACTTGTGACTATGAAGGGGCCTAGGAATTTGGGTTTGAGTTTGTTTGTTCGACCTGAGTCTTTTACCATGACTGTGTCGTCAGGTGCTATGTCAAGTGGAATTGACCGTTTGTGTTGTTTAGTCTTTGTCTTTTCCTGGGCTTCTTTCAGGTTTGCTCTAACTTTTTTGTAAATTGTTTGCATACCTCTTTTGATGCAGTGTGCGAGGTTATCTATGTTGTATAAGGGTGGGGGGGGGGTTGGTTGAATATTTGGTAGGGTAGGCGCATTGGTTGGCCGAAAATGATTTCATGTGGGGACATCTTTGTTGCGGAATTTACTGTGCTATTGATACTGGCTTGTACCTGTGGTAGCCAATCTTCCCAAGTGTCCATGAGGTCATTGACCAATGGTCTGAGAATTTCTAGGACCTTGCGATTTGTTCGCTCAGTCAGACCGTTTCCCTGGGGGTGGTATGCAGTGGCAAATGTTTGGTCAATGTTGTAAAGATGTGCTATTTCGCGCATCACTTCATTTTTGAATTCTGAGCCATTGTCAGATAACATTGTGTGTGGTATGTTGTATTTACAAAAGATATTGTTGACCAGGGTTTTGGCTACAGTCTCAGCTGTTTTGTCCTGGAGTGGTATTAAGATTGTGTATTTTGATAAGTACTCAACTGCTGTGAGTACATAATTGGAACCTTGATGGCTCGTTGGCATTTTCAGTAGGTCAATGCCAAGTGTTTCCCATGGCTCAGCAGGGAGTGGGATATCTTTTATGTTGATTTGTTTCAGGTTAGGGCCTCTGAATTGGTTGCAAGTTACACAAGAATCTATGTGTGTGGTTATATCTCTTTTCATGTAAGGCCAATAATATGTGTGCCTAGCAGTGTTTAGTGTCTTATCTCTGCCCGAGTGGCCTCCCATTGCACTGTTGTGCAATATGTGTAGGACCTTGGGGACTAGGGCTCTGGGGATAACAGTAACCTCTCTTGTATTAATGGTTCTCCTTATGACTCCGTCGACCAGATTGAGTTCCTCAATAGGGACAGGTGGTCGGGAGTGTAAGGGGGTTTGTGATATGAGATGCTGTTTTATTGGAGACCATATTGGGTCTCTGTCAGTTTCATCTCTGAGTTCATGCATAGGTATGCATGTGGTTTGGGTTATGGGGGTGATGTGAGTTTGTCTGCTCAAGCAGTCTGCCACTACGTTAGCTTTCCCAGCTAAGTATACGATCATGGGATCGTAATCAAGGAGAGTTGTTTTCCATCTAGCAACTCTCCCATGTAAGTCTTTGGAGTTAAAAAGATAGACTAGGGGTTGGTGGTCTGTTAGTATGGTAATCTTGTAGCCTAAAATGAGGTATTTAAAGTGTTTTAGTGCCCATATGATTGCAAGTCCTTCTTTGTGTGTAGTTGAGTAGTTATTTTCAGTTTTGTTGAGGACTCTACTTGCGTAGGCTATGGCGTGTTCTTTGCCATTGTCATCTTTCTGTTGTAGGACTGCGCCTATTCCTTTAGAGGAGGCGTCTGTGTAAAGAAAGAATTCTTTCTTCATGTCAGGGAAAACTAGTACAGGGGCTGTGGTGAGTGCGTGTTTGAGAGTGTCGAAACTTTGCTGTTCTGCTTCTGACCATTGAAATGGCTCGCCTTTCCTTGTGAATTTGGTCAGAGGGGAAGCAATATCAGCAAAGTTTCTTATGAAGTGTCTGTAATAGGAGGCTAACCCAATGAAACTTCTTGTTTCATTAGCGTTTCTGGGGGTTGGGAAATTGTTTATTGTATCTATTTTATCTGTGGTTGTGTGAATCCCTTTTGCATCCACTTTATGGCCTAGGAAGATGAGGTCCTTCATGAGGAATCTACATTTCTTTAATTGAATCTTTAATCCCGTATGTTTGAGACGTTTGATGACAATCTCTAAAGTGTTAAGGTGGTCTCTTTCTGTGGGGCTATATATAATGAGGTCGTCTAAATAGACGAATAATGAGATTCCTATCATGTCACTGAAAATGCGGGTCATCAACCTTTGTTGGGTTGAGGGGGCATTCTTAAGGCCAAAGGGCATACGTTCAAAACGAAAGTGTCCTTTGTCCGTGGAAAATGCAGTTACGGGTTTTGATTCCTCTGTTAGTTCGACCTGCCAGAAGGCTGACTTGAGGTCTATTGTGGAAAAAACAGAGTTCCCGTTGCCAATGCATTGTAGTACATCTTGCATGGCGGGGAGGGGGTGTGGGTCAGATTGAGTTAGGTTGTTTATTTTTCTGAAGTCAACAACAGGGCGTAAGGTTCCGTCTTTCTTAGGGACCAAAAAGAGGGGCAAGTTCCATGGGGAGTCTGAATGGGAAATTACGCCTTGGTGTATCATCTCATGTACACTGTCATTGACTTGGGATTTCCTACTGTGGGGTATGCGGTAAGCGGGGGTGTATGAAGGGGGGGTGTTTGGGGGAATTTGGATGTGATGTTTGATTATATCACATTTGCCTAGTGATTCGCCTTCTAAGGCGACAGCTGATCTATTCCTCTGTAGGAGAGCTAATAGCTCGTTATGACTTTCTCCGTCAGCTGATGTCGTGATTTGGTCTGGGGGAATAGGGGGGAGGGGTTGTGTTGGTCTTACTTGGTTGATGTGTTGCGGCAGTGGTTCCTGGATAGGGGAATTATGGAGATGGACTGCGCAGATGTTTGTATTCTTCCTGATTTTACGGTGTTGTTCTGAGGTGTTTGTTAACATAGCTAGTGTATGTTTATTTTCTGATATTGTGTCCCAGGAGGACTCAATGGTTATGTTGTTAATCCTGGACGTGTCTGAGTCGATTATGACGTCCTGATGGTCTATTGCACCGGGTATGTATAGTGGGACTGTTATTGAATGTCTAGGGGGTATGATGACTGTGTTAGACATCAGTGCCTTTGAGGTGACATAAGGGGGTGGTCGGAAGGAATAGTTGTTAGTGGGATTGGGAGTATTAAAGGAAGGTAGACATGAGAGATGTTGTGTGTCTGAGTTGGGTGTCTCAGGAACTGTTGATTCACTATTTACATCTCGGAAGGAGATTTTGTTAGTCTCAAAATCTATCTTAGTTTTCCAAATCTTTAATGAGTGTAGTCCTATTATACCTTGTTGATCAAGGCTCCATTCATCTGCTATGTGGAAAGTTGTGAAACCTACTTTGTGATTGTTGACTTCAATATTTAAGTCTATGGTGTCGTGTAGAGGAATTGTGCTCCCTTCTATTAAGAGTCCTTCCATATTGGAAAAATTAATTTGGGGTGGGTCATATAAAGCTTCATACAGAGCTCTTGGGATGATGTTCACGTGTCTTCATGTATCAACCAACATCTCAACTTTAAGTTGGTCTAGGCTTACTTCTAGGGTGAGGTATTTGTGTTGTGTATGAGATATTCCTATGGTGGTTTGGTGCGTGAGGCTGGTACACGTTCCCCCAATCGTTGTTTAGTATTGGTTGTCGTGTTGGAGGGGGGTGTTTGTCGATGGGTGGTGAATGGGTTGTTAGTTCTCTGATGCGGTTGTTGTTGTGTTTTCTGTAGGTAACACTCTTCGTTGGAGTGAGATGATGTTTGGTGTAGGTTGCAGTATTTGATTGGATGTGTTGGTGTAGATAGGAGTGGGTGTTTAAAGGGGGGTGGAACTTGTTTGTTTTGATTCTGGTGTGAGGTAGTAGTATGCACTGAGCGTGGGTGTTGTTTTTGCTGTGTCCAACACTGGGCATCTGTGTGGGAAATGGTTCCATGAACTGAGCAAGGGATAGGGTGGTGTTGTACCTGCGTGTGTTGCTTTTGCTATGTCCAACACTGAGCATCGGTGTGGGAAAAGGTTCCATGAACTGAGCAAGGGATAGAGTGGTGTTGTACCTGCGGGTATTGTTTTTGCTGTATGCAGTCTTTCGTGTTGTGACTGTTTGATGAATGGTAGGAGCACCACTTAGAAGGTTGTCCTTGATTGGTGGGAGGGGGTGCTGTGAGTGAAGGCTATTTAGTCTGGGGAGATGGTTGGGGGTATCTAAGGATACATTGCAAGCATTCATGATATCTAAAATATAGGTATAAGCTAGAGGATTTCTAGTGTCTAGTTCCTTTTTGGAGGCTTCCTTTAAACACTTTGGAGGGAGTTGGGAGAGATAGGAAGCTATTTCAAGGAATGTTAGTAAGTGTTTTGTTGGCATTACATTTTGACCAAATTGATCAGTGTGAGTCCAAGGAGAGTTATTTTCTAGGTCTTCTCTGACCTCTTTCATTCCGTTTGCAACAAAATCCATTATGTTAGTAATGGAATGTGGTGGGACTCTAGTGTTATTGAGGAAGGTGATGAGGAAGGAAATGTTGTTAGGTTGTTTGTTATGAAAGACCTTAAGGAGGTGGCGTTTATATTCCTGATAAGTGATTCCAGATGCAACTAGGGTGTCTAGCATCCTTGCCTTTGAACGGCAAATGTCAGATGGGTTTATTTTCTGACGGCACAAATTTATTTTATCTGTCTCTGAGTATTTTATGTTCTTGGAGAAAAACAGGTCACATGCTGTCAAGAAATCTGTAATGGATATTCCACTATCCTGGGAAAAGGTTGGGATTTCTGTGAGGGGGGTTATGGTTTGATAGTTGTTAATTATTGTTGGTTGAGTTTGTGGGTAAGGGTAATATTGTGGGTTTGGAGGAAGGTTAGGTTGTGGTTGGTGGTATGGTGTAGAGTGGGTTTGACCAGATGGGGTATGGGGGGAAGGAAAGGGGAAGTTTTGGTACTGCTGCTGAATGGGAGGGGGGTTATTATGTGTTTGGATATGGGGGTTGGATGGATTATGGTTTATAGGAGGTTTTGTTTGCATATTTGGAGGAGCAATATGAGGAGTTGGTTGGGTGGGTTGTTGTGGTTGAGATGGTTTGGAGATGTCTACTTGAGAAGGCTGGTTGAAAAAAGGTAAGACATCGTTCTCATAAAGAGGGTCTATTGGAGTATCTGCATTGGGATTAGTTTTGTCAGGATTATTTAATTGGTCATTGGTTAACTGTTTAGAGGTATTGTCAACCTGTGGATATAGGTAAAAATGGTCTGGTTTGTCATTGCCAATTAAGTCTTCTGTGTGTATTTCCTCTTTGTCACTGGATATGTCATGTTGTTGTTTGTCTTCTCTAGACTTTGAGAAGACGCTATGTAAACTTTGTTTAATTTTGGATCTGGTGGCAAAGGCCATGTTGTTAAGTCATGTATTAGTTAATAGTTAGTTTTGATTTGTAATCTAAGAAAAAAAAAGGGAGTTGTTAAAATATGAATAATAGGTATATAGTAACTAAGGGTATTATGTTATGCTTAGATATGGGAAGGGGGATATAGTAATGGGATTACAAAAATCATAAAAATATATGTGTATATATATAAAAAAAAGTGGAATTAATATTATATAATAAGGAGTTAATTTTTGTGATATTATTCTTATAATAGAATTAATTATGGTT
>NC_134777.1:130523060-130525560 GCF_046742065.1 Oratosquilla oratoria
ACCAGTGAAACGAAGCCCCGATTCCTCCTCGAAGGTGCGGCATAGTCTTTCGTGCTCCTCTTCATCGCAGGAAATGTTGACGAAGGTGTCGTCAATGTAATGGACGTATAGGGTTTGTCTCCGGAGAGAGATAGATAGATAGAAATGGAACGAGAGTTAGGACGATAAAAAAGGAAAGAATTGATGGAGTTTTGTGCCAATACCCTGTTGGTTTTAGAAATCTGTAACGTCAAGTGAAAGATTCAATGGTCAATGCCTTCATGTAGAAACTAGCGAACGACGCACGAGGGGGGGGGGGAACCCAAGGCCACTCCATCGACTTGGGCCCACAAACGGCCTTTGTGACCTTTGTGACCTTTTGTGACCTTTGTGCACGTCTCCAGAAAAGACCGGGGATAGTAAGGTCAGGACTAGGCGTGTTCCGATTCATTTTTTTTTTTTTTTTTTTGCCGATGCCGATGGCAATGCCGATTCCTATTCACTTTTAATTGCAGATGCCGATACCGATGCCCATTCCTATTCACCTTTAGTTGCAAATACCGATTCCTATTCACCCTTAGTTCCAGATGCCGATTCCTATTCGCTCTTAGTTGCCGATGCCGATGCCAATTCCACTTTATATAATTACGGTATATAAGTTTTTTAATATAAAGTAGTCAAACTTGCTTTATAATCTACATAGATTTATACACGCCAGATTGGGCTACTTTTTATTATATTATGTACATACTTTTTATTATGTAATTGTTTCCATGAAAATTCTTGTTTACAAATATTTTTAAACCAGGATCACTAAGCGTAATTAATTAGTAGTACATAATCACTAAAATTATACATAAATGCATAAAAAATTAAATACTACTTTTTATTATGTTGTTGCTGATGAACAACAACTTATTATTAGATAAAAAAGACTTAATATAAACTAGAAATGTTAATAAATATCATGTGATACTACTGTATTTATAAAGATGCCCGATGATTTTTTAATTTAGCGATTTTTAAACCTCTAAAGTCTACTTACAACAATTGTATTTTTGAATAACAGAAGAACTATTAAGCCCAAAAACATAAAGATGTATTATTATGTATTTACTTGTCAAAATACATAGAAAGTCTTTATAATCGATTCGTTTGCCTATAAATGGCAGCGGAGTAAGTGGAAGTAAATCCGTCCGCCCGGACGATTTACTTTCATATTACTCTCGCTTAATTTCTGTTGTAGAAACATTGCTGTTTAACAAATGATAACAATAATTATATAAGAAATACAAAAACAAAATTAAAAATTAATATAATTTGCTCTAACATTTACTCCGACTTGTGCTGTTATTTGAAAAGCAATGTTTTGCCGATGCCGATGCCGAATGCCATTCTCAAAAAAATGCCGATTCTCGCCTATGCCGATGCCGATACTGATTCACAAAAAAAGTGCCGATTCTTGCCGATGCCGATTAATCGGTACACCCCTATTCAGGAGTTGAATCATCTGCATAGATTCCGTCCATGATCATCAGGCAAGTCTGTGAAGAGACTTTTTCCCATACAATAAATCGCCAGTGGATGACGACTCCCGAGTCTCATCCACAGGTACGTTTATGAAGAGACTTTCCACATCCAACTAAGCGATAATGTTAGTGAATGGCGACCCCCGTGGAATGCTGAGAAACTCGCAGTCGATGCGATGCACTATTCTTTGGGGTTATAAGAAGATGAAAACCAGTTCGAAGTCTAGACCAAGTTATAAGGAGTTGGGCACTTTGTCCAATCGAGGGACAAATACACACACACACACACACACACACACACACACACACACACACACACACACACACACACACACACACACACACACACACACACACACACACACACACACACACACACACACATACACACACACACGTACACACACACACACACACACACACACATACACACACACACACATACACACACACACACACACACACACACACACACACACACACACACACACACACACACACACACACACACACACACACACACACACACACACACACACACACATATATATATATATATATGTATGTATATGTATATGTACATATATATATATATATATATATATATATATATACATATATACATATATATATATATATATATATTTGCATCCACCCGCCAGTAGAGAAAATCCTTCTTTTTCTTCTTCTGACAGTATATAAACGATTTGTTTACGTGTAGGTAGTCGTCTTCCTAATTAAAGGTTGATTTATTTTATGAAAAATATTTCTTCTTTAGTATGAAAGGTTTAAGTTACATAAAAAGTATGATAAGCCGGCTAGTGAATTTGCAGCTAAAATTATGAAAGAATTTTTTTTTTTTCTCGATGACGACATTATCGGTTATCGGTTAGAAAAATTCCCAAATCTAATTTGCCAAAATGAGATAATGAAGAAATAATTTTCTGAGCTTCTTGACGTCCTGAGAAAGTCTTTTCAGATGAGATTAGCGT
>NC_134777.1:130535560-130543060 GCF_046742065.1 Oratosquilla oratoria
TTAAAAAGTCCTCTACCACCGAACACTGTGGGACAAGATACAACCATTGGATGAAAAATAGAAAGGAGTAACAGGGTAGAGGAGTCATGTTTTTGACTAAGAAAGGCTTAAATGTGACTAAGATAACAAGGAAAAAATAATGTGGATTTGATTATGATAAATTTGTAGCAATATATGTACCTCTAAAAACAGAGAGTGATTACTCCAAAATATTGGAAGACACAAAGAATGCACTAACTGATTTACTGAAAGGAGGAAATATAGTAATTATAGGTGACTTTAACTCAAAAAGAATTATATTGGGAAGAAATGACAGTGAAAGGTGGAGAAGACCTCTGGGGATACTGGATATGACCATCAAATATGCAATGACTCAATAGGTAAAGGAAAATACCAGATATAGAAACAATGAGGAACCGTCGAATCTAGATTTAATATTTACGTCAAAACCTGAAATTGTGGACAGAATAGAATACAAAACACCAATTGGGAAGAGTGACCACTTACTAATAAAGTTCGAACTAAAAAACGAATTGATTTGAGAAGAAATGAGAAACATAGAAAAGGAAGACTAATGTACAACAAAACGGATTTTGAGAACCTCAGAAAATTCTTTCAAAATGCAAATTGGGAAAACTTCTTAAATGAAGAAAAATAGATGGAAGAGAAATGGAACATATTAAAAGAAATTTATAATGAGGGAATAAACAAATACCAAAAACATAAGTGAGAAAGGGTGTACATTAAGTGCTAGTACAACAAAAAATATAGCGAGGCTAAAGATAGAAGGGACAAAGCTGGGAAAAGATGAATAGAATATAAAGAAACGAGTAAGTGGCAAACTTATATTAAATTAAGAAATGAATATGTAAAAATACACAAGGATGAAAAGCGAAATTATGAAAAAGATATAATAAAAATGCAAGGACCAGCCTAAACTCTTCTACAGGTATGTGAATGATAAACTACAAGATAAACAAGAAAGAGTAAAACTGCGTCAAGGGAATAATGAATATATAGAAGATGTAGAAATGGCTAAAATTATGAACAAACATTTTAAATCTGTATTCACAATCGAAATTACACAAAATTGGGAGGAAATACAGAGAGAAAGATCCCCCTAATGAAAGAAATAACTGTGACACAGAAGGAAATTAGAGACCAAATAGAAAAAAGACCTTGATGTCAGAAAATCACACGATTCAGATGGAATTGCAAACTGGATATTAAAAGAATGCATAGATGAGCCAAAGGACAAAATATATAAGATAATTTATTACTCACTCAAGGAAGGAAAGGTACCACAGGACTGAAAAAATGCAAATATTGTACCAATATATAAAGGAGGGGACAAGGAAAATCCAACTAACTATAGACCGGTCTCCTTACGAGCACAATAGCAAAAATATGTGAAAAGTCAAATGTAGATGGAATAAATACCTAGAAGAAAAAATATAGTGAATCTAACACAATTTAGATTTAGACAAGGAAGATCGTGTGCCTCTAACTGGGCTTGCTTCTAATTGAGACTAATAGAAATAATACAAGAAAAGGGACAGATGGGCGGATTATGCTTTTCTAGATCTACAAAAAGCATTTGATAAAGTACCACACAAAAAGTTATTAAGAAAAAGTTAATCAATAGGTGGTATTTAAGGAAATTTTTTGGAATGACGAGGGTAGTACTTAGAGACAAATGCTCGACCCAGGAAAAAATGATAAGCGGAGTCTCACGTGGTTCGGTATTTGCTCCGATCATGTTGATATATATATATATATATATATATATATATATATATATATATATATATATACACACATATATATATATATATATACGTATATATATATATATGTATATATACATACGTATACATACATATATATATATATGTACATACATATATATATATATATATATATATATATATATAAATGACTTGGATGAATGTGTGAAATGTCGTATGAACTTCTTTGCAGCTGATGCACAACTATTAAAGAGAGTACAGAGGTTGATTGTGAATCACTACAGGAAGACTTAGATAAAGTCTGGGAATGGAGTCAAAAGTGGGAAGTGAACTTCAGTATCAAGAAATGTAGTATAATGGAATTTGGAAAAAATAAAAATAGAATATTAGGGCTATATAAAATTGGTACAAAGGAAGTAAAAAAAGTAAGCTCGGAAAGGGACCTAGGAGTAATTATCAGCAAAGACATGTCACCAGATAAGCATATCAACAAAATAGCCTGAGAAACCTTTTCATTTTCTCGGTGACAATTACTTAATTCAGCATATAAAAGAGCCCAGGAGATATGGAAACTTACTCGATCTATTGATCACTAGCCGCGAAAGCATGGTAACTGATGTAGAAGTCGGTGAAACTGTTGCAAATAGCAATCACAACTTAAATTCAAACTCCTATTTTTTTTTAGAATATATACTTGTGTTTCTAAAATACCCGATTTAAGTAAAGCTCAGTTCATAGGACTACGTCAGGAGCTTCAACTTACAGATTGGGAGGCAAAATTAAACGAAAGACCTGTAGATTAGATGTGGGAAATATTTCAAAATGCGCTCAATAAGATGATTCATACTTACATTCCTTTTAAGGACAGACGTCTCCCAAATCAGGCTCGCCCAAAGTGGCTCGACAGAGAAACTGAAAAAAGTATTGCTAAAAAGAGACAGGCTTATAAGAAATACAAGTGCTCGGGAGCATCTAATGATTATGAAAATTATGTATCAATACAGAGAGATTTAAAAAAGACAATAAGAAAAAGAAAACGACAATACGAAATGAACATCGCTGATAAATCCAAAGAGAATCCCAAAGAATTCTATAGTTACATTAGAGATAAAAAGGTTGTTAGGAATCACATTGGTCCACTATTATCTGCTGACGGTCAACTTGAATATTCAAATGAAGGAATGTGTAATATCTTAAACAATTATTTTAGCTCGGTATTCGTAAACGAAACACCTCAAGGTGAACTCCAAACTGAAACCTGTGAAAAGCCTAGGGTAAACTTACTCACTACGGTAAATATAACAAAAGAAAAAATTAAATGGTGTATAGATAAACTCAAAGTTAATAAAACACCAGGGCCTGACGGTTGGCATCCAAGAATCTTAAAGGAAATGAAAAATGAGATTGTTGTTCCATTAGAAATTATTTTAAAAAAAAATCCATCATATCCGGAGATGTCCCAAGAGAATGGAAGCTAGCTAACGTTACTCCCATATTCAAAAAGGTGACAAAAAGAAACCAAATAACTATAGGCCTATAAGTTTGACTTCAGTCGCAGGAAAGATAATGGAAACTATCATCAGAGATGCTATTGAACATAATTTAGAAAGTAACCGTTTGATAAATGATAGCCAGCATGGTTTCAGACGGAAACGTTCTTGCGTGACTAACTTACTCGAATTCTACAACACAGTTATCTCGAATTATGACAAAAGAAACAATATAGATTTAATATATCTAGACTTTGCAAAAGCTTTTGATAGCGTCCCACACGAAAGACTACTTACTAAATTAGCTTTACACGGAATAAGTGATAGCCTATTAAGTTGGACTAGTAATTGGTTGAATGGTCGAAAACAGAGAGTTGTTTTAAATGGAAAAACTTCTAGATGGAAAAATGTTACAAGTGGAGTTCCTCAGGGTTCCGTTCTTGGGCCACTTCTATTCATATTATATATAAATTATATAGACCATGGATTAAAATCTACTGTTTCTAAATTTGCTGATGATACAAAACTGTGCGGAATGGCAAATGAATGGCAAATTTATCCCCCTAAAGTCAATACGGAAAAATAGTAATACTCCCAAATGGATGACGGACAGATTGAAACATGAGATCGGAATGAAAAGAGGACTTTACGTAAAAATGAAAAACGGGGAATCACACCTTAGATCAAGATATAACGAAATGGCAAAGCTGGTTAAAAGAAATACACGTTCAGCGAAACGTAATTATGAAATCAAGGTTGCCAGTCAAGCAAAATCCAACCCAAAGGGTTTCTTTCACCTCTATAGAACAAAAAATAAAGAAAGAATAGGACCAATTAAAAACGATGAAAATGTCACGATTGAATCGGAAGAAAAAATGAGTGAGGAGTTTAACAATTATTTTCTATTGGTGTTTACTAATAAGAGATTAGATAAAGTACCTGACTGCGATCCGATTTTCAGAGGGGATGAAGAAAGTAGTCTAACTAATATCAGCATTAGTAAAGAAGAAGTAGTCAAGCAGATTGACAGACTTAAAGCTACAAAATCTCCGGGTCCAGACGAAATTTGTCCAAGAATGCTTAAAGAGTGTAAATTTGAAATCTGCGACCAGTTAACTGAAATATTCAATAAATCGGTAGACACTGGTTCTGTTCCAACTGCTTGGAGGCAGGCAAACGTTGTTCCTGTTTTTAAGAAGGGAGATAGATCGTCTATATGCAACTACAGGCCAATCAGTTTGACATCGGTTATAGGAAAAATGCTTGAATCAATAATAGTAAATAGACTCAGAGAACACATTGAAGGGCATAATTTAATTCGTGATTCACAGCATGGTTTCTCCAAGGGTAAGTCATGTGTGACTAATCTTCTATCCTTTTACACTAAGGTATATAAGGCGTCAGACAACAATGAAAATTACGATGTTATTTACCTTGACTTTAGCAAAGCGTTCGACAAAGTGCCACACCAGAGACTACTAATTAAATTCAAAGCCAATGGCATAGGAGGAAAAGTGTTAGAATGGATTAGAGCTTGGATTAGTAACAGAAAACAGCGGGTCACCATAAATGGAATAAAATCTAGGTGGGGCAATGTTACTAGCGGGGTCCCCCAGGGCTCGGTTTTGGGTCCCTTGTTGTTCATTATGTATATAAACGACTTAGACGAAGGGTTAAATAGTGATGTTAGTAAGTTTGCGGACGACACTAAAATAGGACGCCTAATTAGGTCAGGAGACGACGCCCAGATTCTGCAGGATGACCTTAATAAGCTGTTAACATGGTCGGTGAAATGGCAAATGAACTTCAATATCTTTAAGTGTAGCGTGTTAAACGTAGGGCTACACAACCCCGAAAATAGATACAACTTAGATAACACGTTTTTAGAAAAATCTGAGTGCGAGAGGGACTTGGGAGTTCTGGTGAGTCCGGACCTTAAAACCAGGAAGCAGTGTATTAGCGCCAGAAATAAAGCTAACAGTGCATTAGGCTTCATTGCTAGGACGGTAACGAATAGAAATGCAGAGGTAATTATTAAACTCTATCTAGCAATAGTTAGACCCATCCTTGACTATGCGGTACAGTTTTGGTCTCCGTCCTACAGAATGTACGTAAATTCACTAGAATCAGTACAGAGAAGAATGACCAAAATGATACAAGGACTCGGAAATTTGCCTTACGAAGAGAGGCTTAGACACCTAAACTTACACTCTCTGGAAAGACGCAGAGTGCGGGGTGATCTAATAGAAGTGTTAAAGTGGATCAAAGGCTATAACAAGGGTGATGCAAACAAGGTCATCATAATAAAACAACAGGGCAGGACTCGCAGTAATGGGTATAAACTGGACAAATTTAGATTTAAGAAGGAAATAGGCAAGAATTGGTTTACTAATAGGGTGGTCGATGAATGGAATAAACTTAGTAACCATGTAGTAAGCGCTGAAACTATCAGTTGTTTTAAAAAACGATTAGACAACTTTATGGATGGGGATGACAGGTGGTGATGGATACGGAGCTGCCTAGTATAGGCCTTATGGTCTTTTGCAGTCTCCTTTATTTCTTATGTTCTTATGTTCTTCTTATGTTCTTATGTTCTTATGATCACTTAAACCAATTAGATATTCAAGAAGATTTAGATAAATTACAGCAATGGTCTGAAAAGTTGCTAATGAAATTTAACACAAGTAAATGCAAGGTAATGCACATAGGTAAAAATAACAGTAAGTACGATTACAAGTTATTTGGAAATTCGTTAACAAAAGTGGATAGTGAAAAAGATCTCGGCGTAATTATCAGTAACGACCTCAAATCACCCAAGCAGTGTATTTCAGCCTCTGGGAAAGCAAATAAGATTCTAGGACTGATTGTGCGATCTTTTGATTTCAAAAGTCCATCACTCATTAACAAGCTATATAAATCGTTAGTTCGTCCACATTTGGAATATGCTGTTTCCGTATGGTCACCGAATCTCATTAAAGACATTGACAGACTGGAAAAAGTACAACGGCGAGCCACAAAATTGATTCCAAATATTAAAAATAAATCATACGAAAATCGACTAAAACATATGAATCTGTTTTCCCTAAAAAAGCGTAGACTCAGAGGTGACTTGATACAGGTCTTTAAAATTCTAAAGGGAATTGACAACATCAAAAGTGACAAAATTTTCACATTAAATGAGAATCAGACAAGAAACAATGGTCTCAAGCTGTCCGGAAATAGATTCAATTTGGAAGTAGGTAGAAACAACTTTGCCAACCGTGTAGTTAATGAATGGAATAAACTTCCTGCACAGGTAGTGCAATGTAGTTCAGTTCGAAGCTTTAAGAATCATTTAGATAAACACCTAAGCAAGATGCTGTAATGATTATAATTTATTTTATATTATTTGTTTTTGTTTTGTTATCATTTGTCTGTTTGATTTTTATTTATTATTAATCATATGTCAATTTATTATTATTTACTATTTACCTGTTTGTTTATTATTCAACTATACCTATGCATTTATTTATGTATTTTATTTGTTATTTACATTATTATAGTTTTTATTTATTATTTTATTATTATTATGATTTTTTTTCGCATCCGACCTAGATATGGACCAAAAGGTCTCCTGTCGGCATGTTCCGCCTTTGTAATCCTTTGTAATCCTTTGTAAGGTCAATGAAAATGACTTTTGATTACTTGCACGAGGAAATGGTGAAGAAAAAATTAGTTACACTGAAAAGACCAAGATTGGAGTATGCTGCGACGCTGTTGACACCCAGTACTAAAAAGAATATAAATAAATTAGAAAGAATACAAAGAGCAACGACAAAGATGGCACAAACACTCTTCAAATTGAGATACAAACAAAGATTGTCCAAATTGAAACTACCAACTCTAGAACAAAGAAGTTAAAGAGGAGATCTATTGATTAATTATTTACAGAATCATGAAAGTGATTGAAGTCATAGACAGAGATGATTTATTAAAGTGGGACAAGAGAAAAGAAAGAGGACATGAAAATAAAATAAAAAAAGATAGTTATAGAAGAGATCTGAAAAAGAGTAGGTTTCAAACACAGAGTGGTGGATATCTGGAATAAATTGGATGAGGCAACACTGTGTGCAAATACTATACAAGAATTTAAGAACAAACTTGATGCTGAAAGATACAAAGATACATAATAAAACAACAGGGCAGGACTCGCAGTAATGGGTATAAACTGGACAAATTTAGATTTAAGAAGGAAATAGGCAAGAATTGGTTTACAAATAGGG
>NC_134777.1:130560560-130565560 GCF_046742065.1 Oratosquilla oratoria
GTGATCCACACTGTCTTAGGATTTTGTGATTTTTATTTTTTAGTCGTTATTAGTTATTCGAGGTGCCTCTGCGAAGGGAGGGACTTTAACATATGCAACTACTCTAGCAAATTCGAATTTCATTTCTTTGAAGTCCAGGCTTCCAGATACTGGAATTCCAGAATGAATGAAGACAGCTTGAAAAAAAGTCAAGCAGAAAATGTGACCACAAGAAAGGAAGAAAAAGGAACGAGCCAATATCCGAAACAATATTCAATTGAAAAAGACAATTTTTTGAAACTCCATGAAGGGCAGAAAGCTTCCATCAATCGTCATCAAACTCCGTTTCAAAGACCACGCAAAAGGGAATGAGTCTATTTACAAGACAGAAGCCTCTATTGTCAATATTGTCCTCTTAACTCAACAAAGAGGCCTTCAAGTATCACACGGAAGTTCATATCGGAAGAAGAGAGGCATGGAGAGGCTCGTAAGACGGCAAAAATTTTGAACAATTTACCACCAACAAGAGTCTCCGGGGTTGAACCAAATTGGCTCTGAAAGGGATAACATTCACCGACAACAAATCCCTCCTTTATGGAGAACCCTCACCCCTTTCCGGTCTTACATATTAACCAAAAGTCCTCTACATGTCCTTCTAGACTACCCCATATGTCCTTGAAGAACGTATAGATTCCAGGTGATACAATTTGTGTGAATGAAGTCCCTTCCATATATCAATCAGTATTCATTGTCCTCGGGTCTTTTGTATCTTAGATATAAACCAAGAATCCTCCAGGTGCTATTTTAGACTCCAAGTGATACGGTCAGCTTGAATGAAGTTCCCTCAATATATCAGTCAATGTTCATTGTCCTCGAGCCTTCATCACCAATGGAAGAGTCTTGGAAAGGAAGCTTCCAGGAGCAACTGAAGACGGCTTTCGTTATGTATTGTCTTACTTCGACCACCACATAATACTCTCTAACACTATACTTCTGAATAGTAGGCAGAGGGTTGATGATTTCGAAGCTGTGGCAGTGAATATTAGTCCAATTGGTGTATGTCAGGGTCTTAATTGTGCTAGCTGTTAGTTGATTTTTTTTTGTAAGCTAAAAAAATGAAAGCGAAAAATCATGTTAAAATTATGAATAGATGATCAGAATACGAAAAATCAAAGTACGAAAATCTTAATGCAGAATGGATACACTGATAAGGAAGTAAATAAGTAACGAATGAAAAAAAAAAGTAAACGAAGAAAGGGAGAAATGTGAAACCTAACAAAAATTACCCGTAGACTGTTGTGTTTATGTTTACAGTATATTCCTCGTGCCACTCGCGTTCAATGTGTTCAGGAACTTGGTCCTTGCTGATGGTTACTCCATCCAGGTTGAAATTAATTAAATAGAATTGTTAAATAAGATAGTCAATTGCGTTAACTGACTAGTCAATTTTGAAATTAGTTTAGATTAATTATAATCCTTAAATAAAATCGTTTGGCTGAAAGTTGTGGGGCATGAGGACAGAAAATCGATAATCAGAATAGAATATATAAAAGAATGACCAATTAATAATCTGTATGTAAAACGTGTTATTTTCCTCTTTTTCATAAGATTACTTGACGGCAGGTAGAAAATTTACATGGAAAACAATGTATATAAGATGATAAAAAAGAGGCTTTTATCTGTATGTTTGTATCCAAGTTGGAGTACATATCGGTAGGGTTAATGAGGCAAATCAAAGTCCGATGTACAATAATTTGTACATTTGTGCTACAAGGGGTTCGATAGTTACATCGCCCAGCTCTATCTATCCTTGAAAGTATTGCATCAGCCTAAAGGTGGCTACCATATAACTTGCTATTACTATTTCGTCTGAGTAGACACAACTTTAGGTTCAATATTCTGGACTCCCGTAAGAACATCTCAACAATGTGTCCAACATTCGTATTTTAGGTTTAACTTTTCTTAGTTCATCATTTAGTTTCTCACTCTATGCCGCAAGAGTAATTTAACATTTGGAGATTTGAAGATTAAAAGATCGTAATTGAAGTCGCTTCTACTCAAACGGAAGTAGCATGCTGGCGAGAAATGCCTAGTGTCCCACCACCATAATATAAAAAAAAGCACTTGGTCAGGTGACGCTTTGGTAGTGAGGGTTCTTTCGACATTAGGCTGTCCTGCTTCAGGGTGAGAATAGCAGTGATAAATCTCACGAGGACAATAATAATAATAATAATAAAAAAAAATGGAATCAAATCTCTTCCTTTCCAAAACCTCAGCTTAGGATGAATTAAGTAAAGTCAAAACCAAAAGTACCGTCCTTTAATCCCTGCACTTTTTGAAAATGGACTTCACAAAGTAAAGCTCCCCAATTGAGCCAATTAGGTCACGATCAGAAACGGATTATACACACTCTTTTGTCTTTATAGAAATATGTTCTCTATGTAATTGCTAGGTTAGGACGAGAGGCAAGACTAAGAAATCCCAAAAATCTTATGGTGGCGTGTTTATTTTTGCTCTGAAACAGATATATTTTATTGTAATGAAATTACCCTGGCGACATTTGGAATAAATCTGTAGAACGTGAGGAAAGAGCTAATTGGGTTGAATATTCGAATATTGGTGGGAAAGGGTTCGGCAAGATTTAATAATTAATTGTAATTCGAGTCATAATTGTCACTAATTATTACCATATATAGCACGCGCTGCCTTGTCTCTCCAATTAAACATATTTCAAAACAAACCTCCATACAGATAGTTTCCCTTATCGAGAATCTCTAAAATTCAGAAACTTCTAGTTTTTGGAAGAGAAAGTTATATGTATATAATAGATGCATAAGAGTCTGTTGTATCTAGAATTGATTATATCCAGACCTATTTGTCAAGAATCTTAGTTTATCAACAAGACAAAAGATTCCTGATAGAAAGAACTAATCTTAGTTAATTCTCGTCTCAATAAGAAAGCATCAGCAGTGACAAACATCATTATTGTTTGTCTGTTGTTTGCTCCAATTCGAGATTGCGATTATTTTCTAGACTGCAATCTTCACCAGAAGCTAAATTAGTCATTGCTTATCCATGTGGAGTTTTTGATTAAAAAAAAAAAAAAAAAAAAAAGGGATGTGTGGGAAGATGCCCCGTACAAATATATTTCTATAAGTTGATTTAAATTAGTTTAATGTTCTTCTCCCTTCTATAAGCTTGCAAAATCATATTAGTTATGTGAGCGTTTTTATTTCACAATGACTTTTTTCTATTACATGTCTTCTACAATACTTTCATTTTGTCAGTATTGTAGACTTTATATTGGACAAACATACGTGTGTTTGTGCGTGTATATATGTATATATATATATATATATATATATATATATATATATATATATGCATATATATATATATACATATATATATATATACATATATATATATATATATATATATATATATATATATATATATCTATATATATATATATCAAGGACTACTATTACACAGGACGTGCGCACCCAGACCCCTGGGTCCGCTAGCGGAGGCCATTGCTTTCTTTGTAACCTAACATTTTATATTGGACAAATATATCAAAACTAGAAACCTAAAATTGTATATAGGACAAATATATCAACTATTGACTTATTCAATGCAGTATAAGTTAATATAAACTTTTATAGTGAAATAAGAAATTAGTTTTATTGCACTGTTATGCTTTGAAATGCCAATTTTAGCCGGACTTAACAGGTATTATTGTATGAGGTTAGTGGACACCAGGGTTGGCGATTTTTTTTTCTTTTTTAAAAAATATAAAAAATCTATTTTTTATTTAAATCAGATTTATTTGATTTAAATAGATTTTTTTTTATAGATTTTAAATATTGTGGAATTGCTATCTGATATGCGATCTGATTGCTAAAGGACATTTCCAGCATATCAATATAAGGAGCAATGTTATATAGACTTGCCACAAGTATACAAGGAACGGTATAAGCCTACATGTAATATATATATCACTGTGCAGCCCACAACAAGTTTCAACAAGATTCTTGTTGAAACTTGTTGATGGTAAGCAGCTTCTCAATGAGTCAGTTGCTGTTTTGGAATCAACCAGGAAGGATGTCTTCTGGACCTGGCAGAGTGCTTCCTTCAGGCAGAAAAAAATTATCCTGTCTGGAATTATTTTGAAAAACTACCAACAACTTCTGGCAAAGGGTACCGAGGTAAATGCAAAGACTGCAGCTAGGAGCTACAGGGCATTGTGTCAATATTAAAATCTCACAGAGATAAATGCCAATGTCAGCCACACCATACAGAAGAAGAAATTGATGACCCAGGAAAATAATTTTACTTATATTGTGTGCATTTCTCCCTTTTCATACGCAACTATATAGATTTGGTGAACAATGGAGAGCATGTGGAATAAAAATGTGAAGGCCTAAAGAAATGATACTTCAACTTCATTACTTCTAAATTTGGGTAATGACTATATCACTGTAATATATTTTATCCACTCAACTTTGGGGCCTAGATGATTGTTAATCATTTCATTCAACATTGTGTAATATATTTCATAGGTTCCATTGGAATTCAGCCCACATGGGATTCAGCCCAAAGGGATTTAGCCTAACCTAACCCAACTAACCCAAATAACCACCTATTTCATATACTGTTAATTATTTCCAAATAATTTAATGGCTTGTGTGAATATGATCATTATCTAAAAAAATAACTACTGTACTCAAAAGTAGCCTAAATCACACTGTATTCATTCATTTATTCATTCATCTATAAATTATCCAATATGCTAAAATTTTCTGTTTCCATTTCAGGATCTGTATCAACAGCTTCAATCCCTTCATCATCGTCTCCACTTGAATTATCTATAAACCTGACTCCACCATTATAAAGGTCACTATTAGACTCCTCCACAGGAGCCACTTCTGCTAAATCATTTTCATTTAAAAGAAAGTCATCAACATCGCTGAACAGATTTATCATAAAAACTTCAGCCTCTCAAAAGGAAAATCTCG
>NC_134777.1:130583060-130593060 GCF_046742065.1 Oratosquilla oratoria
CCTTCTCTCTTCTTCTCTTATGTTCCACGTTTCTGCCCCATACAGTGCTGTTGGCACAATCACTCCTTCATACAGTCTCCTCTTCGCATCCATTCCCAAATGTCTATTCCTCATTACACTCTTTAAACCACCAAGGCATTTACTCGCTTCTCTCAATCTACATTCTACCTCCACCTTCACTCCACCTTTTCCTGCTACACTTGCACCCAAGTATCTAAAACTATCCACTTCCTCCAGTCGCTCTCCCTTAATGTTCACTTCCAGTCTACTGCCACTTTCACCCCTTGTACATCTCATCACCTTACTTTTACCCACATTTATCTTTAGCTTTCTTCTATCACATACTCTCCCAAACTCTGCCACCAGCTTCCTCAATCCCTATATATATATATATATAAATATATAGATATATATAAATATATACATATTTATATAATATGTATATATATGTATATATATGTATGTATATATGTATGTATATATATATATACATATGTATATATATATATATGTATATATATATATATATACATATATATACATATATATATATATATATATATATATATATATATATATATACATATACACTCTTATTCTACATACTACTCATTCTTTGTCCAACTCCAGCTTTTGTTTATCGACTGAGGAGAAGGTTTCTTATTATGTTCACATTTTTTTTCTAAAATTGGTTTTCCAATATACCGACGCTCAGGTGAACATATTCTTTGCAGGAAAGGGATGAGACTGCATGGTCTTACTTCGGGCGATGTTGCTGTTTCTTCTTGCGGAAAGTTGAATATGTGTATGCGCAGAACTACATGCGTATATGCATACTATTATATATATGTATATATATATGTGTATATGTATATATATATATATATATATATATATATATAACACAAACACACACACACACACACACACACACACACACACACACACACACACACACACACACACACACACACACACACACACACACACACACACACACACACACACACACACACACATACACACACAACTTTGTGGTGCAGTGGTTAGAGTTCTCGCCTGCCACTATGGCGGGTCGGGTTGGAATACCACCCAGGGCTGAAATAATTCCAGTATCGCTGCGCTGCGGGTTGTTACTCCAGCTCTCGTGGGCAGGAAGTTGGGTGTGTGCGTCATAGTATTACCCATAGATCGCTCATATATGAGCTCTGAGCTCTCATACGGGAGGTTAATAACTGCGGACCTCAAGTCCAACACGTGATCCAAGACCATGGTTAATGGTGAATCACACACACACACACATGAAACAATTGATCAATCAGCCTTTTCGAGTCCATTGTTGAACAAATACATCTCTCAGACCATTTTATGACTCAGAAAACTGTACCAACTTCTGCCACATCACTCCTGCAAACTTCTCTCTTTCGTTTCTTTACCAGTCTCGTCTCTCGTCCATGCTTCCCATCTCGCGGCGTCCAGTCACGTAACACATTTGCACCATTACCCACGCACGCGCACACATGCACGCACGCATGGCTCAATAGTACAGTGGTACCGTTCTCAACCGCTAACTCAACGATCTGAGTTCGAATCCCGTCCAGAGCTGAACATTTCAACATTGCTGCACTGTAAGTCGACACTCCAACTCTGGTGGGCAAGGAGTTGAGTGTGTGTGTTTATTTATGGTCACAGCATTGCACATATGAGTTCTGAGCTCTCAACCGGGAGGATAATAACAGTCGATCACGTATCTAACACGTGATCTAAGTGATGAATGATGTTAATCGAGGAAAGTTATGGAGAGAAGGATTACAAAGGATTACAAAGGCGGAGCATGCCGACAGGAGACCTTTTGATCCATATCTAGGTCGGATGCAAAAAAAAAAAAAAAAAAAAAAAAAAAAAATCTATAATGTAAAAATAACAAACAAATAGAATTCATAAATAAAAGTATAGGTATAGTTGAATAACAAACAAACAGGTAAATAGTAAATGATTATAAATTGACATATAACTAATAATAAACAAATAAACAAAAACAAAAACAAATAATATAACATAAATTATAATCATTACAGCATCTTACTTAGGTATTTATCTAAATGATTCTTAAAGCTTCGAACTGAACGAAATTTCATTGGGAGGTAGTCCATCGATTGGATAAATGCCAGAATTCTGTAGATCACAGCTGAGAATATAGTTGGTGATATGAGTAATGTGTAAATGTATTCTGATGGATGACTGGAAATATGTGATGCAAAAATGATATAGTTCGTAACACAATGCACTAACTACGTCAATGCATGAATGCAGTCAGACAAATGTCTGTAATTTGCGTTCTCATCTAAATTACACTCGACAACATTTAAAATCCTAATCCAGTGCCATTTAGAACCGTGTTGCTTGCCATTGAAAATGACTTAATGAGGTTTTTTTCTCCATGGTGAAACCGTTTCGAGGCTTTTCGTTGAACAAAGAAAACAATTTCTCTTCCCTGATGCAGACGATGAATGATTTCTGGTTGAATGAAGAACACTAATGAGCATAAAAAAATCGAGCATCTTCATACATCAGCAAATACAACAATGTAAGCAAAGAGAGTGTTATGACGTCATGTCGCGTATGTTTCTCGTGTGACCTCGCAACAGCACACGGCCTTACGTATGGATGGTGATATAGCTCTGAGACAATAACAATCTAGTTTATAAAACTGCATCAGATACAATATTACTTTATAATACGCTCTACATTTCTTTTCTAGATTTAGAAATCGAAAAAAAGTGAACTGCTGTGAGGAAGAGAAATGTACCATTGTCAGCTCACAGTCCTTTCTACAGAACTTGTTTTTAGCTACGGAAATTAAATTGACCAACAATATAGCATAAAAGACTATTAAGGCATCCTATATATTCGTAAAATAGAGGCGATCAACCAGTGAAACAGAAACGAGTTTGATTGGTTATGTTAAGTTCTCAAAAGTCTTCGAAGAATAAAAATATTCATCTCTGATGCTGTCACCCTGTATGGTGACTCGTCCTAGAATTTTTACCAAATCGAACGCGTAGAAAATTATCCACTTGAAGAGTAATCCTTGTCATTTATAAAAGATGAACCAAACCCTTTGGAAACAAATTTTCCTTAAAAACCGTAGAGATGGGACGTTTATGACCAAAGATAGACTTTCACTAGATAGATACTACACTGCAACTGCATCTAGCATTTGAAATATAGGATTTTGTAAAGTCTAGTCTTTTTATATTTGAGAAATTGGGATGGAATAACGACTGTGTTCGCTTGCTCCCGTGACAAATACTACAAAAATCATAAAACACCAAAATGTTTGATCAAACACCAGAAAAACATGACGTCAGTCCTCGCTACGCTCGCGATAAAACAATGCAATGGAGAATGACGCGTGATGCAAAGCACTGTTGCTTGGGTATATGATGAGACACTTGTTCAGCCCAGATATGAATATACGTTTGTAATTAGTGAGCCTTCAAGCTTATTTTTTCATGTATTGTGATGGTCCCTATCATGGAAATTTATTTATTTAGAAGTGTAAATGATGATTTCTTTATATATAATAATAATGAAGTGAAAGGTATCTGACATTCATATTTAAATGAAAATAACACCATAGAAAATCAGATGGATGGATGGGGTGAAGGGGGCTTTGAGCAAGAGGGGAATGTCTGTTGAGCACGAAAGGGAGAGGGCAGTGGATAGGTGTGAGTGGATGGTATAGGTGTGTATAGAGGATGAGTAGGAAGGGTCGCCGTGTAAGCGAAGCGGCTGGGGATTTGCTGTGAATGTGCTCCTGTGTCTTGCTGCATTGCTTCTGATCCCCCGGGCAGTGGGCAGGGATGACCCTTCATCCACGAGGAGCTAAGAAGAAAGGGAGGAAAGAGTGGTGGATAGGAGTGGATTGGGTGGGAGGTTGGGTGCATAGCTTTTGATTTAGTTACCTCCCATATGAGGGAAAAGGCCCCTAGCATATACTGTAGATAGGATATAGTGAAACGGCACTCAATTAGATTACTTAAGATTGTCTTTCATTATTCTATTGTGCTATTTTACATACTTAGTATGCCCGGACACTACGTTCATGAAAATTCTTTATTACAAGAGTAATGCTCGAGTTTGATTGGTAGATTCATTATAGACACAAACACCCATAGAACGGAATCTTTTATGAAATCGTTGGACAATGTCTGTGCAAAATCGCTGAAAACACGTAGTGCTGCACAACAACGAACACATCAAACAAGAGTTAGAGGTGTATTAGTGCAGTAAGTGGGTCAGCTAGGGGTATAAACAGCCTTCTACCCCCACACACTCACAAGAGACTATAATGCTGACAATGTATATCAGACAAATTAATAACAAATCCAAACGGCAGTTAATAAAATCAGGTAGATCTTGGCTAAATTTGTTAGAAATAAATTAAATGAGATTTAAAATGAAAGTTATAAAAACAATAGTGGTTGGTTCGGTCCAAATGCTAGAAGACACAAGAACAAGTTTAGACGAAGTCACCGCATTCAGAGACCATGTGTGTGTGTGTGTGTGTGTGTGTGTGTGTGTATGTGTGTAAGAGAGTGTGTTTGTGTGCATTGCCACGCCAATAGAGCTGGTCGACCATTCTATTTAGAGATAAGTCGCTCACTGATTCGCAAGCATCGTAATTTTTCGGTCAAGGCATTCTATTTGTATAACAAGTTTATTGTATGAATAATGTATAATTATTTTTAATACTAAATGCTTGAAATATGAATGGATTATATACACTTATGTAGGCATCCTGTAAAGTTAATTGTGATTCTTTTTTATATTTAGATATGTTTGTTTAGAATGACTTTGTGCATCTATGCAGGGGGGGGGGAAATGAAGGGAGTCACACGTATGTCGAAAATTTATGAAAAAAGGGGAATAGAGGGAAAAAGGTCGAGAGCCACTTCTCAAGACTCTTGCACTTGATTTCAATAATCTAGTTTATTTACGAATTCAATTGTAATATAGTTTCTAGCTATATTCTGCTCTTAAGCAGAAAACATAAACCCCTTTGTATTCAAGATTGCTTGTGCGCATAGCCTAAGGCACACTCACAAAACAATGTTGTCATAATTCATCAACTCCATTTGAAGCTTCTGTCTGTATCTACTTATTCTGTATTTTAGAATTAATGTGAAGTCATACTTTGTACGAACATCAGAGGCCGTGTAAGTGTTTTTTAATTGAGGATGAAATAAGAAGATAAGTATAAAGACCTAGGTAAGTTACCTTGGTGTGTATATATGTATATATATATATATATATATATATATATATATATATATACATATATATATATATATACATATATATATATATGTGTGTGTATATGTATATACATATATATATATATATATACATATATACATATATATATAAATATACATATATGTATATATATATATATATATATATATGTGTGTATATATATATATATATATATATATATATATATATATATATATATATACACACACACACACCAAGGTAACTTACCTAGGTCTTTATACTTATCTTCTTATTTCATCCTCAATTAAAAAACATATATACATATATATATATATATATATATATATATATATAATATATATATATATATATATATATATATATATACACATACATATATATATGCCACTGATATAGTTGTGCTGGAAATTCTTCCTTTCTTTTACATCACTAAGCTGGCTGCAATCATACATTAGATTTAATTGCAGAATAGTGGAGAGACACATTTCGTTTTATGAAAATTGAGAGTGACGCCTCGAACAAGAGGAGAGTGAGCATTTACATGCTCACTCTCTGCAATGGTGGCCAATTTTGTTGTGATTCATCTTTCGTAATAATCGTCTATAATTTTCTCAGGGGAAATAAGGTTCATCCTTTTGTGTGTTTCATACATGCATATACATATACATACATGCATACATACATTCATATATATATATGCATAGACACGCACATACATGCATATACAGACGTATACAAACATACACACAGGTATACATACATATATAAATACACACATGAATACATACATTCAAATATATATACATAGAAACGCACATACATACATATATGCAGATGTATACACACACATACATACATGTATGCACACAATCATACACACACATACATGTATGCATACAATCATACACACACACACACACACACACACACACACACACACACACACACACACACACACACACACACACACACACACACACACACACACACACACACACACACACACACACACACACACACACACACACACACACACACACACACACACACACACACACACACACACACACACACAGATATATACATATACATATATCACTTTGACAAAATGTTGTGGCACATATGTAATTAATGATCATGAAGAACCCACGGTACACTCGGAATAAAAAAGGAAACTTTAGAAGAATGTATAACTTCTATATTTCGGCTAATAGCTATAGCCCTCTTCAGGAAAGTACAGATTACAAGAATTTGCAGAGACATAAGTACAATGAGAAATGAGTAGAAGGGGAACACGCAGAGTTAAAACAGGACGACCCGTCACGCAGGGCGGAGTCAGAGGTGAGGGGATGTGTGGGTGGAGGTGTGAGGTCATGAGAAAGGGCGGGAAGAAGGGCCAGGAGGGTGATAATTCTTAACCAAGCGGCTCACAGCTAGCCGTGAGATAATGTCCGGGGACCGTTGACCTTTGGAGATGTTTAAGTTCGGACATTCTTCGATTAAGGTTGATTCAACAATTTTTCTTCTAAAACTACAATTGGACTTGAACAAAATTTTGGCCTTGTCCCAGTCAAGACTGTGATTTTTGGTACTGACGTGTTGGAACACCGCGGAATTTTCTTGGGCATACCTAATGGATCTTTTGTGCTCCATTAACCTGGTGATAAGATTCCTTCTGGTTTGACCAAGGTACATTAAATCACAATCTTTACAAGGAAGGCTATACACTTCTGGGGACTCATTTCCCTTCAACCTATGATGAACATTAACAATTTGTTTGTGAACCGTGTTAGGATAATGATAGGCAACTGTGAGACGCTTGTTGGGAATTGATTTAAAAGAAGAACTGATGGAGTCCCCAGAAGTGTATAACCTTCCTTGTAAAGATTGTGATTTAATGTACCTTGGTCAAACCAGAAGGACTCTTAACACCAGGTTAATGGAGCACAAAAGATCCATTAGGTATGCCCAAGAAAATTCCACGGTGTTCCAACACGTCAGTACCAAAAATCACAGTCTTGACTGGGACAAGGCCAAAATTTTGTTCAAGTCCAATTGTAGTTTTAGAAGAAACTTTTTTGAATCAACCTTAATCGAAGAATGTCAGAACTTAAACATCTCCAAAGGTCAATGGTCCCCGGACATTATCTCACGGCTAGCTGTGAGCCGCTTGGTTAAGAATGATCACCCTCCTGTCCCTTCTTCCCGCCCTTTCTCATGATCTCACACCTCCACCCACACATCCCCTCATCTCTGACTCCGCCCTGCGTGACGGGTCGTCCTGTTTTAACTCTGCGTGTTCCCCTTCTACTCATTTCTCATTGTACTTATGTCTCTGCAAATTCTTGTAATCTGTATATATATATAGAAGTTACACATTCTTCTAAAGTTTCCTTTTTTATTCCGACTGTGGGTTCTTCGTGATCATATACATATATATATATATATATATATATATATATATATATATATATACATATATTATGTGTGTATATATACATATGCACATATAGGTGCATATATATATATATATATATATATATATACATGCATATATATATATGTTATGTGTGTATATATACATATGCACATATAGGTGTATATATATACAGGGTGGTGCAAAAGTCTGGACCCATAGCCATTTTTTACATAATTTTTATCATTTAAGTATCATATCTAATTCTATCTATTTCCTTGGCAGGAAAGCTAACAATTCCAGAAAGAGTAGAACTTGTGCTTCTGTATGCGAACTATATGCTAACAGTTCTTTGTGTAACTGGTTGCCTATTCGGGTACTTAGCATTATAAATATCTGAGACTGATCGCGAGCTGGCGCCGTCCTTCGCATACAGGAGCACAAGTTCTACTCTTTCTGAAATTGTTAGCCTTCCTGCCATGGGTACAATCTGAAAGATGATAAATAAAATTAGATATGATACTTAAATGATCAAAATTATGTCAAAAATGGCTATGGGTCCAGACTTTTGCACCACCCTGTATATATATGTATATATATATGTATATATATATATGTATATATGTATATACATGTGTATATATATGTATATATATGTATATATATGTATATATATGTATATGTATATGTATATACATATATATACATATACATAATATATATATATACATGTATATATATATATATATATATATATGTATATATATGTATATCATATATATATATATATGTAAATATATATGTATATATATATACACCTATGTGTCTATTTACCTTAATATATACATTTATTAACATAATATTATCCATTCATTGATTAGATTCTTTAAACTTGTAGAGAGAGAAAGAGAGAGAGAGAGAGAGAGAGAGAGAGAGAGAGAGAGAGAGAGAGAGAGAGAGAGAGAGAGAGAGAGAGAGAGAGAGAGAGAGAGAGAGAGAGAGAGAGAAAGAGAAAGAGAGAGAGAGAGAGAGTGGGAGAGGGGAGGAGAGTTATGAAGAATCCAGTTTTTTGTGAAAAAGGGAATTTGCGTGGGCCCATTGTTCCTATTCCTTTCACTTGGAGCCAGAATATTTGCTTACTGTCTCCATGTCCACAAGTACGTCCGCCACAAAAGCAAAACTGTAAGCCATGCCCGGCTATATTAGAAATATTTCCACACAAGAGGGCGGGAAGGAGGAAAAGGCGCAGCGAGGACGAACGAAAACTAAAGGAGGAAGAAGAGAAAGAAGAATAGGAGAAGAAGTTGGCGTGGGTACTGGGGAAGAGGAGAAGATGATGAGAAGAAGGAGGAGGAGGAAGAGGAGGAGGCAAAAAAGGAAAGTAGAAGAGGAAGAGAAGGATAAGGAGGAGAAGAAATAGACAGAGAAGGAAGAGGAGGAGGAGTAGGAAGAGAAGAATGAGGAGGTAGATGAGAAGGGGGAGAAGGCAGGTGAGAAGGAGGAGGAGGTGGAGGAGGAGGTAGATGAGAAGGGTGTAGGAGAAAGTGGAAGAGAAGGAGGAAGGGAGGTGGAGGTGGAGGAAGTGAAGGAGAAGGAGGAAGAGAAACAGATGAGGAAAAGGAGGATAAGGCGGGTGAGAAGGAGGAGGAGGAGGTGAAGGATGAAGCGGAGGTTGATGAGATGGATGGAGGAGAAAGCGGAGGAGGAGAAGAAAAAGGGGGAGGTGGAGGTGGACGAGGAGGAGGTGGTAGAGGTAATGGAGGTGGATCCAAAGTCGCTTAGAGATAAAAAGGTCTGTAATGATCTCAGTAATTAGTGAAACGTGGAGAGTTGTGGAGGGAGGCAGATGAATGTGGTGGGAACGACTCTAATTCATATTAGAAAGCAAACACACTTAGGGAATTATCGGGGTTACAATTCAAGCGCTTCGGTTCATTTGTGATAGAGTGCGTGTTCCCCTGTGGGACTTGTACAATGGATGATTTGAATTCTGGTTTTGGGAACGAGAAGAGTAGACTAGGACCCTCTACCATGTCGCACCGCTAAAGCCCAACAACACCCTCACTTCTACCCATACGTTAGACGGACTTGTACATAGTCTACCTAGTGTGTGTGTGTGTGTGTGTGTGTGTGTGTGTGTGTGTGTGTGTGTGTGTGTGTGTGTGTGTGTGTGTGTGTGTGTGTGTGTGTGTGTGTGTGTGTGTGTGTGTGTGTGTGTGTGTGTGTGTGTGTGTGTGTGTGTGTGTGTCTGCATCTGTCTGTCTGTCTTTCCGTATCACT
>NC_134777.1:130603060-130608060 GCF_046742065.1 Oratosquilla oratoria
CACTATCCTCGCCAAGCTTTTTCTGATTCTCGGCAACCTCGCCAAACTTATCATATGATTCCTTGATTTTCTCTCTCATTTGTTCCAGCGTATCCTCGGTATCCGAAGAATCTTCCGTTGCTCTATCATAGTCCGGTAAAAGCAACTTGATGGCCTCTTCTTCTGTTATTCTGAAAGTGCTATCAGGGATAACAGATAAACCTATTTCCCATATTTCTCTTTGTTCTTTGTTCTTTCTTCGGACAGTCGCTTTATTTCCCCTTTTCGCTCTATTGGTGGCCGCTAACCGCCTTGACCTGAGCTTGAGTTGTTGATCCCTATCATGATAAAAGTAAAGATCCGTAGCCGGTGTTCATATGTCCTTTGTAGTACAAATCCAGTGTTGTTATATTGGTGTTTGTGGGTGTTGGCTGGGCGGTAAAGGAGTTCATTTTGCTTTTGATGATGGATTCAATGGAGTGTTGTGGGTAGCCGTTGTTGACGAGTAGCGTTGCTATGCGTTGGAGTTCGTTATTAGTAGTTGTCCATGTGCTGCTGTGGGAGAAGGCTTGGATCACTAGTGATCGAATGACGCTTTGTTTGTAGCGTTCTGAGCATTCGCTACTGCCGTTAAGACAGAAACCGAGGTTAGTGTCATCTACAAACCTCACGACCTCCTTCGCCTTAAAATGGCCGAAGCAGTGAATATTTACATCGGAAAACCTCCCATCAACATACAACTCATGCCCATAACCACCCTCCCAAGCAGTAGACGCACATAACGCAAACAATAATACCCCTTTCCACAATCCACAAGAAAGTTGCTACTTCCACGTACGCAACGCTACGGTTCACGGCTACATGGAATTGATCTCTCCCAATGTTCGGCCTATATACCGCCTGTATATAAACCAATGTATTCACCAACCATGAGTGCACTGTTGTTGCGGTGGTATTTGACATCGGCTTTGTAATCTTGTGCTTAATCCCCTGTAAGTTTCTCCTATATATGCACTTACAGGGGATTAAGCACAAAATTACAAGAGCACAAAGCCGATGTCAAATACCACCGCAACACCAGTGCACTCGTGAACCACATAGACGAAGAAGGATATCTACCTAAATGGGATCAAGCGAGTATTCTGCATAATAATCTCAGCAAAAGGCAAAGGAAAATCGTAGAAGCTCTGTACATAGCCACCAACAAATGTGCGAGCAATAGAGTGGGCGATATAGAATTATCGGAGACAATAGCACGGCACGCAGCAAAATAGTGGAAGAAAACGGGACGAATCATCACCAGAGGCATCCCACGGAGTGTCAGTACGATCAGCGCACGAGAGTTAGAGCCTCCTTGAAATCAGACCTATCTTAGTTCATTACCCACACATTTACTGCATTCATTGCCAGTATTTTCTGTTGTGTAATATTCTTTCTGAAGAAGCACCATAGGGCGAAACTAGTTAAAGAATAAACTCTCGTTCTATTTGTGTGTTTTCCACTCTGCCTCTCTCACAACCTGTCAAGATGTCGTCATATATATCTATATATAATATATATATATATATATATATGTATATATATATATATATATATACGCAGACATGACAGAACTGAATAGACACCAAGAAGAATGCATTTCTGCTCTTATTTAATGCTTATTGTTATCTAAATTTACCTAATATGTTATATTTATGTAGATTTATGTTTCAGATTATATACTATATACTGTACTAACTTTAAATTTTATACGATAATGTGAAAGCTCTGCAAATATGTAATCATGTCTTTAAGCCAATGTGACCTCGAATGGAATAGACTTAGTAACCATGTAGTGAACTCTGAAATAATTGGTTATTTTAAGAGAAGATATGGTAACTTAATGGGTAGGGATGGCATGGTGTAAGGGACATGGAACTACCTAGTTTTATGGCGTGATTGTCTCTTGCAGTCACCATACCCACCACACAAAGCGAGTACGCTAGCACATATTTCTGAATCTATTTTCGTCTAACCAATTCGCTGTTACTTGCTGTTTATGAGAGCCCAATCTTCTCCCCACTCAAAAATGGATGTATAGAAACAAAGATGGACATTCCGATCCCTTATACTATCTACTTGTCCTAGGAAGAATAGATTTGTATTACAAAAAGGACCTATTTGTTAATTTTAACAACCAAAGAACTAGAAATTGGAATCCGCTCTAGATCCAGAGAGAAATATGTTTGTCTCAGATTTGTATTGTAACTTTCATAGGATGTAAACTAGAAAATATATTGTCGAGAGATTGGAAGACCAGGCAAAGCTTCTGTAATCATTAAGTCGTTTTGCCAGGTGGTTGTTGAAAGGACTTATTCCACGCTCTTGGGATCCAGATTTGAGACTTATAGTCCTATGCAGTATTCAGAAGTATTTGTTTTCATCTCCCGACTCAGTTTTTTGTGTGTCGTGGGCTTTACCTTGTTTATCTTTCATCCTGGAATACAAAAGCTTGTTGGAGTCCAGCGAGGAATAAAATACAAAAGAGAAATGTTTACTTGGTTGTCAGGTTTCTTTGAAGAAATGTAATAGCATTGTATGTCACATAAGCGTACATACACGTACACACATACAGACACACACACACACACACACACACACACACACACACACACACACACACACACACACACACACACACACACACACACACACACACACACACACACACACACACACACACACACACACACACACACACACACACACACACACACACACACACACACACACACACACACACACACACACACACACACACACACACACACACACACACACACACACACACACACACACACACACACACACACACACACACACACACACACACACACACACACACACACACACACACACACACACACACACACACACACACACACACGCATATATATATATATATATACATACACGAGGACATGCATGTATATTTACATATATTTATGTATAGAACATAAACCTTTGTTGGACAAGGTCTTCATTCTGACCGCTCTTCTCTTTCCTCAGGTGAAGCTGGCGAAAGTGGCTTGCGGGATTATCTTGCTGTGGTTCCTAGCGTGGACACCGTACGCTGTTGTCTCCCTGCTCGGAATCTTCGGGCATCACGCCCTCATCACACCCTTGACTTCGATGCTCCCCGCTCTTTTCTGCAAAACGGCGGCTTGCATCGACCCCTACGTCTATGCTCTCTCGCATCCCCGCTTTAAGGTGGGGGAAAAGTGCTATTGGCGCGCGCACGCGCGCGCTCGTGTGTGTGTTTGTGTGTCAGAATTGGAAGTCATGAAAACGGTCTCACCCTCGAGAACAATTTCGAGGCCAATTCTTTCCAGGCCTCGGTACTCGAGGACTCGGCTCTGACTCGGTCTCGCGACTCGAGATTTGGGCCTAGCCCGTCTCAAGGCCAAATCTTTTCTTCCCGTTTCATACAACTTTTTATTTTTCAATATTTTTCATAACTTTCCGACGGTTTTATCTCAGATCTACTTGGTAGTATCATATGGAGATGCCATCTGAATCTTCTTTTACATCGTCAGACGGAAAATGCGAACTTTATTTTCAAAACTTATAGTTTGCTCATGTTCCTCGTTGACCTACTTTTGCCTCACGATATTCTTCGATATCATGAAATATTTTGCTGTGGCTATGCACAGGACTATAGCCAGTATGAAAAAAAAAAAAAAAAAAAAAATCACCGTCATTGATTTTGCACTGAAGTGGCTTCATGAGCATGCGGGCATGCTACTGTTTTTTTTTTTTTTTTTTTTTTTAGTAACCGTGTAGCGAGCGCTGAAATTATCGGTTTTAAGAAAAGGTCAGATAAATCTATGGATGAGGAAGACAAGTGGTAATGAACATAGAACTGTCTAGCGTAGGCCTTATGGTCTCTTGCAGCCTCCTTCATTCTTATGTTCTTCCCCAACTATAAAGTTGATGCTGTAGCTTAAGGTAAAGGGTAGGTGAGAAGCTAAGGGGAGATATTTTTTTTTAAAGGAGAAACAGGAGAGAACAGACGGTGATGACTTCTATTGTTTGGTTTCGCTCCTTTCTTTTCGCTCTCTATTCAATTGACCATATCTATAAACCAAAATCGACTAAAGAAACCAGTAGCAACATTAACGTAAATAATAACTTAGGTAAAGACCTTGGTAATAGGTAATTACTATGGCTTATTAAAAAACAAAAAAGAATACACATGTCAGTTGCTGAAAAATAATTTTATTTACAAAGTGCGAGTATATTTGTAAATGTATATATATATATATATATATATATACATATACATATATATATATATATATATATATATATATATATAAATATATATATATATATATATATATATATATATATATATATGTATATATATGTTGCTACAAATGACAGGGTAATTTTAACATATACTACCACGCAAAGCTGTTGCTCGCTATGCCCTTTGTCCTAAAAAGTAAAAAACATTGAAATGTGTCATACTTCATATTTTACTATGGAATAACAAGAAACGGCACTAAATGTTCCTAAATCAATTACAAAAGAAAAGTGTAAATTCGATATTAGATAGGTGCTGAATATTACTAAATCTATGAAGCTAGTTTATCAAAATCATAAAGATTATGAGAATGAGATAGGGATAAAAAGATTCAAGCCATCTTTCACATCAATTTATTTGGATTAAGTTTCTTACCAATGATGATCCTTTGATGAATTAATTAATTGAATGATTGATTGATTGATTGACTAAATAATTATATATTAATGGGTTGATTAATGGATTAATTGATTAATTGATTGTACAGGAAAGTAGATACATGATATCTAAACGAGTCAGCCACAAACTCGAACATCGAATTCTAAATGCGGACTCGGATATAGACTCGGATATGGACATTTACAACTCGAACTCGGATCTCAGTATGACTCGGTTTTAAACCCGGGCTCGGACTCGTTATGCATATTACAGACTCGACACTAATCGTAGTATG
>NC_134777.1:130625560-130638060 GCF_046742065.1 Oratosquilla oratoria
CCATAAGTCAATGTTAAAAGTTAAGAAAACAGTTGTGATGTTGTAGGTTTATGGTAGATTTGAGTATATCTAGAATAGTGAAAAATATACATTGCTTATATCAAAGTTAGATGTATTGATATAATTGTAATTTTAAGTGTTCTCAATATTTTGTTCAAATATATTGGTAGGTTATATTTTGAATAGGAATATACAGGGATTTATATATGCTTAGAGATGCGAGTTTCATGTGAGTTTATGAAGAAGTGTGTATGCTGTATTGGAGCTAACCCAGTGCCGAAGACAATCATTTATTGATCAGTTTTTTTTAGCTAAGTTAAGTCAAACGTTATTATGTTATTATCACTAAGGTTATCATAATTGTCAAGATGAGTAGATACTTTTACAAATATCACAATTAGTATTTTTGCACGGATTATTCAATCATCATAATTGATGTCAATATTAATGTTTTTACTACCTAATTATTGCAATCGCTTTCGTTTGATATGATAAATATTTCTTTTTATTTTTGCTATCGTCACAGTAAGTTCTTGCTATATATTTTTTCGATGCAGACCAAAGATTATACATTAGCGAGTAAATTCTCCACTCTATATAACTTCTCCTTCTAGGGACGACATCACCCATGAAGATTCTATCAACATGTTTTGTTTTGTATCTCATTTTGATTAACACAATCGTACTCATGAGTTACTACGATGGAGGAATGTAATATAATTCACATTTCTGTGGAATCCCCAAGAAGGACAGCATTATCATGATTATGTTGAACCGTGAATTTTGATTAATTATATCGTGTTTTACAACTTCCTTAAAGAAAAGTTTATGAACTTATTATTTTGTAGAAAACAAATACTTTAGTCCCCAGAGATAGCTGCTATATCAGAACTTTCCAAATTCTTTCGTACAAATATTTTTGATCAGTCATAGGATTATTTTTAGATAAAAACCAGTTTCTTTTGATATCGTAATGTTGTACAAAGTTAGCTCAAATGTCAAAACAAGTAGACAAGACCTGTCGTACCATAGCCGATTGAAAGAGAAATGTAATGAAAGTCTTAGCTATGAATCATTTACTGAAAAACTACAACAATCATCTCTATTCTTCTCTAGAAAGCCATTTTCTAACATAACGAATTCCAGTTTAGAAGCCACTGCCACGATCCAAATTACCAAACCTCCTATTGACCGACAAAACCACCTCTTTTTCACTTATTTATACTGTGCCTGATAAAAATAGCACCTAAGACCTTTCCTTCGTCTATTAATATGAATTAGGTAAGCTCAGGCGAAACATGTGTATCTGATATGTTACCTTATTAGCAACCTAGGCTTATGTTAGAACCCTTTTTCAGTACGCTGCAGAGTGGGTGTATTTGTTCAGGAAAATGTCCCAAGATTTCAGTCACCTGGGGCTTTATCCAGTTCCAAGAAGACTCTTGGTCTCTAGGCAGAACTGTCTTTGATCTTATATAAAAAGAAAAAGAATGTTGACATTTTCCGCAACAAACTATCTATCGTGCTCCAACGTATACATTAGATTACTTGTTACATTGATATTGAATATATATTTAGCATAAGGACATGAAATCTACTTGTCTATCTTGAACACATTTATATATATATCTAGATTTCAAGATACACAATTCAGATGGGGGAGCAAATTAATCTAAAATAGAGTATTTGAATAAAGGATAGGAATAAGCATCTGATAGTGGGTGAAGTAAGATAGGCAGCAGGTATGAATGATCAACGGTGAGACCTCCTCTTCAAGCATGAATTACAATTAAGTGTGTCACAGATGATAAACATGTCAGACCGACATTAAAAAGTTTCATTTTACAATTAGAATATTTAACAATTTTTAGAAAATGTCTCAAGGAAACACACACACACACACACACACACACACACACACACACACACACACACACACACACACACACACACACACACACACACACACACACACACACACACACACACACACACACACACACACACACACACACACACACACACACACACAAAACTCGGTAGCGCAGTTGGTAGAGTCCCCGACTGTCACTACGGCGGTCCGGGTTCGAATCCTGTCCAGGGCTGAAATAATTTTAGTATCGCTGCCCTTCGAGTCGTTACTCCAACTCTCGTGGGCGGGGAGTTGGGTGTGTGTGTGCGTGTAAGGTCACAGCATTACCCATAGATCGGTCATACGAGCTCTGACCTCTCTTCCGGGAGGGAAATAGCTGTCGTTCACGGGTCCAACACGTGATCCAAAGACCAAGGTGAATACACACACACACACACACACACACACACACACACACACACACACACACACACACACACACACACACACACACACACACACACACACACACACACACACACACACACACACACACACACACACACACACACACACACACACACACACACACACACACACACAACTTGCGGCACAGTTGGTAGAGTTCCCGGCTGCCACTACGGCGGTCCGAGTTCGAATCCCACCCAGGGCTGAGATAATTTCAGTATCGCTGTGCGGCGAGTCGCTACTCCACTCACGTGGGCGGAGAGTTGGGTGTGTGTGTGCATGTAAAGTCACAGTATTACCCATAGATTGGTCATATATGAGCTCTGAGCTCTCTTCCGGGAGTGAAATAGCTGTCGATCACGAGTCCAACACGTGATCCAAGACCATGGTGGTGAATCACACACGGCTCGAAGGCGCAGGGATAGCGTTCATGACTGATAACCCAGCGTCCCGAGTTCAAATCCCGCCTAGGGCTGAAATCATTTCAGTATCGCTGCGTTGCGAACCGTTACTCCAACTCTCGTGGGCGGGGGGTTGGGTGTATGTGTGTCAGATCACAGCATTGCTCATAAATTGGTCATACATGAGCTCTGAGCTCTCATCCGCGAGGTATGATAGTTGTAGATCACGAGTCCAACACGTGATCCAAGACCATGGTGAATTACACACGCATACACACACACACTGTACATATATATGATCAAACTGAATATCCCACTATCGTAGAAAAGAAAGTGGTTTGATGTATATATTGCGATCACTATCTGTGATCCTCTTCAGCGTGGTTGTACAAAAGGGTGAGTGGACTTGTATATACTAGGAGGGGATAGATAGATGGGACATGGGGAGGTAGGCATGCTAATGCGTGGTCCGTTTGAGCCCAGGTCACGATGACCCCAAGGTCAAATTGACCCCGGGTCAAATATTTGCGCGGCAGGTAGTAGCTCCAAGTTTTGATGCACAATACTATTAACGGCCACAACAATAATGACGTTGGGGGACCATTATCTTTTAGATATATCAAAATTAGAAAGTCTTTTAGTCAGGGAGAATTTTTTTTTGTAATGTTATTTGTATATTAAAGAATCCTCATCCTAGTCCAAACGGTGATTCAATTTAGCTGTATGGAGGAATGCTACTGAATTTTTATGGGCGTACTTAACCTAGTTTTTGTGCTCCCTGATCCGAGTGGGAGGGTCCCCTCCCGCTTGGCCTGGACTGTTAATATCTTTAGAACTTTGGTGAATATTTAATTTTTTTTTATTATGTTAGGGTAATTATACATATACCCTGATTATGTATTATACCCTAACATCATAAAAATGGAAATACCTACCAAAGGTCTAAAGATTAAACAGTCCATGCGTCTATAGGATTCCATGCCAAGAATGGTCTAAAGTTTATTGGGGCCAAATGGGAAGGGACTTTTCTACTAGGATCAGGGAGTACAAAAACTCAATCAAGTATGCCCAGGAAATTCAGCAGCATTTCTTCATACTGCTGAATTAAATCACCGCTTGGACTGGAATATGGCTTATAGAATTTAGAAATCACCTTGCAACTAGAGAAGGAAAAAAATGGAGTCCTCCCTGATCAAACAACTTCCTAATTTTTATACATCTAAAGGACAATGGTCCCACAACGCCACTACTAGTGTGGCCCTTAATAGTATTTTACGTCAAGTTGTCTGTCCAGACCTGGAGCTACCAACTGTCTCGCAAATATTTGGCCCAGGGTCAATTTGAGCTTGGGGTCATCGTGACCAGAATTCGAATGGATCAAACAGTAGCATGCCTATCTCCCCATGTCCCCTTTATCTATCCCCTCCTAGTATATACAAGTCCACTAACTCTTTTGTACAACCACGCTGAAGAGGATCACAGATTGGCTCAGGGTCAATTTGAGCTTGGGGTCATCGTGACCAGAATTCGAATGGATCAAACAGTAGCATGCCTATCTCCCCATGTCCCCTTTATCTATCCCCTCCTAGTATATACAAGTCCACTAACTCTTTTGTACAACCACGCTGAAGAGGATCACAGACAGTGATCGCAATATACGTATCTTCGAACCCCTTTCTTTTCTCCGATAGTGGGGCATTCCGTTTATCTTACCAATGTTAATTTCAACATTCAACTCACATATATATGACTATTGATTTCCCATACAATACTCACAGTTGATCATTGTTGTTTTTAGACTTTGTTGAAAGTGGTATTCATCAGTTTTGTGTTAGTAACCAAAAATCCTACTTCTGTAAATGTGTTGAATTTAGTTGAATAGCACAATGCGGTGTATTTTTTTTTTAATTTGGCGATTGTATTGTGATATGAAAGGATGAAATCACCAGAATAATAAATTAGATTCTAAGATAGAACTTAGTTGATATAACTTTTAACATTTACCAATCCTATTGCCATTCTAGAACATTCAATATTATTTGGGGGAATTAAAGAAAATAATCAGATTGTTCTAGTGTGAAATGTGAAAGAGGATTTGGAAAGGATTTAGGTCAATTTAGGGTTAAGCTTGCATAATTAAGTTTAGGATTTCTGAGAGGTATTTGATCTAACACAAATAAGGTGAATGAAAATATGAAGGTATTTAGCTTCCAGGCTTACAATGGGAATACAAAAGAAGAATGTCCTATAGATACATGTTCAGAAGGAGAACGGTTTCTGTCCAGAATAACTTGGCTGAGATGCATTAATTAATTAAACAAAATTAAGATAAAGTGAAATGAAAGGATGCAAAATGAAATAGAATGAAAAAATAGATAAAATGGAATAGTATAAGATAAAATAGGTTAAGTTAAATAGAATAATATGAAATTAGATAAAACGATACAGAATGTAACAACATAGAACAAAAAAACTAAATAAGATAGAAATAGAAATAAAATTAGAGACAATATATGGGGAAAAATAGAACGGCATAGTTAATATAATTTTGATTAAATTGTCTAAACTTTTAACAACGTTATCGAAGCTCACTCTCACCAAGTTAACCTGGTCAGGCATCTTGACGGATGCGAATGTGGATGCCAAAACGTGTGAGAATTCTATTGATATAGATAGGAAAACCACCCTTAAGTGGCTATAACACTGGGCTATTTTTCCTCCCACATCCTACCTCCAACCTCTATTTGAATAACTACAATATAACATCGCATACAGAAATTTAGATCTCTCTGAGAACATTTCAACGGTATGTCTAACATTCGTATAGGCATATAATCTCTTAGTTCATCATTCAGCTTTGTTATATGTAACGGAAAGATAATTTAACTTTAGGAAATTTGACAAATAAAGTATTGTAATCGAAGTCGTTTTTACTCAAAGGAACTAAACTGTCGGCGCTTGTGATGCCCATGGAAGCCCAGTGTGATAATCACTTTATGAGGGACCAAACGTGCTGGGAAATAAGCTTAAGTACACAAGAATAAGGACGACTGAATTTGATGGGACAGAGGGATGTGTGAATTGTTGAGATATAGTGGTGGAATAGTTGAAAGAGCTGAGGTTGAAGATAAGGTGGATGTCTGAGTGTGACTGGGATGGAGAATAGTTCTCGTCATGAAAGTTGAGGAAAATGATCGGGTTGAAATTGATCAGTGAACTGTAGAAAAAGGTTTGAAATTGATGGGTAGAATAACAGTAATAGGAGCGTCTTGAAACAAATCAGTGAGTGGAAAAGAGAAAGAGAGAGAGAGAAAGAGAGGACAGAGAGAAATAATGTGTTTTCATAATACTTCATCCTAATTCATTTTTATTCTACGGAGAGAGAAAAGAGAGAGAGAGAGAGAGAGAGAGAGAGAGAGAGAGAGAGAGAGAGAGAGAGAGAGAGAGAGAGAGAGAGAGAGAGAGAGAGAGAGAGAGAGAGAGAGAGAGAGAGAGAGAGAGAGAGAGAGAGAGAGAGAGAGAAAGAGAGAGGGAGACTGCAGTAAGGGCTAACAATTATAAACACAGTTAAGGTATCTTATTTCTTATAAGAATTTTCACATTTTTTGTTTCTCAAGTCTGGATTATTATTAATCATTATTTTGTTTTATTATCACTTTGTTCAAATGTAGGTCACATACGAATATATGAACTTATCCGTTGTCATGATGCATTATAGAGAAAAAGTTGCCATCACTTAATTGGATACTTTAGAGAAGCAAAAACAAATGAGAGATTGGATGGTGGTAGAAGAAGGAAGATGGTTTGGTAAATAATTTACTTTAACATAGCGACCAACATGATCTTTTTCAGAGCACTCTCTGAAGAAGACCAAGTTGGTCGCAACGTTAGAGCAAATAGATTCCTAGAGACCTAGACCATCTTCATTTTTCTTCCATCACCCAATCTCTGAACTGGATAATAGATGTGATGGAAAATGATGATAAGTATACTTTCTAGTTTTCTAGTCAAATAATGTTATCGTGATCTTAATGACCAATGTATCATATTATCTATTTTCATATTTCATTTTTTTTTATTTTATTTTTATTTTATTTCTGAGTTGATGTGTTCCTCAAAATTAGTCTGATTGACTAAATGGTGTTGATCTTAGTTCAATTGTTGAAAAATAATGCACTAAGACTTACTTTATCATAATATAGATATTTCTATTTTTCAATCTTGTGAGTCTATTTTAGTGGTCGTGAGTTCGATTCCCGGGACCCGCTGCCTGCTTCTTATATTGGTTTCTGACAGCCCTGGTCAAGCGGGGAGGCGACCCAGACATCGACCTAAAAATAATAATAATAATAATGATAAAATAAACGGCTTGTTGCAATTGACAGGGGTTGTCCTACCATGGGTTTTTCACTTCCCACTTTGTGGGAGTGGGATGGTTATTTGGAGTCTATTTTAGTCATTTGAGTTTCTGGAATCAGTCTTGTCTCACTGACGACATCTTTCCTCCCAAAAGGAGGGGTTGCCGATTAGGAAATCTCCGGTTTTCAGAAGAAATGCCTTTTCAAATTATAACAGAATATAAAAAAATATATATTTATTTACTTATTCATTGATCTATTTATCTACTTATATACTTATCCAATGATTTTTTTTGTTATTTATCTATTTACTTATTTTTTTTATTTTTTTTATTAATTTGTTAATTTATCTATTTATTTATCTATTCATTTATTTATTAGTCTATTTACTTATTTCTTTATTCATCTATTATATATCTTTCTCTACTTATTTATCTATCTTTTTATCTATTTATCTATTTATTCATTTGTTTGTTTTCTAATTTCAAAACTTCTTTAGATTTGGTTTGGTTTGGTTAGATTAGATAAGATCAGGTCAAGTTAGGTTAGGTTAGGCTAAATCAAGTTAGATTTGGTTTGGCTAGATTAAGTGTGTATGTGTGTGCAGATGTGCTTTACTCATTTGTCCATGTGTTTGCCAAATTTCTAGAAAGTGTCTTAAATGTCGATGAATATTACATTGTTTTGGACTATGATGTGTGTGTGTGTGTGTGTGTGTGTGTGTGTGTGTGTGTGTGTGTGTGTGTGTGTGTGTGTGTGTGTGTGTGTGTGTGTGTGTGTGTGTGTGTGTGTGTGTGTGTGTGTGTGTGTGTGTGTGTGTGTGTGTGTGTGTGTGTGTGTGTGTGTGTGTGTGTATGCGTGTGTGCAATTCATCATTCATGTATTTCTATCAGTCGGCATATACTTTTGTACCTACATAGATATCGCTAGTCTTTTTTCTTTCTTTTGTAAGGGGAACGTTTGTGTTTATCTGTGTGTAGGTGTGTGTACTTGCATGTTTGTATGTATATGTGTATGGATGCGTTTGTATGTATATGTGTACGTGTGTGTGTTTGCGCGTGTGTGTGTACGTTGGTATATCTTAGAATTTGGATGTACACACATGCTAGCTTAAATGTATACATTTATGTCCACAGACACATGTACACGCGCACCAACGCACACATGTGTACTCATGTCTGCACATATCCTTTGTTTGCGTTGATGTGCCTATACAAGAATCAATTTAATGTAAGTTAATCATAAGAATCTTTTGTTTTATGTTCTCATCTTAGAAAACATTACCTTGGTATTTTTAATTCTTAATGATACGAAAAGGCAGCTAACGAATGAACCAATGAAACAATGTTTTTGTAATGTAATTTGATATCAAATATGTACTTTATCAAATGCCCCTATGTCAAAGGCGAAATTACCTAGATTATGTCAAATATCGCATATATTACATATACCTCATGTGATATATATAATCAAAGAATGTAAGGAGACTATTTCAAAAGAGATACGAGAAAATAAATTACTAATGATTGAAGTGTACTTTTAAGAGGGAACTAAATGGTGCATCGAGAAATCAAGAAGTCTTAAAATCGTTCCAATATTGTTTTCATTGACATTTATGGATTCCGAAGAAGATTTGATAAATGCAGAAAAAGACCAAAATGGGAACAAGAGAAGGGAAAGAAAGGGACAAAATCGTTCCAATATTGTTTTTATTGATTTCCATTGATTCAAATGAAGATTTGAGGAATGTAGAGGAAGATAAAAAAGAAAAAAAAAGGAACAAGGAAAGGGAAAAGAAGGGACGGTAAAAGGAGGGAAAGAGGATAAAGGGACAACCCTTTATTTCCCTTTAACTAAGGTCACTCGTGCAAAGGGTGGGTAATGGGACAGTTAATCATACATATGAAAACGCTCAAATTATGGATTTATAGATGTATATCAACATTATGTAGAACGTCTAGTATTGCATATTTATATGTTATCATATGTTTGTGGTCTACTTTATGTATATATATGTAAGTATGCATATGTGTGTCTATATGCATACCTAAATATGTACAAATGTATGTATACATATCTGTATATCCATAAGTATATATACAAATGTATGTATACATATCTGTATATACAGAAGTATATATGCAAATATATATACAAATATATATATATGTATATATATATATATATATATATATATATATATATATATATATATATATATATATGCTTAGTTTTGTGTACATTATGCATACATGCATAATTTTATACATATGAAATCGCAATTTGAAATATGTGAAGGTATATAGATATATGTAAGCATATGCTCTTGTGTAAACGAAACATGCCTATATACATATATATATATATATATATATATATATATATATATATATATACATATATATATATGTATGTATGTATATATATATATACATATATATATATATATATATATATATATATATATATATATATATATATATATATATATGAAAAAGGTGGAAAAAAGTCACGGGTCTCGTTCCGAGTTTACTCCTGACCGGTTTCGCTTGTAGCTTCTTCAGAGGAATGTTGCTCTGAGATTAAAGCTGGCAGTATACATAGTGGATTGACTCCGCGTTCCCTCTTAGTGGGGGTCCGTTGGATTTTACAATAAATTATTGTGTGACTGTGGATACAGTATATGTGAGGTGTTGTTCTATAATGTGTCGTAATGTTGGATTTTATAGTTTCATTAGCATGATATGACTTATGTTAAACCAATAAACCATGATGTGAAAAGTAACTCAAACTAACACACCGGAAATCAACTAGTTATATTGTCTGAGGTGTCCAATATGTACACTGCCAGCTTTGATCTCAGAGCAACATTCCTCTGAAGAAGCTACAAGCGAAACCGGTTAGGAATAAACTCGGAACGAGACCCGTGACTCTTTTTTCCACCTTTTTCAACTTGTCACAATGTCTCAACACACACACACACACACACACACACACACACACACACACACACACACACACACACACACACACACACACACACACACACACACACACACACACACACGCACACACACACACACACACACACACACACACACACACACACACACACACACACACACACACACACACACACACACACACACACACACACACACACACACACACACACACACACACACACACACACACACACACACATATATATATATATATATGTTACAGTGAATCTGTAAAATCAGGGAATATATATATTCCCTGATATTTTCAGGGAATGTGTATAATGTCTGATTCATTCGGGGAATATGTATATTCCCTAAAATTTTCAGGGTATATACATATTCCCTGAAATTTGGACCTTATTATTATACAGATTCCTTGAATCATATTTAGAATGATAGAACAAAGGAAAAAACGAATAAACACATGGGTACAATTATCTCATTTATCTATTACATAAATATAACTAGTCACAAAACAGTTAATATTTAAAACATCCAAAATCAAGCTAATAAAATTAATTATGAACGGTAATACAGTTACTATCTCAATAAAAAGTAAAAATTGTCAGTCACAGACCGGACGAAGTTTCAGTCGCTAGTCACACGACATCTTTGCTAGTGTCAACATCGTAGGACTCCCGCTAATTACCTTCCCCCAACCCCCCGCTGAACCCCCAAGGCCAGACAACGTTTCAATCGCTAGCTACACGCCATCTGTGCTTGTGTCAACACCACGGCAAATCCAACTGAGTGTGATTTAGAAGCATTTTTTTCGGGAAGAGTTATTGAAAAGATATGCACTGAAGAAATCTGTCCTGCTTCCGAAAGAGCAACACAATAAGATTATTGCAGAGTTGACAGCAACTGACACGTCTACCAAAAAAACTCCTCACGAATACTATTTTATTGAAGAGGTATGAGGTTCTTAACCCATTAAACTCCGATGACAAGATGTCTTGTCATTTGGTCAAATAAAACAAAAAATCATAAAACACCAAAATGTTTGATCAAACACCAGAAAAATATGACGTCAGTCCTCGCTTCGCTCGCAGCAAAGCGAGGACTGACGTCATATTTTTCTGGTGTTTGATCAAACATTTTGGTGTTTTATGATTTTTTGTTTTATTTGACCAAATGACAAGACATCTTGTCATCGGAGTTGAATGGGTTAAGTGTGGTGATGTTCTCAAGTTGATTAGAAGACGGAATGCCAATGAGGAGCCAATTTATTTTGCTAAATTGGAGGATACGTACGATATTATTAAGCGTGCTCACATTGCAACTGGCCACGGAGGTCGCGATAGGATGGTGAAGGAATTAACCCAAAAATATGCCAATATTACGCATGACGCCATATCAGTTTACAAATCACTGTGCATCGAATGTCAGCGTAAACGTAAACGGCCAACAACTAAAGGGACTGTTGTTTGACCTATTCTGACGAAGAACTTTGGTTCCAAGTCACAGGTTGACCTTGTTGACATGCAGTCAATGAAGCAAGGCAACTATAAATGGATAATGGTTTACCAAGACCACCTTACAAAGTTCTATGTCTTGAGACCTCTCACATCAAAACGTGCTGCGGAGGTTGCTTATCAGCTTTTGGATATTTTTACTTTTACTTGGCGCACCAGAAATTTTACAGAGTGACAATGGATCGGAGTTTACTGCTAGTGTTATAACTGAACTTAAGCTGCTTTGGCCTGATCTCGTAATGGTTCTTGGAAAACCAAGACATCCCCAGAGCCAGGGGTCAGTTGAACGTGCCAATTGTGATATCAAAGATATGTTGGTAGCCTGGTTGGGTGATAACCAAACCACAGACTGGGTAGTTGGATTAAAATATGTGCAGTTTCAAAAAAACTCTAGGTACCACTCTGGCATTAAAAGGTCACCATTTGCTGCGTTGTTTGGATCAGATGCTAAAGTAGGTCTAACAACTTCTGTTCTTCCACATGATGTAATTCATCGTCTGCAAAGTGAGGACGATCTGCTGTCAGTAATTACGGATGAAACAACTTCAGTCAAACCACCTGCTGTAGAACCACCTTCAGTCGAACCACCTGCTGTATAACCACCTTTCGAATCAACATCTGTTGAACCACCTTCTGTCAAACCACCTTCTGTCGAACCACCTGCTGTAGAACCACCTGTCGAACCAACATCTGTCGAACCACCTGCTGTAGAACCACCTTCTGTCGAGCCACCTGCTGTAGAACCACCTGACGAACCAACATCTGTAGAACCACCTTCTGTCGAGCCACCTGCTGTAGAACCACCTGTCGAACCAACATCTGTTGAACCACCTTCTGTCAAACCAACTTCTGTCGAACCAACGTCACCACTCTCCGTTCGTCAAAACAATATTATTTCTGAGCGAAAACGTGCGTACGAAGCAAAACTTTCACAAGCTGAA
>NC_134777.1:130648060-130663060 GCF_046742065.1 Oratosquilla oratoria
CCAGAGGGCTGTCAGTAGAAAGGACATGAGTTCGGCCGTCTCAAGACACTGCGAGGAAACGGGACACGAAACGGACTGGCAAAACGCGGAAGTGAAATACGGAGGTAGTGGAAAAAGCACCAGGTTATTCTTGGAAGCTTGGTCAAGTAATGATAATAGTGTCAATAGGTGCATCACTTTAAACCCAATTTATAAGGGGGCGAAGGATAGGCTGGAGAGGAAGCTTACTTCTTAATATGTTTATGTTGTGTGTTTTATTTGTTTTTGTTTCGACATGACGGTGGTGTGTTTCTTGATGTGTTTTGTATCATTCCATTTTATTTTCATTTTTATGTATGTTATTTTATTTATTTATGAAATTTACTAACGGTGATGGCATGCGTTACATGACTTTTGTTCCGCGTATCGTTGTGGCATGCCACGTCGTACAGCCTTTATATCCAATCTTGGGGGACATTTTTTCACACTGCATTTCTTATTTGTTTCAATGTGTACTCTTCCTTTTTTGCATGTTTATGATATTGATGGATTTTGTGTTCTTGTTCCAATTTCTTTTATTCGTGATAATACATGCTACGCGGGACATTTGTTCCACGGGGGTGCACAGTAGTGCGACCCATCGGTAGCGGGGTGAATGCTTACAACTTTCACTGTATTTTCTTTATATATATATATATACATATTTTTCTATGGTAAACTCGGTGAATGTTTTCAAGGAAGTATTGCACCTGTTATTTTACAGATTTATTTATATTTGTTTCTCATTTGTGTTTTTGATTTGGTTTTAACTGCGTTGGATTATAACGGTTACTGTGGAGACCTGTCCCAGTGTACCAAATTCCCCTTATTTATGTACATTTCCATTGCTACCACTGTATTACCCTGAGGACGAACCCCGGACAGGGTTCGAAACGTCGGAATAAATTGACGAACGTCGAGTCCAGCGTATGCTTTCTCCCATAATATATATATGTATATATATATATATGTATATATATACCTACACACACACACATATATATATATATATATAAACCATCTTTAAAACTAATATAAGTAACTTTTGCTCTTACTTCGTTGTTTGGCAGGCCAGACGGCCCTTCACCGCTTTCACTATACCTCTCCAGATGGTTCTATCCTCTGCCAATTCCTTCCAATCTTCTCTTGGTGCCACCTCCTCCACATCCTTTCTTACTCCATCCATCCATCTGTTCCTGGGTCTCCCTAATGGTCGTCTGCCCTCTACTCCTCCTTCCATCACCTTCCTTGGTTGTCTGCCTCCATTCGGACGTGGTGCCCTGTTCTTCTTCCCCGTACTTCATCCTGAATGTACGGTTGTCCGGTCTGATCTCTATTTCCCTGTTATGTCTTCGTCTTCATTTCTCTTCTTCTTCATCATATACTGGGCCGAGGATTATTCTCAGGATATTATTTTTAAAAATTTCAGCCTCTTCTCCTTTTCTTTTGTCAGTGTCTATGTCTCACATCCGTACAGGACTGTTGGTTTTATTACAATGTTATACTTCTTATCTTAGTTCTTCTACTGATGATCCGACTCTTCATTACAGAGCGTTATTATTTTAAATATAAAAATTACAATTTTATTCCTACACTAAAAGCTCATTTATAGCTAATCAAATATATCTAAGAATAACTAAAAAAGAAAAAAAAATGACTCCCGGCTGTCTTTTAATGAACCCGGGTGTATGTTTGTCCCCCACTGAACCGGCAAAAAGGGACACGTGTGTGATACATTTTTAACCGTAAAAAAAGGAGGGCAACAAATCTTACGATTAGATCACTAGGAACAATGCCTTTAGAAACCGAAGCCGACAAAAAGAAGCGCCAAAGACATTTTTGGAAGTGGGTTTCAGGTACTCGGAAAATTTCAAAAGCCGCTTTACAAAATGATAAGAGTTTGAGTTGCCGACTACGGAATGAACATGCCCAAACTTTTCCAAGCTTATACCAGGCTGTCAAAAAATTTTGTGTTAAGGAATCTGTGCGGGAATTTCATCGAAAGGTGATTAAGTTCAATGATTCTCTACGAAACAACAAAATTTTTCAATATTTCGATGAAATGTTTGACAGTCTTGAACTTTTTGATGGACAAATTGAAGACAGTGTTTCTGAAGGTTTTATAAAGCATTACTTTGTCGGATAAAACTGGGCGTAGCCCGGGCGCGAAGCGAGCAGCGCCGCAGGCCAAGCACCCACGGCGCAGCCGTGGCTGGCGAAGCCAGGTGCTTGTATTATATTTATTTGAAATATAAGTGGCAACAAAATTTAGAAAAAAAACCTTATCAATATCACTAATTCCTTGGGTTGAATATAGATTGATCAGTTATGACAAAACTCTTCATGAAAAAATATTCAAATTCAAATTTCGATTAGCCACGGAAAACAAAAGTGAAAAATGGGAGAAAAGCCACACAATTATGAAAGGGCATCCTAGGCTCTTCGCGTCTACCTCGCCGTCCACTGTGCCCGACTCTCTCCCTGTTGGCTAAATTTGGGCCAAATCGGTCCCCTGCCGATTTTGGCCAAAATCCATACCCCCTGTAGATTATGTGGGGTCATTTTGGTCGCCTGCTCCGATTTCCCCACCATTTCACCCACAGGTCGAGGTGGGCCATGGCTCCTGTGGGGTACAACTTGGACACCGCTCAGACCAACAGTACGTGCCCCAGAAGCCCAAAAACGAAAAATGGGAGAAAAGCCCCCAACTTTGGAGGGATGCCACCGCCACGCCCTTGGGCCCAGGCTCCTCCGTCCACTGTGCCCGACTTTCTCCCTCTTTTGCTAAGTTCATTAGCATAGAAGTGCTAATGCACTAGTACTAGTTTATCAACGTCGTGAGTGCTGCATCCCAGCAATTTTCGAGTTGTGCCTGACACTGTCACCGAGCACTCGGTCTATATCACTTGGCATAGTCGTCAGCGCTTCTCCACGTTGCTGATCTCCCGCGCCGGATACATGCGGGCTCCTAGCCGCATGTCAAATCAGTTCATTTACACTTTAATGCTAAAAGAGACGAACTTCTTTCTCTTCTCGCAGCAGCATCGTCGCTACAGGCTCAACGACCCGGTAGACACGTAGACCCTCCGTACGAGCTAGCGTTAGGAAGAGATACTAAGCTAGTACTAGCATATTAATATTGGTACTAGTAGTAGAGTACTATCACGGTAGTATATAAGTAGAAAAGTAGTACAGTAGTGTACTAGTATTAATACAGTAGCTCTAGTGGAATTATGCTAGTATACTAGTACAAATACAATAGTGCTAGTTCATTAGCGCTAATACCCTAGTATATTAGTACTAATACACTAGTACACTAGAACTACTGCACGATTATATTAGTACTAGTACACTAGCACATTTATACACCAATAAAAGTACATTAAAATACTAGTATAAACACACTAGTACTAGTATACTATTACTAGCACACTAGCAAATTTATATTTGTACACTAGTAATAATATCCTAGTAGATTACTACTAGTTTACTAGAACTAGTACATTAGTATTACTACACAAGCACTAATACACTAGTACACAAGTATTAGTACATTAATACTAGAACAATACTTCATTAATACTAGTACATTAGTACTCTAGTAATAGTACAGTAATACTAGAATAGTACTAGTATATTAGTACTAGTAGTAGAATGATAGTACACTAGTACTAGTACACTGTTACTAGCACACTAGCAAATTAATATCAGTACACTAGTAATAATATCCTAGTACATTACTATTAGTTTACTAGAACTAGTACACTGCCACTAGTACATTAGCACTAATACACTAGTACAACAGAATTAGTACATTTATACTAGAACGTTATTTCACTAGTACTAGTACATTAGTACTCTAGTAATAGAATAATACTAGAATACTAGCACTACTAGTACACTAGTACTAAAGTACTAATACACTAGTACTAATAGTAGATACTAGTACAATAGTACTAATAGAAAACTAGTACACTAATATACTAGTATTAGGACACTAGTAATTATTTACTAGTACACTGTTACTATTATGCTAGTACACTAATACTAGTATACTAGTACATTAGTACTAGTGCAATAGTAGACAAATGTCAGTAGACTAATACCAGTACACTAATACCAGAACACTAATAATAGTAAAATAGTACACATACACTAGTACTCTAGTATTTGTACACTAGTAGCACGTTATCAGTAAAATAGTAGTACATGTACATTAGTACAAGCACACTAATATGCTAGTACTAGTGCACTAGTACACTAGTACTAGTTCATTTATAATAATGCAGTAGAACTAGAACAAGTACACTAGTACACTAGTAAGTGTACACTTGAACTAATACATTAGTATTAGTTTTGTAAGAGGGTAGTAGAAATAATTAGTCGGGACGACCAAGGGTAGCTGCCGAGCCATGTAAGAGACTGGTAGATTAAGGTAGACAAGTAATAGACAAGTAGGTAGATAGAGGGGTAGGTGGCGAGAAATTAATTTTTACGACTTAGATGTTTCGGAGTTGCAGAATTGCATAATCTCGCTCACCGCCTAATGTTTGTAAACACAAGCTAGGGTATCGATATCAGTGCTGATGTTACGAATTGTTAACACTAAAGCCACTTCGCTTCGTGACAAGATTGCTTGCGTAAGCAGTATTACTTGAGACAGTGTAACAGTCTTTCTGATTGGAGAAAAGGGTGGAGGAGGAGAGAAATTATTGGTGCATGGAAGTAAAGTTACGCCTTTAAAGGGTGGCACTTATTTGTAGCGGTCAAAGTTATTGGATAAATTAAATGGTGAAGTCGAAGCAGACTTGGCTTGGTGAGTGTATTAGGGATCCCGGGTGGGAGTCCTCTGGTGTACCTAAGACAATAATGTTGTAGAAGAATTAGTGAAGAAAATGAAGAAAAGTTTAAGTTCAATTTAATTCCCCTTCGTTTACTGAGTAATGGAACTTGACTAAAGCATATATTAAGTGGTACTTGACTAAGTAAGACGAAATAGGCATGGGGCCTACAGATGAGTGACTTACAATTATACAATGGTGAAAAGAAAGTGAAGAAAGTGAATGAAGAGATATGATATCACAGAAGGAACAGTTAATAGAATGAAAACCAGTGACTAAGGAGAGAAGGGAACTGAAAGTAATGGTGGCAACAGAGAAAACAGTATACTAGTACTAGTACATTATGATTAATACAATAGTTCTACTACACTAGCACTAGCACAATAACAGCTGTACACCACTAATAGTACATTAATACTAGTACACTACTACACTAGTACTACTACTACTACTACTACTACTACTACTACTACTACTACTACTACTACTACTACTACTACTACTACTACTACTTGTACTACTATTTTATTATTATTAGTGTTCTAGTATTAGTGTACTGATATTAGTGTACTGACACTAGTCTACTATTGCACTATTACACTACTACTACTACTATTTGTAGTTCATTAGTACTAATAGGGTACTAGTGCATTAGTACTAATGCAGTACTATTACTCTAGTGCTAGTAGTAGAGTACTAGTAAACCAGAACTAGTAAACTGATACACAAGTACGAGTAAACTAGTATTAGTATACTAACACTAATACACAAGTACTAATACACTAGTACTAGTTCACTAATAACCTAATACTATTACACTAGTATTACCACACTAATACACTAGAAGTAGAGTATTAGCATATTAGAACATGTACACTAGTATAAATACTAGAACAAAAATACAATAATACTAGTATTAGCACACTAGTACACTAGAAATAGCACAGTAATATAATAGTAATAGTACACTATTGAAATAGAACTTGTATACTAATACACTAGCACTAATACATTAGTACTTGTACACAAGTATTAGTAGTAGAGTAATAGCACACTAGTGCTAGTAATAGAGTACTACTACTACACTAGTATTAGTAGTAGAGTATTAGTACACTAGTACTAATAATCTAGTACGAGTACACTAGTACTAGTAACAAAGTACTAGTGCACTAGTACTTGTAGTAGAGTACTAGTACACTAGTACTAGTAGTAGAGAAGTAGTACACTAGTACTAGTAGTAGAGAAGTAGTACACTAGTGCTAGTAGTAGAGAAGTAGTACACTAGTTATAGTAGTAATGTATTACTATACTAAAACCAACAATATATTATTAATACTTTAATACTAGTACACTAGTATTTGTGCACTAATACTAGTACTACTACACTAATACAAATACACTAATACATAAAATAACTAGAACTAATACACTAGTACTAGCACACTTCTACACTATTACTAGTAAACTAGTACAATAGTATACTTATGCTAGTACACAAGTACAATAGTATATTTTTACTAGTAGAAGTACACTAGTGAACTAGAACATTAGTATTAGTACTAGTATACTAGTACATTAGTACTAGTACAATACTAATACAGATGTGCTAGTACACTAGTACCATAAAACTAGCACACTAGGACAGTGGCACTAGTATATTAGTAAATTATTAGTATGCTAGTACACTAGTACTAGTATACTAGTATATTAGTATATTAGTGCACTAGTACTAGTACATAACACAAGTTCTAGTACACTAGAACTAGTACACTAATACTAGTAAACCAGTACATTAGTTTACGTACACTAGTATACACAAACTAGTATATTAGTACACTAATGCACTAGTACTAGTACAATAGTACTAGTCGTAAAGTACTTGTACACTAGTACTAGAGTACTAGTGAACTTGTACTCTACTACCAGTACTATACTAATACACTAGTACTAGTACACTTGTATTAGTATATGTACACTAGTACTTGTGCACGTACAGTAGTGCATTATTACTAATACAATAGTGCACAAGTACTAATACACTATTATTAGCATTAGGGTACTAGTACAATAGTAATAGTACACTAGTACTTGTAGTAGGGTACAGGTGCACTAATACAAGTCCACTAATACACTTTTATTCGTACAATATTACTAGCACAGTAAAGCTAATAAACTAGTACTAGTATAATGGTACAGGCACACTAGCACTAGTACACTCGTAATAGTAACCTTAAAGTAGTACAGTAAAACTAGTACACTAGTAGAAATATTACACTAGCATTAGTACACTAGAAGTAGTACATTATGATTAGTAATATTACACTAATTCTAGTACACTAATACCAGAAGAGTACTAGTACACCAAAACTAGTAGATTAATATACAATTATTAATTACACTAGTACTAGTATACTAGCACTTGTAGAATAGTACACTAGAATGATTACATTAGTACACTAGTATTAATACTAGTTCATTAATGCATTAGAACTATTACACTATTACTACCACACAAGTACAGTAGTACAGATAGTACACTAGAAATACAGTGCTAAGACATTAGTTGAATAATATTAGTGCTAGTAGTATACTATTACTATAGGAGAGTGCTAGTAAAATTGTACTAGTAGTAGAGCACTAGGAAACTAGTACTAGTAGTGGAGTACTAGTATACTAGTACATATGCACTAATATATTATTTCTAGTACAAGTACACTTGCACTAGTACACCAGTACAATAATACTAGTACTAGCATACTAGTACACTAGAACTAGTAAATTACTACTAGTACACTAGTACTAACATACAAGGACAATGATGCTAGTACGTTATTTTACTGGTACTAGTACAATAATAACAAACATTAGCACATAACTATTGGTTCATTAGTACTTGTACACCAGTACTAGTACAACTAGTACTAGTTATAGATTACTACTACACTAGTACTAGTAGTAGAGTACTAGTATTCAAGTAGTAGAATAATAGGACACTAGTACACTAGTAATAGTAGAATATTAGCACACTAATAACAGTAGTAGAATACTTGCACATTAGTATTAGTACACTCGTACTAATACATTTGTACTAACATAATAGTACTAATAATTATAATACAGCATTAGTACACTAGAATCAGTACACTAGTACAAGTGCAGTGGTATTAATAAAGTTATATTAGTATAATAGTACTAATGCACTAGTACAAAAGTTCCTTAGTATTAGTACACTATTTGTATTACAAGAGTACTAGTACATTAGTACAATAGTAATAGTTATTTAGTATAATATTACTAATACACAAGTATTTAAACGCTATTAGTAGAGTACTAGTACAATAGTACTAATAGTAGAGTACTAGTACATTAGTACAAGTAGTATAGTACTAGTACAGTAGTACCAGTAGTAAAATACTAATATACTAATAGTAATACATCAGAGCTAGTACACTAACACTTGCACAGGTTTGCTATTAATAGTACAATAATACATCATTATTAGAACACTAATATTAGTACATTAGTTACTATTACTAGTACACTAGTACTATTACAATAATACTAAAAGTACACTAGTACTAGTACAAAAGTAGTAGTACACTAGTATTAGTAGTAGCACAAGTCTAGTAGCAGAGTACTACAGTACTACTACCAGTACACTAGTACTAATATACTTTTACAATAGTACATTAGTAGAAGTAGAAAAGTACACGTACACTAGTATACGTACACTGATCCATGTACACTAGTAAACATGCATTAGTGGACTAGTACATGTACACAAATTCTCTAATACTAGTACACTAATAATAAGAGTAGTAGTACACTAGTAAAATAATATTAGTACACTAGTGATAATATAGAACACTAGTACACCAGTCTTAATACTGTACAGAAGTACACAATTGCTGGCTCTCTCTCTAACTCTCTCTCTCTCTCTCTCTCTCTCTCTCTCTCTCTCTCTCTCTCTCTCTCTCTCTCTCTCTCTCTCTCTCTCTCTCTCTCTCTCCCCCCCTCTCTCTCTCTCTCTCTCTCTCTCTCTCTCTCTCTCTCTCTCTCTCTCTCTCTCTCTCTCTCTCTCTCTCTCTCTCTCTCTCTCTCTCTCTCTCTCTCTCTCTCTCTCTCTCTCTCTCTCTCTCTCTCTCTCTCTCTCTCTCTCTCTCTCTCTCTCTCTCTCTCTCTCTCTCTCTCTCTCTCTCTCTCTCTCTCTCTCTCTCTCTCTCTCTCTCTCTCTCTCTCTCTGTCTTTCTTTTTCTCTCTCTCGCTTTATCTTTCTTTCTCTCTTTCCCACCCTCTCTCTATCTCTTTCTCTCTATCTCTCTATCTCTCTGTCTCTTGCTCATCTTTTTTCTTTCTGTCTTCCTCTCCCCCTCTTTCTCCCCCCTCTCTCTCTCTCTCTCTCTCTCTCTCTCTCTCTCTTTCCCACCAATCTCTCTCTCTCTCTCTCTCTCTCTCTCTCTCTCTCTCTCTCTCTCTCTCTCTCTCTCTCTCTCTCTCTCTCTCTCTCTCTCTCTCTCTCTCTCTCTCTCTCTCTCTCTCTCTCTCTCTCTTCGCCCACAATCTCTCTCTCTCTCTCTCTCTCTTTCTCACCAATCTCTCTCTCTCTCTCTCTCTCTCTCTCTCTCTCTCTCTCTCTCTCTCTCTCTCTGTCCCCCATTTTCATACTTTCGGTGTTTGAATATGTTGTTGATAATTAATTAAATATCCCCCCAAAAAGTGTAAATCTTGTTGTTCCTCGCACACGTCATAAGCAATCATTGAAAAATATCCCCATTATTCCTGTGTACCTTATCACAGACTCCAGCGTTTTGTACACCAACGCAACGCCATTATTGGTCTCTGCATCGACGGCTTCTGCCCTTTCAGAGACCAAAGCCTAGAGTCAATATACTTGTTCTGCCCTGTTATATACCAATACAATGAACTATATAGCTTCAAAGGAACCGGTTATTGGTAGAATACTAGAAGATATTAGAGGTTATTTGATCGATGTAATTGTTCAGACTGTGATTTTGGCAATTTGTTATTGGCTCCTAAGGTAGTATTGTCAATGTCAGTGGTTTTAAACCAGGGATGACAGCTCCAAATGTCAGAAAGAATAAAATCGAAAAAAATAGTGAAATTAATCAATTGAAAAATATATTATATACATATGATATGATATAAAATAGAATAAAATGAAACGAAATAAAATGAAGTAAAATAAAATAAATGAATTGAAAACTACAATATGATAAAATAAAGTAATGATAGAATAAAGAAATGACCGAAAAAAGAAAGAAAATATAATGAATTAAAATAGAATAAACTAATAGGAATAGAGAAACAAATCACGATAATATAAAACAAGACAAGTAGAAGAAGAGAGCAAAATAGAATAATTAACACTCCCTTTGTAACGCTCTTCTTCATATTTACTGATAACCGATAAGGAAGACATTCGTAAGATTGGGATATTCATGAAAGATAATAAATTAGGATATTAAGTATATAAATTAGGATATACATTGGGATGAAAAATTATTAGGATATTCCGTTGCAAAGATATTCACCCAAAAACTCTACATATCAAGAAGGACTAAGAAAACTCACAAAGAACCAAAATTTATTATATTTACACCGTATCTACACCAACAAATACAACAAATAGAACATTCTCTGTTTTGAGTTCCAACAACAGTTATACAGTATAACAACAACAACAAAAACTATACACTTCAGTGCGGCGAGTCGCTTTGTCGCGTCGCCTTATCTACAATACACGTCTATCTACTGCCTCACACGCTTATCTACACGGGGTTAATCTCTACACCGTAGACGTCTTTGGTGTCATCTATCTACACGTGGGAACATTATTTTCAGTTGGGTGATAGGTGGACATAGGAATGTTTTGCTATAAATCTTTATTACATCTAAATTTATGTATTTTTAATGTTTATTATTAATATTATTGGTTACTATTATTATTACTATTATTATTATTATTATCATTATCATCATCATTATTATTATTATTATTATTATTATTATTATTATTATTATTATTATTATTATTATTATTATTATTATTATTATTATTATTATTATTATTATTATTATTATTATTATTATTATTATTATTATTATTATTATTATTATTATTATTATTATTATTATTATTATTATTATTATTATTATTATTATTATTATTATTATTATTATTATTATTATTATTATTATTATTATTATTATTATTATTACTATTATTATTATTATTATTATCATCATCATTATCATTATTATTATTATTATTATTATTACCATTATTATCACTATTATCATTATTGTTACTATCTTTTTATTAACATCATTATCTACATTTAAGTCTCAGAGCACGAGACGTGTATCTACATATACAGGTATGGAAGTATTTCCAAGGTAAGTGTTGAACACGAAGGACAGACCAGATGATACACATGATACTTAATGGGAACAGGTACTAAGTCCAGTCAGCCGCGAAAGCTTACTCCGCTGGTCACATCCCTTGTGGCAGCTCGCATACCGATTGCACAAATACACACACATACAAACACCTCCCTGCACTCTCCACATGCATGCACACACATGCACAAACATACACTTACACAAATGCATGCACACGTACGCACACATACACGCACACACGCACACACACGCACACGCACACATACACACACGCACACAGACACACACGCACACACGCACACACGCACACTTACACGCACGCACACACACGCACACAGACACACACGCACACACACACACACACACACACACACACACACACACACACACACACACACACACACACACACACACACACACACACACACACACACACACACACACACACACACGCGCGCGCGCGCGCTACATGCACACATACATACACACAAATACACACACACATACACACATACATGTACACACACTATTACGCCTCGCGATCGGTTTCATGCAAATAGTTGCGTCGGTGTGCGAGCTACCGACGTAGCCTTCGCTGAGTAAAATTGCCTGGCGGCTGCACCAATGTCAACTTGTATATGGTTCATAAGAACATGAAAGGTCCAATGAGGGGACACTCGTTTGGTGTATCGCCAAAGCCTGACATATCCATTAATCGACTTTTTCGCTGGCCGAGCTGTTTAGGGCGTCGCCACTTGCGGCGGAGGTCGAGTTGACGGCAAGTCGAAAACTCTGCCGCCAACGAGTTGGACCAAGGGCATGGTTCATTAAGTTCCAGGCTTTAATGTCCTCTGTAAGGAGCGCCGTCCTAGCCTCCTGATAGGGGGAATTCGCGACGTAAATCTGAATCCTTATTATTATTTTTTTTTTTTTAGGAGCTTAGTGTCTACACATCTTTTCTGCGGTTTGAGACAGCGGAGGGAATGGGTCAGAGGCGATTGTATTCGTGTACATGGAGATGTACATGTCCACTTATACTGAACTACGGGCTGAATCCCAGGACGATTATATTCCGAAGTTCAATAAGATCTTTCCAACGCATCTCGCAACAGAACCTTGAGGCAAGGATTCTGACTGTTCAACTTTTTGCAGCAATGATATTTTACCCCTTCGACATATTTACAACACATTAAGCCCGCCGTACTTAGAAAATACGTCAACGAACAGTCCTTGTTTCGAAGTTTGAAACGTGGTAGATGTTGAGTGATGTGATTATTTGGATATTTGTGATGGACGTGACGATAGTGTGATGATGTTGTCATGAAACAGTCGTAACTATGGTGACGTGATACGGGGATGACTGAGTTGTTGATGTGGGCGTGTTACGGTAGTAACAGTCCTGTGACGCAATAGTGTGAAGTTAACAGTTAACATTATCTAAATGAATGGTATATTAATTGAATGAATGAATGTATACATATATGAATACATCCATTTGTGACTGTGAATACGTTTGTGTATTTTCGTGTGTTTTTATGCTGTGTGTGTGATTACTCAACCATTTGTATGTATGTGGACATGTATGTATGTTCTTATGTATGTTTGTATGTATGCATTTATTTATGTAAGTATGCATGCATGTATGTATGTATGTATGTATGTATGTATGTATGTATGTATGTATGTATGTATGTATGTATGTATATGTATGTATGTATGTATGCATGTATGTATTCATGTATGTATATATTCATGTATACATATATGTATGTATGTATGTATGTGTGTATGTATGCATGTATGTATGTATGTATGTATATGTATGTATGTATGTATGTATTTATGTATGTATATATTCATGTATACATATATGTGTGTATATATGTATGTGTATGTATGCATACATGTATATATGTGTATGTATTTATCTATGTATGTGTGTATATATGTATATGTGTATGTACTGTATGTATGCATGTATATATGTATGTATGTATGCATGTATGTATGTATGTATGTATGTATGTATGTATGTATGTATGTATGTATGTATGTATGTATGTATGTATGTATGTATGTATGTATGTATGTATGTATATGTATGTATGTATGTATGCATGTATGTATGTATGTATGTATGTATGTATGTATGTATGTATGTATGTATGTATGTATGTATGTATGTATGTATGTATGTATGTATGTGTGTATGCATTTATGTGTGTATGTATATATGTATGTATGTATTGCATGTATGTTTGTATATATCCGAAAGCAAATACAATGTCAACAAGGTAAAAGAAAGTAGTGAAGGAAGAGAGGAGTGGAGGGGGGGGTCATCATTTTCCATCGGTTTTCCTATTTGTTCGTCCTTTTGTCCTTTTCCTAATATGGCCTTCCTATGTACTTCTGCTTCTTTTGATGCTACTAATGAAACTTTAACTTTTGAAGATAAAGGGGGGAAGCCAGTTATCATGACCGTCCCATAAACTGAATCAGATAACATGGCGGTTAGACAAAATGTATGAAGGACAGTCGACCTTGGATAAATTCAGGTTTAAGAAGGAAATAGGCAAGAACTGGTTTACCGTTAGAATGGTTAACGAATGAAATGGACTTTGTAACCATTATGGTCGGCGCAGGAACTGTTGGCTGTTCTAGGAGAAAGATAACTTTATGGATGGAGATGATAGGTGGTACGGGACATGGAACTGTCTAGTGTAGGGCTTATGGTCTCGTGTAGTCTCCTTCATTCATACGTTCTTATGTTCTGTCTACTCCCATTTGTGTACGACTGCAATTAATGCCACTACTATCTCCGCTACTGCTGCTGCTACTGCTGCTGCTGCTGCTGCTGCTGCTGCTGTTACTGCTACTACTACTACTACTACTACTACTACTACTACTACTACTACTACTACTACTACTACTACTACTACTACTACTACTACTACTACTACTACTACTACTACTACTACTAGTACTACTACTACTACTACTACTACTACTACTACTACTACTACTACTACTACTACTACTACTACTACTACTACTACTACTACTACTACTACTACTATTACTACTACTACTACTGCTACTGCTACTGCTGCTGCTGCTACTACTACTACTACTACTACTACTACTACTACTACTACTACTACTACTACTACTACTACTACTACTACTACTACTACTACTACTACTACTACTACTACTACTACTACTACTACAGCAGTTACTGTTCCGTTATTACTATTATCACTAGTACTACTACTACAACTACTACTACAACAACTAGTTCTGCTATTGCTACTACCAGGGCTGTTGCTCTCTCTCCCCTGCATCATTAATATTAAAAGTATTTCTAAGAGGGACCGACACAAGGGTTAGAACTCTTAACAAAGCGACCTGATTCAAAGATTTTTCTTCCGACACCATACCTCCGGGTCGGCAGGAGCTAGAGAAGACTAAAGAGAGAATAGGGAGGAGGAGGAGGAGGAGGAAGAGGAAGAAAGGAGGGGGAGGGAAGGGGAGTAGAGGAGAGGCTTAAGTTTTTGTCTGAATTTCGGGGTAAAGAGAGGGAGAGGATTTGAAGAGAGTAAGAGAGCATAAAACTGTGGTAATTGGACTCTTTGAGGGAGCAATATGACCAGTTATTATCACCTCGGCAAAATCCTTCCACATTCTTCTTCATGAAAACTCCTCTCCTAACATTTAC
>NC_134777.1:130678060-130683060 GCF_046742065.1 Oratosquilla oratoria
GTGTGTGTGTGTGTGTGTGTGTGTGTGTGTGTGTGTGTGTGTGTGTGTGTGTGTGTGCGTGTGTATGTGTGCGCGTGTATGCGCACACAATACAATCCTAACATGAGACACTTCAGGCGACACTACCAAGACCACTTACACCTCCTTCTGCATGCCTACCTGACTGGTGGAGAGCCGGAAGTGATTGGAGACCTCGTAGGACTTGTGGCTGAAGATCTTCGGCGTCTCGAGTTCTGGGTTCTCCTTGGAGATCTCTCGGAGACCCAGGAGATGTAGATCAATGCCTCGGCCCAGGATGTTGTTGACCATAATCTCCGTCTGGATTGTCAGTGCGGCGTCAAACTTGCTCAGCCGATCAGCTATCTGGTAACGGCAGTGCAAAGTAAATGAATGAGTGGATGGATGAAAGGATAAATGAATGAATGAATGAATAGAGGGATAGAGAGATAGACAGATAGATACTTAGATGAAATAGATCGATAAATAAGTAGGCACAATGAATAAACAAATAAATGAATAGATAAATTAGTAAACAAATAAACTAATAGATAAGTAAACGAATGAATAAATTAATAGATAAATTAGCGAGTGAATAAATAAGCGAATATATGAGTAAATATGGACATAACTCTCTTCCTTGCCTTCACTGACCACTCCTCCCCCTAAGGAAAAGGATATACAGCCGCTATTTGAAAATCCTCGAAAACCCTTCCAATGTATCTACCACAGTCCATACTAGTATGTCCCGGATTCTAAGATCTGCTTAGTCAACTCCTAAGCAATTAACTTAAGCACGTGTGAAGCTGGATAAGCACCTAATAAGAGGAAGGGATAGCTCGCAGAGAAGACATCTCCAGAAAACTATGACATCGTCGTTTTCTTTTATAATGGAAAAACGACAAAGAAGGATAATCGACGCGATCTACTGTTCATCTCGTGGGACAAAAGAAGCTCAAAAGAGATTACGCTCTACTTTAGAAGACATCCTCCTTCCTTTCTTTCGTGATATATGTTTTTTGTCTGTCTACGCATTAGTAATAGGTAGGTAATGGTGAGGAAGAAAAGTTATGCGGTGGCATGGTTGGTTTCTTTACCGTTTCGTGGTCTAAAAGAGTTCGCGTTTTATCCCTAATTGCTCTCAGTGACCGCCTGCCTAAGGGAAAAAACGCCTTCGGTATATAGAATTATTTATTTATTTAATAATTTATTCGTTTATTCATTTATATGCATATATATATATATATATATATATATATATATATATGTGCATATATATATATGTATATATATATGTATATATATGTATGTATATATATATATACATATATATGTGCATATATATTGTATATACATATATATATATATATATATGTATGTATATGTATATATATATATATATATATATATATATATATATATATATATATATATATATATATATCAAGGACTACTATTACACAGGACGTGCGCACCCAGGTCTCTGGGTCCGCTAGCGGAGGCCATTGCTTTCTTTGTAACCTAACATTTTATATTGGACAAATATATCAAAACTAGAAACCTAACATTGTATATAGGAAAAATATATCAACTATTGACTTATTCAATGCAGTATAAGTTAATATAAACATTTATGGTGAAATAAGAAACTATTTCTAAGGCACTGTTTTGCTTTGAAATGACAATTTTAGCCGGACTTAACAGGTATTGTTGTATGAGGTTAGTGGACACCAGGGTTGGCGATTTTTTTTTTTTTTTATCTTAAAAGAAAAATCGATTTTTTTTTATTTAAATCAGATTTATTTGATTTCAATAGATTTTTTTTTTTTTTTTTTTTACAGATTTTAAATATTGTGGGATTATGATAGGAAGAGTTAGGGATGTACATGTGCTAAGGGGAGAGGGTGGGAGAATATCAGATCATTTTCTGGTGGAAGGTAAGTTGAGAGTGGAGGACAGATGGAGGAAGAGGAAAGGGACAAAAGGTAGGGAGGTGCTTAGAGTGAACTCTTTAAACGAAGAGGAAAAGGAGAAGGAGTACAAGAGGAAGCTGAAGGAGGAGTGGGAGGGAGTGAAGGATGGAGTAGAGGTAGGTGTGGAGGAGGAATGGGGATGGTTCAAGGAGGGAGTCACAAAGTGTGCAAAGATAGATGGTGTGTGGAACAAGAAGGTCAGGAGGAAATAGAAGGAAGGGTAGTGAATGGTGGGATGAGGAAATGAAGAAGGTTGTAGAAGAGAAGAAGCGAGCTTACACAGATTGGTTACAAAATAGGACGAGGGGGACATATGATACGTACAGGGAAAAGAAAAGAGAAGTAAAGAAAAAGGTAAAGGAGGCAAAGAGGAGAGCAGATGTAAAATGGGGTAAGAATATGACAGAAAATTTTGAAAGTAATAAAAAAATGTTTTGGAAAGAAATTAAGAGAGGAAAAGGAGGCGAATCAAGTAGAGAAGAAAAGGTAAAAGGTGCAGATGGAGAGATGATAATGGAGGAGAAGGCAGTAAGGGGAAGATGGGCAGAATATTTTAGGGAGTTGCTAAATGTGAAGGAGGATAGGGAGGGAAAGATAGCTGCAGTGGGAAATGCTAGGAAAATGTCCATGATGAGTGAGGAAAATGGTGGAGAAATAAGGAAGGATGAAGTGAAGGCAGCAGTTAAGATGATGAAAGCAGGTAAGGCACCTGGTATGGATGGATGCCATGCAGAATGTCTTAAAAAAGGAGGTATAGTGATGGTGGACTGGCTGGTGATGTTATTTAATGTTTGCTGGAGAGAAGGTAGAGTGCCAGAGGACTGGAGGAGTGCTTGTATAGTTCCACTTTACAAGGGAAAGGGGGAAAAGTGTGAATGTAGTAGTTTCAGAGGGATTAGCTTGTTAAGTGTAGTTGGGAAGGCTTATGGGAGGATCTTGATTGAGAGGATTAGGAGAGGAACAGAGGGAGTAATTGGTGAGGAACAGTGTGGGTTTAGGACAGGTAGAGGTTGTGTAGATCAGATGTTTGTGGTAAGACAGATATGTGAGAAAGCTATAGGAAAGGGGAAGGATGCTTTCTGGGCCTTTATGGATCTGGAAAAGGCTTACGACAGGGTAGACAGAAAGGCACTGTGGGAGGTTATGCGGATATACGGGATAGAAGGAAAGTTTCTCGGAGCTGTCAAGAGTTTTTATGAGAGTAGTAGAGCTTGTGTCAGGATTAGAAATGGAGAGAGTGAGTGGTTTGTGGTAAAGGTGGGACTTCGTCAGGGATGCGTTATGTCACCCTGGCTGTTCAACTTATACATGAATGGGGTGGTGCGAGAGGTGAATGCAAGGGTAGTGGGTCAGGGATTGGAGATGGTTAAGGAAAATGGAGAAAAGTGGGAGGTGAGCCAGCTGTTGTTTGCGGACGACACTGCGCTTGTGGCAGGATCGGAGGAGAGATTGAGGAAGTTGGTGACAGTTTGGGAGAGTGTGTGATAGAAGAAAGCTGAAGATAAATGTGGGTAAAAGTAAGGTGAATTGATATATAAGGGGTGAAAGTGGCAGTAATCTAGAAGTGAGCATTAAGGGAGAGCAATTGGAGGAAGTGGATAGTTTTAGATATTTGGGTGCAAATGTGGCAGGAAAAGGTGGAGTGAAGGTGGAGGTAGAATGTAGATTGAGTGAAGCGAGTAAATGCCTTGGTGTTTTAAAAAGTGTAATGAGGAATAGACATTTGGGAATGGATGCTAAGAGGAGACTGTATGAAGGAGTGATTGTGCCAACAACACTGTATGGGGCAGAAACATGGAACATAAGAGAGGAAGAGAGAAGGAACTTGAATGTGTTTGAAATGAAGTGTCTGAGAAGTATGATGGGGGTTACTAGGCTTGATAGAGTGAGAAATGAGGAGGTGAGGAGGAGAACAGGGGTGAAAAGGGAGCTGGGAGATAGGGTTGATGAAAGAGTATTAGGATGGTTTGGACACATGGAAAGAATGAGTGAAGAAAGACTGGTAAAGGAGGTATGGAAGGCAGATGTGGAGGGAGTGAACATGAGGGGACGTCCTAGGTTGAGATGGATGGATGGGGTGAAGGGGGCTTTGGGGAAGAGGGGAATGTCTGTTGAGGATGGACGGGAGAGGACAGAAGACAGGGGTGAATGGAGAATGGTTGTATATGGAAAATGTTGTGATGCATGAGGTGGAATGGACGGGGGAATGGGGGGTGAGGTAGTGTGTGTGAGCAAAAATTTTGACGCAGCCCGAAGTGATTTCTCCCCGTCCTCTCCTTTATATGGGGGGACGGAGAGGGGGGGTCGCCGATTTAATGAAGCGGCCTTGCTGTGGATGTGCTGTGTCCGCGACACTGCTTCTGACCCAGGGCAGTGGACAGGGTGCAAGGATGACCCGTCATCTAGGAGGTGCTAAGATGGGAGGGAAGGTGGAGGGATGTGGAGTGTTTTCGGGGATGGAATGGGTGGGAATGATTTTATGCCTTTTCCTTTTTGGCTACCTCCCTTGTAAGGGGGAAAAAGCCTTGGTATATGTATGTATGTATGTATGCTATCTGATATGCGATCTGATTGCTAAAGGACATTTTTAGCATATCAATATAAGGAGCAGTGTTATATAGACTTGCCACAAGTATACAAGGAACGTTATAAGCCTACATGTAGTATATATCACTGTGCAGCCCACAATAAGTTTCAACAAGATTCTTGTTGAAACTTGTTCTAGGTAAGTAGCTTCTCACTGAGTCAGTTGCTGCTTTGGAATCAAGTCTTCTGGACCTGGTAGAGTGGTTCCTTCAGGCAGAAAAAATGACCCTGTCTGGAATTATTTCGAAAAACTACCAACAACTTCTGGCAAAGGGTACCGAGCTAAATGCAAAGACTGCAGCCAGGAACTACAGGGCATTGTGTCAAGATTAAAATCTCACAGAGATAAATGCCAAGGTCAGCCACAGCATACAGAAGAAGAAATTGATGACCCAGGTAAATAATTTTACTTATATTGTGTACATTTCTCCCTTTTCATACGCA
>NC_134777.1:130698060-130705560 GCF_046742065.1 Oratosquilla oratoria
CCATTTATGTCCTAAAGGGACCCATTGTCTGGTACTTATTTATCTTTTGGATGTTTATGTGAACATTACTGTGTAACGGATCTTGTAATTTTTGCTCGCTTGGCGACCTCTATTCTTCGATCTTGTTTGTTTTTGTTTCTTTTGAAGGAAATAATTATTCTTTAATCAGAACTCTAGATTTTTTAACCTGGCCCTTCCCCTAGGCGTCACAATACACACACACACACACACACACATATATATATATATATATATATATATATATATATATATATATATATATATACCTATCTATATCTATATATATATATATATATATATATATATATATATGTATGTATCTACACACACACACACACACACACACACACACACACACACACACACACACACACACACACACACACACACACACACACACACACATATATATATATATATATATATATATATATATATATATATATATATGAGTGTGTGCGTAATTGCTTTCTTCTACCATCTGCGTTCCTTCCCGTAAATTGTAACCCATTTTCTTCCCTCCTGCTCTCTTGCGTAAATTACCCCTCTCCCTCCTTCCTCCTCCCCCCGCACCCCCCCTAACTTGTCCATCTCGTAATTAAGGCATATCTTCCCTCCTCTCACTCCCTCCCTCCATCACTTCCTAGGTTTCTCTTTTTTTTTCTACCATTACATCGTTCTTCTTTCCTTCCTTTCCTTTCCCTCCCTTTCCTTTAAGTTCTGTATCTCTCTCTCTCTTTCTCTTTTCTCTCTCTCTTTCCCTCTTTTTCTCTCTCCTGTACTATAAAGCTTTCGTCCCCATTCTTATTTCACTACTCATTCATTTCCTTCCCTTCCTTTTCCACTCCCCCCATTCGCCCTGATGAAGACGAATGACGAATATAGTTGAATAAGATCAGTTGTGTTAACCAGCATAAAATCAATATCATATTCTTGTTATGAAAGATTTTTGATAGTCTGTCATTAAAGAAAAAATAGATAAAAGAGAGAAGGAAGCAAGCAGAGGAGAGTGATATAATATTTTTAAATATTTTGTTAGGAATGTTTTTGGTGTGGATGATGATTGCCAACATTGTTTCAGACAACTAGACCCAAGGCTACGATTGTGGATTTCTCATGATTAAAAAAGTAACGTTCCAGAAAAAAGAAAGAAAAAATGTCTGCAGAGCGTCCGACACTGCCTGAGTAGGATGACTCCGACATACAGCGAATTTGTCATTGGCTAATCCCGCCTGTTTCTGAGGAGAATTATCCAATCACAATGCCGCTTACATACCTCTCGTAAAATTAACAAATCACAGTCCAGCTTTTATATGGAGATAGGAAACTTATTAATATGAATCTGGTGTGGTGTAATGAATAGGTATGTATTGTTCTTGTGTTATTCCCTAACGATAATACAAAAGATAATTAATATTTTCTATATTTTACAGCGACATTGGTGCTTCAAGAAAAAAACTAATGTAATGTACTTATTTTTTGGTTATCAAAAGATTTGAATAGAATATCCTAGTAGCAGTTAAAAAGAAAAACAAAATAAAGATGTCGACATTTACATATTTGAAATGATCTTTTCCTGTCGACATGACGTTATAACGACATGAAGATGCTTTGGCCTTATATATTTTTCCTTTGGTTTACCTCAAGCAATTCTATTCATCTTAGGAAAGTTATCTTACTCGTAAAGGCTTTAACTTGGTGTTAACTCTCTCGAATAGGTGAATGGATAAAATGAAATAATATGAATTAAACGAGAATGTAAATGAAATAAGATAGAAATAAAAAAAAATATATATATATATATATATATATATATATATAGATATATATATATATATAATTTACACAGACTCTAGCTACGGACGCTTAATAATTGGCGAGACAGTTAGTATTACTTTACAGCAGCCTACATTAAACGTCCAGAAGTCATCGGATCATGTCCTCCCTTCCAATAGAAAAAACAGACCCGCACGCCGTGACATTTGGCCACTGGAAGTTCCAAGACGACAAGACGTGACATTAGCTCCCCGTAGGTCCCGGCGAGAGGGTGCATCTAGACATTTGCTCACCGGAAGTGACAACCCGACAAGACGTGACATAAGCCCATCGTTGGACTAGGGCCCCCTTCCTGGCCCCGCCCACCCGCATATTCCCACCATTCATATTCCACCATTTTTATTTCTTCTCTGTTGTTTGTACGGACCACGGGCCTTTATATTCTAATGTTTTTCACATTTGTAATCAGTTTTACCCTGAAGACGACCATGTGAAATGGTTGAAACAGCTGTCGGTATAAAATGGAAAACCACTCTGACGACTTTCGTACTTTCCTCCAGAGTTTGAACCATGAAGAGAAAATGATACTTAGAAAGTTAGAGAAATGTTCTGTAAAAATCATTGATGCCACTTGTGCTTTAGCATTCAACAGTAAATATATATATATATATGTATATCATATACAAATATATGTCAACATATAACTTTTATGTATATATATATATACATATCTTCAAACATGTATATATGTTAAAGACCTTATAACATTGACTACTCGAAACAAACAAATTCCCAGGGTCGTGATAACGTAACAAATCATAAACGAAAATGTCTACAAATATCACACAATACTCTCAATGGTATAATTGGAATATAAAGATCCTTTGAAATCAAGTCGGTGTGCTGGAATATTCAGTTTAGAAAATGGGATGATGTCAGGTCACAAAGAAAGCATTTCTGAGATATGTTGAGATGTGTCGAGAGATGGTGACGAAAGCAGAGCCCAGACGCCAGTCACTAATCTTTAGATCTCAGTCAAAAAAAAAAAAAAAAAAAAAAAAAAAAAAAAAAAAAAAAAAAAAAAAAAAAAAAAAAAAAAAAAAAAAAAAAAAATCAGAAAACGAATAATAACGACATTTAGGGGACATAAAAACAGAGGGTCATAAGAATGGAGGAGACTGCAAGAGACTATAAACTCTACCACCTGTCACCCATATCCATAAAGTTGTCTAATCTTCTTTTAAAACAACCAATAGTTTCAGAGCTCATTACATAGTTACTAAGTCTATTCCATTCGTTAAACACTCTGTTGGTAAACCAGTTTTTACTTATTTCTCTCGTAAGCCCAAGAACAACATCAGAACATAAGATATGGTATACATGGAGAAAATAGATCGTTGAGTATTCTTGCTCTAAGAAGCATTTCCGAGCAAACTAGAATCATCTGATGTTAGTTAGAAGAGTACCTGAGAGGGTACAACGTCTCGCACCACCCCCCTCCCTTGGGTGAGTAAAATCGACTGGTATCGACCAAAACAAAACATACAAGGGGACTTCAAAATGTTTGTGGAAAAAGGACAGTATAAAAAAATGGTTTCAGTTATGATGTTTATGTTTCAATATATGTTCCATTAGGGCCAATATACTTCTGCAAACGTTGATCCCAGCCTTAAAGTTCGTTTGAGTAGAACTGAGGATCATGTGATCAGAACCATGTCAAAGCAGCTCTTTTTACATCTTCAAATGATGAAAAAGTGGTACATTTTCATTGTTTTTCTAAATTTGGAAACAAAAAGAAGCGTAATGAGGCTAAATCGCGGCTGTAAGTGGGATGTCAGATGATTTTCCATCGAAATTCACGTAACACAGCCGTTGTCTGCTGAGCACCGTGAGCGCGTGCATTGTCGCGGTGAAGAGGACGCGTTGATGCAGGTTTCCTGGGCATTTTCCCGATATTTTTTGACAGTTTTCTCAAAACGCATTCTTAATAAGTAGATGTAATTTCTTTTCTTGTTCTCGAGGAAGTCAAGCAGCAAAATCTCCACTGCATCCGAGGAGACAGTGGCCATGACCTTTCCTCTTGAAGGCTTAGATTTTGCTTTGAATGGTCCACTTCCACCCCGGGGCAGCCACCGCTTTGATTGAATTTTGTCCTCGGGATCGTACTGGTAGAGCTACGTTTCATCCCCTGTCACAATTCTCTGCAGAATAGCTTCAGAGTCTTCATCCCACTTCATCAAAAATTCAATTGAAAGATCTGCCCTTGTTTGCTGCTGATCTGGGCGCAACAACCTAGGGACCCATCGAGCGAAAAACGTGCTTAGCCCCCAAACTCTCAATCAGAATTGTGTGTGAAGAATCCACGAAGATATTGAGTGTATCTGCTACTGATTCAGTGGTTATTCGTTTATTCTTTTTGATCATGTCGCGGACAGCATCAATGTTTTTTCTCACAAACTGACGTTGATGGCCTGCCGCTGCGGAGCTCATCTTCAATTTCGTTTCTTCCACTTCTAAACCGACTTATCCATTTGTATATTGTTGATTTCTTTGGGGCATTGTCAACATGAACTTGTTTCAGAGGGTCAACGATTTGCATATTCTCCTAACAGAGTGTCACCATGAATTTAATGTTAGTCCTGGCCTCGATTTTGGTGGATTCCATGTTGCTTAAATGGTGTCAGATTTCCAACTGGCGGCGATGCGTCATTACCTGCATTTATGGGTTCATGTTTGAACTTGTTATAACACGTTGGTACAAGAATGTTAAGGTGCGATAAAATAAAATTCCTTCCATAAATTTTTTAGTTATGGACTTTTTCCACGAACTTTTTGAAGCTTCCTCGTATATTGTGACACTAAAAGAAGGGACATTCAGATTCAGCCTCCACAGTGCCGCATATGACGGTCGTATTAACAGAACTTAATACGACATTATCATTCGTTAGTAGCGAGAAGGACAAACGTTTGCAAATTAAGTTTAAGTGATGATGATGATGACTCGGCTTAAGGTCGCGAATTCCCCTTATCAGAAGGCGTGGATCTTAATTAACCATGCCCATGATTGCAGGGTTCAAATTCCCGTCACCTCGACCTCCGCCGCAAATAGCGACGCTCTAACCCGGCCGGCCAGTAAGGCTCATGTTTTGAGTAATAATGAATATTAATGCTCACCATAAGTCCATCCTTATTAAGCTGGACCCATTACCTCGAGGGGCATAGACTGCATCGTTCTTTTGAGATATACAGGTTCTGCGCTGGACCATTAAGTGGGAACTGCTACCACATACAATCTCTAGAACAGGACTTCCATAACCTAGTCTTTGGCTGCATCTAGAAGACATCTGAGGACTTTGTCTAACACTACTCACACGATGAGTAAGACGATAGAAAAAATGTTAGAGAATGTGAGGACATTCTTACAGAAAATGCGACTTATGTATGTTTTCGAACGTAAAGATAACACACTAGATTATGTAGTAATTATTTTCTTTGACCAAGATTAAAAGAACCTCATTAGTTTGTCAATTTTACACAGGAAAAATATTACAGAAGAATTTTTTTTTTTTTTTGAAGAAGAAGAAGGAAGATACAAGAAAATCTTGTATAATTTTTAGAACATGGTAAGTACCACACCGTAGACCAAGCAATCTCATTAGAATAAACAAAACAACAAAAAAGCCTTCCTATGTTATGCATCAAATCCAAAGAGATTCACGATAGTGACCTTCCTATTACCTATGCTTGTGTAAGCTCCACCGCCATTTCACAACGGTCACGTGACCTGAGTCGGTTGCCATAGGAACAGGTCTAGCGCTTCTTGCGTGGGAAGAGATGTAGACGGGGAGGGGGTGTAAGGAGGGGAGGGGAGGACGTGTTTCTAGTCCCCCCTGCCCCCCCTTCGAGAGTCAGGAAGTTGAAAAGGATTCTTACCATTCTAGACATGTAAGTATTACGTTCCTAGTGCCCTAAGTATTTCCTATTTGTATGTATGTGTGTGTGTGTGTGTGTGTGTGTGTGTGTGTGTGTGTGTGTGTGTGTGTGTGTGTGTGTGTGTGTGTGTGTGTGTGTGTGTGTGTGTGTGTGTGTGTGTGTGTGTGTGTGTGTGTGTGTGTGTGTGTGTGTGTGTGTGTGTGTGTGTGTGTGTGTGCGTGTACGTATTTTCGTCTCTATACACACCTGTTTCCATCTTCTTTGAGACTTGATAAACCTGATTCAAAACTTTCTTCAAAGTTGGATTTAGATAATCCTGACTTTGATGGTTGCAGCATATGCTTTCTTAAACTCTTCCTCTCCTGTTGCCAGCATTATTACACAATGCTGTGCAGTTAAAGCTTCCTTGGGTCCTCCTAATACAAACTAATCTCTTCCTCAAGTTACATAATTTGCTCCTTAATCGCTTTCTCCTCTTCCTTCTCTTCCTCTTCCTCTTCGTCTGCCCTCACTTTCTTCTTCCTCTCCTATTCCTCTTTTCTCTTCTTCTCCTCCTCTTCCTGATTTTCGTTTTTTTTTTTGTCCCTTCTCATTAACTCTTCTATCGTTCTCTTCTTCAGTTGAACTCAAGGCTTCACTAAAACGAATAACATTGTGTTCTACGTCGTTCTTCAAGTGGTTATTCTATTTTGTTCTTTCTCTCACCAAATCCATGACCACTAATTTCACAACCATCTGCTCCACCCATATCACCACCACAACCACTAACTCCACTAACACCTACTCCACCACCAGTACCACCATCACCACTAATGTTGCTACCACCATCTAACCATTTACAAATACCAATGCTACCAACAACAACAAAATCGTTGTCACCCCCATTATCTTCATCTATACTTCAACCTTTCCCTCCACTTCCTCCTTCCTGCAGCCCAGATTCTTCCTCTTTATCTTCCTCTCCTTGATCTTCCTCCTCTCTTTTCACTTCCTGATCTACCTTTTCATCTTCTTTATTTTCCTCTTTATATTATTGCTCTCTTTTCATATATCCTTCCTCCGTCTCACCTCTCTCCTTCTATTCTCCTTTATCTACTTGTTTTCCGTCCTCCTTCCTCTTTTCTTTACTCTTTTTCTTCCCCCATCTCTCTCTCTCTTCTTCTTCTTCTTCCTCTTCTTTTTCTCTTTCTAGTCTTATTCTTTCCTCCTTACCCTTCATCCTTTTCCTTTCTCCACTTACCTTTATCCTTATATTTTTCTTTTTTTTTCCTCTCCTTTACGAAAACTCCTTTTGCCTTTCCCTGCTCCCCCTACTCCATTGTAGGACTCCTTTTTATCAATTTCCCTTATCCTCCTCCTCATTCTCTTCCTCCTTTTCTCTCCCCTCTTCCATTTTTCACCGAATCCTATTCTTCCTCACTCTTTCATATCTCTTCTCCCTCCTCATGTTTTCGGATTTCGTACTTTTCATTCATTTTTCCCTTCTTCCTTTGTTACGTATGCTTGCATCCTCCCCTTTTGGGTGGCCACATGCAAACCAAACTTGTGTGTGTGTGTGTGTGTGTGTGTCGTGTGTGTGTGTGTGTGTGTGTGTGTGTGTGTGTGTGTGTGTGTGTATCCGTATGTGTGAGTGTATGTGTGTGTGATTTCGTGTTTCTTTATCATCCTGTACGTACTCAAATTCCTGAAATGACTGATTCATTGGTATTTTCATATTCTCATCTGCAACTAATCCTTTTGGTTTATCTCTTCGCTCTCCCTCGTTCCCAG
>NC_134777.1:130710560-130723060 GCF_046742065.1 Oratosquilla oratoria
ATCCTATCCAATTACAATTAAATGCCGGTCTGTCAGATCTTTTATTGCAAGAGATAATACTTTATTTGCGGATTTTTAAATGACTTTATTTATTTTGAGCTTATCAGTTGTTTATACATCACTTTCGGTAATTATGAGTTGATTTAAAACGTTTTGGGACATTTTATGTTCTGGTGGCTGATACACTGAGCAATCCTCGTCTGTGAAGTCGGATGTAAAAAAATTATCAAGGATTGAGGCCATTTCATTTTGATCATCCGTACGAGTATGTTGACCTTCATCGTTGTTTAGTGGTCCAATGCCACAGCTAAGCGTTTTCTTCTTATTCGCATAAATGTATAATTCTTTAGGGTTCAATTTGCTTGCCTCAGCAATATACTCTTCAATAGTTTTCTTACTAAGCTTTATCAGTGTTTTGGTTTCGCGGTGAATTCTGTCTAGTGTTAGTTTATCGTCTTGGCTTTTAGTTGATAAATACTTTTTGTACGCACGCTTTTTACGAGAGAGGTTGTTACTAATTTCCCTATTCCACCACTTTGGTTTATTTGTTGCCGGACGTCTCTCACGATAGGGAACACAAAGATTTACAGCACTGTTTAGCTCCGTGGTGAAGTTTCCCCACGCTTTGTCAATATTAATCTCGTTCGAAGTTTTGCTCCAGTCTGAGTGTTCTAGTAATGATCGAAGTCTGTTAAAATTGGCTCTGCGGAAGTCGGGTATTTTTTTCTTGCTGGTCTTAGATAAACAAGCTTCCATTTTCATTTTGAATGTGATGATACGATGATCGCTAGTACTGAATATTCGGCCGACATTCACTTCATTTACAAGGTTCTCTGTTGTAGAAAGTATTAGGTCAAGGATATTATTTTTTCGAGTAGGGATGTTTACGCATTGGTGGAAGTCACTTTCCAGTAAGTTACTATACAAGTCTCGGCCTGTATGCGAATTCAAATCCTCGCCCCACCTCTTAACCGGTAAGTTAAAGTCTCCCATGATTACTGTTTTGCATCGTTGGTTAGTTTCTAAGATTAAATCGAATCATTTTTCACTATTTTCCAGCAGTTGACTCCGTGGTCTATAAACAAGTTCTATCATTACTTTAGATTAACTGCAATTGTTTTTAATTTTAACAAACAATATATCAACATTTGTTACTGCCTCTGTTTTTAACAGTGATGGTTAAAGGGAGTTATGGACATATTACTCCATCAGCTATTTTATTTTCTCTTTCGCAACTGAAAACTGAGTAACCCGGCAAACAGTATTCCGTAATAGAATCTCTACTTGATGTGTCCAACCATGTTTCTGTTACTCCTATCACGTGATAGTAACCTGTCGCTCCAAGAATTTCTAGATCTTCGAAATTGTTTCGTACGCTACGAGCATTTAACGTAACAGAGGTTGAATATCTGTCACTTTTCTTTTTTTCTTTATTACGGAGGTGTTGATGGGGGCTCCGCTGAGGAGTTTTTCCTTCTGATGTCGGCCAGGCTATTGTTGAGCAGCCTAACTAACCTTGCTGCTCCGGCCGCATTTAAGTGGAGACCGTCTTCTTCAAACAGAGTTTTATCAAAGTAGAAGTTGTCCCAGAAATTGATGAAGTGCACTTTTTCCTTTTCACAGAGGAATTTTACTCTGTTGTTTGCACTAAATGCGATGTTGTAGAATTTGTCGATGTTGAAAAATTTATTCCTTCTCTTGAATCTGGGAAGGATCCCTAAAATTACAAGGTTTTCCCCAGGAACCTTTTCTTTATATTTCCTGATTGTTCTCCGGTACTTTTCGTGAATTATGAATACCGTGCTCGAGTCCGCGTCTTTTGTGACATCGTCACAGGACTCGGCAATGTCATCGAGTCCAGCACCTCTATACATATAACACCTTCTGCGGCCATTTGAAGAACGACCACAGAACTCTTCGGATTGGTGCCTGGCCATGGAGTCCCCGACTAAACGAGTTTCAAACTCGTCCTCCTTGGCTAGATCCAAAACTTTAAATTTATTGGAGGTGGTGGGTCATGACGATACGTGGGGAGGCTTCCTGCAGTGCAGGTTGGGGACTATCCTGTGAAGCATGAATGTCATTTTCGGGGACAGCATTTTCAAGCGAGTGCATTGGTGTCAGCAATTGTGGGACTGTCCCCACGTTCTCGGTCACGACCTCTACAAGGGCCTATATTTCGCCTTGTATGAGTCACACAGCTCCTTCAGAGCCTTAATCTGTTGGGACTTTTTGTCTTGTCTTTTGTTAAAGACACACATGCGGCAAAAAGTAGACGAGTTTTTTTAAATACTGCCTTGCCACCTTGCATCTGCAACTTTCGCAGGTTCGTAAGTTAGAAGGCATTTTGACTAATTCAGATGCTTAGGAGAAGAGACTGCCTTAGTTTTGTACTCACCACGTTTCGGATGCTCCTCTCTCTGGACGATACACATATACCGATTTCCTTATCCGGAGCTACTGCGGGAACTAATGCTGCTAAAGCTACTAATAATCCCTAATAATGATCCCTAGTAATTATATCTTATGTATACAGATGAAAAGAAAGCTAATAAGAGAAGAGAACAGCTCAAGAGGAGGAAGAAGGACATAGAGAGAGAGAGAGAGAGAGAGAGAGAGAGAGAGAGAGAGAGAGAGAGAGAGAGAGAGAGAGAGAGAGAGAGAGAGAGAGAGAGAGAGAGAGAGAGAGAGAGAGAGAGAGAGAGAGAGAGAGAGAGAGAGAGAGAGAGAGAGAGAGAGAAGAGAGAGAGAGAGACAGAGAGAGAGAGAGACAGAGAGAGAGAGAGAGAGAGAGAGAGAGAGAGAGAGAGAGAGAGAGAGAGAGAGAGAGAGAGAGAGAGAGAGAGATTGCGTGCGGTTATATTACCCCCGGCGGGTGAGGATGGAGAAGGTGCGTGGAGGCCTCAGCCGTCCGTAGTCTTTAACTCGTCGTGAGAGGTCGGCCCGGGGGTAGGTGGGTTTATAACCCTCAGACAGTGGCACCCTTGTTCAAATTGTAAACATGCTCGAGCCCGCAGCACCGGCTCGTGCATTTCGATTCTTCATTTCAAATTTGCTTTCCTAATTGTAGTTACCATGGGCTCAGCTAGTCACTGCGACTGTGAGCGATACATTCACGAATCACAGAAACCTATCACTTCCTTTGGTACTTCCTCCGACCGATAAAACCCCAAAAAACACGGGAGCCACGCGCACACATGTCCGCACACCGCTAGCACACACTTAGGAGGAGAGAGAAGAAGATAAAGAAGAGAAGAAAGAGGAGGAGAAGGAGGAGAGGGGAGGAAATAAGGAAGAGGAGAAGGAGGAGGTGCAAGTGGAAGCGGACGAGAAGTAAGATTGATAGGAGGAACTCTAGGAGAGAGCGGAGGGGAAGGAAGCTTATAAGGAAGAGTAGAAAGTAGAAAGAAGAAGAGGAATCCAAGGAGAAAGAGGAGGAGGAGGAGGAGAAGGAGGAGAAAGAGAAAGAATGAAGAAAGTTGCAGTAGTGGGAGGAAAAGAAGTAGTAGAAGGAGGAGAAATAGGAGGAGGGGGAGGGGGACTGGGGGAAGAATAGGAGGAGGGAGAGTAGAAGGAAGAACAGAAGAAGGAGGAAGAGGAAGAAGAGGAGGAGGAAGAGAAGGAGGAGGGGGGAGAGGAGGAGGAGGGAGATGGGGAGGAAGTGGAGGAGGAGGAGGTGAAGGAGAAGGAGAGGGAGGAGGAGGTGAAGGAGAAGGAGAGAGAGGAGGAGGAAAAGGAGAAAGAGGAAGAAGAGGAGAAGGAAGAAGAAGAGGAGGAGGAGGAGGAGGAGGAAGGGAAGGAGGTGAAGAAGGAGGAGGAAAAGGGCGAGGAGGAAGATAAGGAGGAGGAAGAGAAGTAGGACAGGGAGGAGGAGAAGGAGCGAGAGGAAGAGGAGGAAGAACAGGAATGGGAAGAAGAGAAGGAAGAGGAAGAAAAAGAAGAAGAAGAAGAAGAGGAGGAGGAGGAGGAGGAGGAAGAGAGGAAAAGAAGGAGGAGGAGTAGGAGTAAAAGGAGAAACAGGAGAAGGAGGAAGAGAAGGAGAGGAAGAGGAGGAGGAGTAGGAGTAAATTGAAAAAGAGGAGAAAGAGGAAGAGAAGAAGAGGAAGAGGAGGAGGAGGAGGAGGAGGCGGTGGAGAGGAAAAGAAGGAGTGGCAGTAAAAGGAGAAAGAGGAGAAGGAGGAAGAGGAGGAAAGGAAGAGGAGAAGGAGGAAGAGAAAGAGAGGAAGAGGAGGAGGAGCAGGAAGAAGAGGAGGGAGAGGAAGAGTGAGAGGAGGAGGGAGAGGAGGACGGAGAGGAGGAGGGGGAGGAGGAGTAGGGAGAAGAGGAGGAGGAGCAGGGAGAGCAGAAGGAGGAGGAAGAAAAGGGGAGGAGGAAGAGGAGGGGATGTGGAGAGGAGAAGAAGGAGGAGGAGTAGGAGCAAAAGGAGAAGGAGGAGAAGGAAGAAGAGAAGGAAAGGGAGAGGAGGAGGAGGAGGAAGAGGGAGAGGAGGAGGGAGAGGAGGAGGGAGAGGGGGAGGAAGAGAAGGAGGAGGAGCAGGGAGAGGAGAAGGAAGAGGAAAAAAGGGGAGGAAAAGGTGGAGCAGAAGGAGGAGTAGGAGTAGGAGGAAGAAAAGAAGGAGAAGTAGGAGAAAGAGAAGAGGGAGGAGGAGAAGGAGGAAAATGAGGAGGAGTAAGAGGAGGAGTAGGAGCAAGAGGAGAAGGAGGACGAGAGGGAGGAGGAGAAAGAAGAAAATTAGGAGGTGGAAAAGGAGTAAGAGCAAGATAAGAACGAGGAGGAGGTGGAGGAGGAGGTGGAGGAGGAGGAGGAGGAGGAAGAGGAGAAAGAGGAGGAGCTGGAGGAGGAGATGGAGGAGGAGGAGGAAGAGGAGAAGGAGGAAGAGGAGAAAGAGTTGGAAATCACCCAGGTGAAAATAGGCGAAGAAATAATTCTCTTCAAGAAATTTCGAGTGACATGTTGCTTCCTAGAGGCGCCGGCTGAAGCTTCTGACATTACTCGCTCTTTGCCGAGAGCTCAGCCGTGAGTTCCACTGTGATTTTGCTTGTTTGTTTGTTTTCTTGTTTTTCGCCGGTCTGTTAGCTGGTTGATTAGTTAAGTTTTTTATTCATTTATTATTTTGTTGATTTTTAGACTCATAAACCTTCTCATAAAAACCGAGTAATTATATAGATGTGATGGAGACACGGAGAGTGATTTTTTGTTTCATAGCTTAAAATCTAGATCTTGCTAGACGCTTAGATTCCGCTTATATCCTTTCCTTAGTGGCAGAACTAAAAAAATGAGAGAAAAAAACCCACTCATCACCTCAACTAAACCACCTTGCGTTAAGCTTTAGGAAATCTTTACTTCAGAGACGTTCAACGCTCCCAACGTTATGGTCAGTCTACACATGTACCATGTGTTGGGAAGTCCTCTTACGGGCAATCAACCTACGAAAAAGGATTCGAGTCTACTTACCGGCGCGTTGAGGACCATCGCCTCACACCAGGTGAGAACCTGAGGCGTGTTGGCCCGGATCGAGTCGACGCGTCCCTGGCGGTACCGCCTGATGCTGGCGCTCTCGTAGGTCGACGTCAGCTTCCCGTGGCATCTGGCGAAAGGGGACCAAGAAGGTGGTGCTCTGGTGAGTGCCTCAGTCTCAAGAAGGTGAAGGTGAAGATGAAGGTGAAGATGAAGATGAAGATGAAGATGAAGATGAAGATGAAGATGAAGAAGATGAAGATGAAGATGAAGATGTAGATGTAGATGTAGATGAAGATGAAGATGAAGATGGAGATGAAGATGAAAAAGAAGATGAAGATGAAAGTGAAGGTGAAGATGAAGATGAAGAAGAAGAAAAAGAAGAAAAAGAAGAAGAAAAAGAAGAAGAAAAAGAATATATATATATATGTATGTATATATATATATATATATACATATATATATATATATATATATATATATATATATATAGTTACGACTATAGACCCGTCGTAGTCAAGAACTAAAACATTTACGTGGATGTAGGTCTATTCTCATGTACACGTGTGTACATGAGACTTTTGGTAAGTTGAGAGGTATGCTGACTTTCCCACGGTATGGGCACGAAGCTCGGAACTCCGAGTAACTGTCAACGCGTCATATGAAGACTGTCAAATTAATTTTTTCTACCTTTATATACATATTTCATTCTTCTTTTCCTTTGTCAACGTATTCCATTCATTGCATAAGGATTTGTGTATGTGTATTATCGTATGGACCTATCTTGTCAATCTTAGAAACTGATTTACGTAGTATTTGGGAAATTACATATTTTTCTTGAGTTCGGAAGTCGCAAGCATTTGTGTGAGAACGAGAGTTGCACCTGTCCGCGCGCACGGGCTAAAAAATTGCGTAGGAGCGTAAGTTTTGACAACAGCGTTCCAGCTTCCATTTACGTATGTATTAATGTATAGATTTTCACATAAAAATATTAAGTTTCTTCTTGTATCTAAGATTGACAAGGTAACTTTATTATATATTATTTTGTATGCCCTTTTTTGTAAAGAATATGTCCGTGGATATATTCTAAACCCTTGTTGTTCATTGCATCTGGCGACATTTGGCAGCCCTTCATTGTCTAGCCGGGAAGTGTATATATATTGGTGTTTGCAACGGAAAATTTGTCTCTGTTTATACAGAGTCCCTTGCTAACTAATCTCATACTTTGTCTAGCCTTATGCTAGTACTTTTCCACTTTGCTGGACTTAGAATTTTAGTCGTAGAATTTCTCGACTTTGTAAACTTTACGTAGGGCTTAGTTTCCCATTCAAATTGTCGATATTTCTCGACCTTGCTACGTATTGTCTTTGTGAAGACTATTTTCTATTAAATGTCGATATTTGATCGACTATTTATATATGTCCTGGCGAATTTATCCGTTTATGTCCTAAAGAACTGATTTTTCTGGTACTTATATATTACAACTTTGACATTTCTTTTGATATTGTGAACATTGCTGTGTATCGGAACTTGTAATTTATGCTTGCTTGGCGACCTCCATTTTTCGATCTTGTTTGTTTTTGTTTGAAGCAAATAATTAATCTTTTATTAGAACTCAGAGTTTTTTGTACCTGGGTCTTCCCCTAGTCGTCACAATATATATATATATATATATATATATATATATATACATATACATATACATATATATATATACATACATATATATATACACACATACACACATATATACATATATATATACATATATACATATATATACATATATACACACATATATATCATATATTATATATATATATATATATATATATATACATATATACATATCAGACAATCTCCTTGACAGTAGCGCACGGGATTCGAACCCGCTGCATCTGGAAGTAAACTTCCAAGACACACACGCCTTAGACCGCTCGACCACTTGACAGCATAAAACCATGGGTGCAGCGGCCATGGGGTGAAAATGGGTGGTTAACGGGTGTAGTGAGCACCCTCCCCAATCTCGATAGTCAGGTTGACTATGAGTTCTCATGGTTTTATGCTGTCAAGTGGTCGAGCGGTCTAAGGCGTGTGTGTCTTGGAAGTTTACTTCCAGATGCAGCGGGTTCGAATCCCGTGTGCTACTATCAAGGAGATTGTCTGATTGATGTCGCTGTTCACTAGCGAATTTCTCAAATATATATATATATACAGTATATATATATATATATGTATGTATATATAAATATATACATATGTATATATACAGTACATATATATATGTATATACATATATATATATATATATATATATATATATATGTGTGTGTATATATATATATGTATATATAAATGTATATATATGTATATATATATATATATATACATATATATATATACTTATAAAAGTCTGATAATCTTGTTTGTCATCACGCTTGCTTGCTTGAAACCGTCACCCAGCCAATCAGAAGAAGAGATATTACGTCACGACTGAGGACCAGCCAATCAGAAGAGATATGACGTCACGACTGAGGACCAGCCAATCATAAGAAGAGATCAGAGGAAGAGATATGACGTCACGACTGAGGACTAGCCAATCAGAAGAGACATGACGTCCCGACATCAGCTCTCTGGGTCCTAAGGAACCCCAGCTCTGAGCGCGTGACGTCACGACTACTAATTTTCCAATTTGCCATTTTTTTTATTTCCAATTTTCCGATTACATATTTTCTGACCATTAATATTTAAAATTTTCATATTCATTATTTAAAGGTATAGCTAACTCCTGAATTAGCATCTATGAGGCATAATGAGTATATTAGAATATTACGTAGAGTTCCAAGCAACGACATGTCGTCACAATTTTCCGAATACATATTTTCTGACCATTGATATCTAAAATTTTCATATTCAGTATCTAAAAGTATAGTCAACTCCTGAATTAGCATCTATGAGGCATAATAAGTTTATTAAAATATTACGAACAGTATGAATCATATGATGTGTATTTTTCCAAGCAACGACGACATGACGTCACAATCTTCTGCATTTCACTTCTTATAACTCATCAAGTCACTGCCTTCGTCTACTGAATAGAGGAAAGAGCTCTAATATATGCTCAATTTGATATAGAAACTTGAATTATACTATACGGTGATAGTGACATAGTATATCTATCATAAAGTTTATATTTAATACCGTTGCTACTCGCTCAAGTCCCATGGGACTCCCTGAATGATAATGATAATGAGTTGGAGTGGGATTGGGAGTGGGAGTGGGATTGGGAGTGGGATTGGGAGTGGGATTGGGAGTGGGATTGGGAGTGGGAGTGGGATTGGGAGTGGGATGACGAGACGTGACATAACATAAGTATAATTAAGGAGGCTCTCCTTATTTAATTGTATCCAATTTACTTTCCTTCGAGAGAGCACGAGGACCACACACAACTGGTAAGTCTTAAGCTAATAGTAACCTGCTTTAAAAAGAGAAGCCATTTAAGATTTTAATTGACCCAACGGGTCACGGGTGGTCTAGTATATATATATATATATATATATATATATATATATATATATATATATATATATATATATACATATATATGCCACACAGTAGACCCACAGTCGGATTAAAATAAACTTCGAATAAAGAAGATTCCTATATTTCGGCTATCCTGTGTGTCATTTACAAGTGTGCTACTACATTTCTGTTTAGAAATATATATATATATATATATATATATATATATATGTATATACTCCTCACACTGCAGAATGAGAGAAAGGTAACCCTCTTTCCTACCATTATTGGAGAATCAGGACGCGACAGAGGAAATTACAGAAGCCAGATCCTCACCAGAGATTTGAAAGAAGCCGCCAAGGAGTTACGCGAGAGAGATGACATCATTATCCGCAAAGGAGACAAGTCAGCAGTCTACGTCATCATGGATAAGGCTGACTATGATAACAAGATGGACTCCATACTTAATAATCCCGCAAAATTCCAGCGACTCCAGAAGGATCCTACTGAGAATGTGAAGAAGAGGATTAACCAACTCATCCAGAGAGCTAACTCTTCGACGAAGTATTTTAATCCAGTGATAGGTGACTATGGTACCGGTTATAGTTACGGCACTGTAAAAACCCATAAACCAGGAAACCCCTTGAGACCACTCCCACCTATCAAGTTGCCAAGAAGCTAAACTCCCTCCTCGCTCCATATGTGCCCACGGGACGTTCAGTTTCTTCAGCTTCTGAATTTATAGACCCGCTTCGCACAGCTCTGCCGTGCCAGGACATCGCTTCTTTAGACGTAGAATCGATCTTTACGAATGTTCCTGTAAATGAGACTATTGCTATCATCATGGACCGCGTCTCTAGAAATGACCTACCCGTACTTGACATCTCAGAAGACGTCCTGTGAGTCATGCTAGCGATGTGTACCAAGGAGGCCCCTTTCCTCTCCCACAAAGGGGAATTATTCAGACAAGTCGATGGAGTAGCGATGGGATCCCCACTTGGGGTATTTTTTGCCAATATGTATATGGCCCAGGTGGAAGAAAAGACTTTCAACAATAACCCCCTCCAGGAATATATGCGCGATACATCGATGACATCTTCATCACCACAACTACTGACGAAGAGGTTCCTCACATGATTACTGCTCTTGAAGGTAATTCCAGCCTGACCTTCACCTGTGAACGCAGTGTAGAGGGATGCTTCCCTAGATGTGGACATCTCTAAATGAGACCAGGGCTTCAAGACCAAGGTATACATCAAAGCCACCAACGTGGGCCGCTGCCTTAATGCTGGGGCGATTGCCCTGCCTCATACAAGATATCCGTGATATCTTTTTATGTGAAGAGGGCCCTCACCCACTGCAGTAGCTGGACTGAGATCCACAGATAATTCGACCGTATCCGCCATCTCCTCACCAACAACGGCTATTCAGACCATCTCATCGAGAAAGTTATACAGAAAAAACTGGACCAGTTTGCAGGTCCAGCCCAGTTGTCCTCCCCTCCCAAGGAGAAAATCACCATTTACCACTAAAATTCTTTTCATGATCGGTACCGCGAGGAGTGTGATGCCCTTAGGAATATTATCAAGAGAGGAGTCACCCCAACTAATAGAGATGCCATCATAGACTCGAAAATATTCTGCAAATCTAGCATCATTAGTTTCCTGATAATGAGGAATAGCACGGCGCCCAGGGCCCCGAGTGAGGGTACCACCAATATTGTTTACAAATTTTCATGTCAGGAGGGCCACTGCGACGGTTCCAGCTCATACATTAGCAGAACCTCCTCTACACTGCTACGTCGCCTATAATTCCATAAAAACCAGTGGTCAATTTTCCAGCATTTCACTGAAATACGCAACATGAGGCCTCCCCCACAGAAACTACTAGACAAAACGGAAATTCTCCACAAGGAGTCTGCCTTCAGGAAGCTGCAGATTACAGAAGCAGTATCTATTACTTGCCAGCGCCCTACCATCAACATACCGATTTTATGGTCCCTTCCGCGCGCCCTCTTAAGACTAACCCCCTCCAGGAGCAACAAGCCCTTAGATAGCAGCACCTCCACGAACAAGTGTAGTATATCCAGCTAGCTAATCAGCACCTAGGACCAGTAACCAGAGCAGTAGCAACTCAGGCTAGAGCTTCCAGACAAAATCCCACCACCATGGCTCCCGAACAAAATCCCCTCTTGGCTCCCGGACAAAATCTCATGCTGCCCTTCTTAGCCAATGAGGGGCCAGTATTCCATCTGAGCTAGGCAGGCTGAGCTCTTACACCGCCTTATAGGCCAGCCCACCCAACTAGCGGTCATTATTCCTTGTAAGACCTTTCAACATAGCAGAGCATCCTAACAAAGCAGCCCTCACCCTGAAAACGCCTAACGACGAGGCGAAAAACTATAATTTCGTTGGAGTTAATAGTTGTTCAATACTATTACTATGCAAAAGTATACCAGTTGGCATACACTGCGTATATTCTTTTGAGAGTTATGAATGACTAGTTCCAATCCCTCTCAGTTGCTAATAGGAAAATATTCTCCAAATTAAAAAATACAGTCTTGAAGATTGTTAAAGCAACTAGTGCAGTTGATTTCAACCAGAATATATATATATATATATATATATATATATGTATATATATATATATATATACATATATATATATATATATATATATACAGTAGAACCTCTACTTACGATTGCCTAAACATACGAATTTTCCAACATACAGTGTGAAATTCAATCTAATATTTGACTCTACACCCGAAGTAATTTCCAACATACAAAGTCGTCGAAGTTTTGCATATACAGTATACAGCGTCGAAGTTTCTCATAGCGTCGCAGTTTCATGGTTAGCCCACTAGACGCCAGTCAGTTCACAGCTCTCCTTTGTGTCGCATGGTTTGGTTCTCCTTGTTCTGATCGTAAATAACAGTGCTTAATACCTTCCTTTTTCACATTTCCTTTTTTATTTTATCATCATGGGTCCCATGAAGGCTAGTGCGAGTGGTAGCAGTGGTGAAAAAAGGAAGAAAGTAATGCTTTCCTTAGAAGTAAAGCAAGAAATCATAGAAAAGCATGAGAGCAGTGTTCATATAAGTGATCTGGCTAAACAATATGGCCGAAACATGTCTACGATCTCGACGATCTCTAAGGTAAAGTGACAATAAAAACCCCTTTTTATTGATTATTTCCTTATAAAAAAAATTTTTTTTTACATCTCTTATATACAGTAATGCATTTGTTTTATTGCTATGTGTAATTATCTGCAGTACAGTACTTATTAAGGAGTTATCATAGGTTTTTGGGCTGTGGGACAAATTAAATGAATTACACTGTATTCTTATGGGAATATTTGATTTAACATACGACCATTTCATCGTACAAAGTAGGTCCTGGAACGAATTAAATTCGTATGTAGAGGTTCTGCTGTATATATATATATATATATATATATATATATATATATATATATATATATATATATATATATATATTAAAATTTTTAGAAGCTCCGCC
>NC_134777.1:130728060-130740560 GCF_046742065.1 Oratosquilla oratoria
TAATCCATTAGCGCTCTATCTACCACCCTTCCCTCCACCACCCTCTCCCATGTGTACTTATGCTTGACTTTCTTCCGAAACACTGTATTTGCTATCATCAGCTCTCTTTCTAGACACATTTCCACCATCAACTCTCCACTACGATTCTTTCCTGGAACTCCACACTTCCCAACCACTCCATCGATTGGACCATTTCCCACTCTAGCATTAAGGTCTCCCAGTACTATTACATTGACATTTCTTCCTAAACCCTCTATGCACTCATTTAAATCTATCCAAAAGGCCTCCCTTTCTTCTATACTCTTCTCACTGCCCGGCCCATATGCACTTACAAAGACCCACATCTCCTTTCCCAGTTTCACCTTCATCCACATTATCCTTGAGGAAACCTCCTTCCACTCCACTACCCCTTTACCTATCTCCTCACTTACTAGAATAGCCACCCCTTCCCTCCCTCTCCCTCTCTTCACTCCTGATAACCTCCCACTTACACTCCCAAACATACACTCACCCTTCCCTTTCAACTTAGTTTCACTCAAAGCCAACACATCCAACTTTCTTCTCACAAACATACTACCTATCTCTTCCCTTTTACTCTCATCTGTACCACATCCACGCACATATATATATATATATGTATATGTATATTAATGGAGGTTAATCTCCAAACGTAAAAGAATGATAAGTATCTGTGGTCCATAGGAGTGTCAGTAAAATTCCTGAAATATTGATTACATAAAACATACATTCTTTAGTACCCCATCTTTGGTGTATGGGTGGATGGGGAACGAGGGTGTTTATGAAAGACTTAGAGATAGACGAATGCATGGATGCTAGATTCCTGGAGCGCTGACAAACAAAAGACTAGATAGAAAGATAGATGAATAGATAAACAAGAAATAGGAAAATGAATAAGTAGATTAGTAAAGAGAAATGAGTAAATAGATTAAGAAGAACAAATAGATAAGGAAATAATTGAATGAATAAACAGATAATCAAATTAATTACTAAATAGTACAAAGCCGGGCAGAGGGTAGGTGAGGGGCTTACGCCAGGAGTCGCTAAGTAGTTGCGGCCGAAGCCATCTCCTCTGCCTTGTGATGCGCTCTAGGGAATGTTGGGGCAGGTAGCATCAATCCCTACTGGGAATCGGAGAGGAGTGAGGGATTCGAACTCACGACTAAGCGAATGCAAGACCAACACGTTTCAGATTACTCCACCAGTAAAGTGAAAATGTTTATGATGAAACAAAAAAAATGCTTAGCTGTGCTACCACCTTTGCCCAGGTGTAAGGACATCCAAAACAACTTTCAGTCACCGAGAAGAGCCGGTGGGAATTGAACCGAAGGACAATGTGAAGAGGGTTGAAGGGTGGTGGGGATATACACAATAGAAAGAGGTGGGGGGAGGGGGGGAGGTAGTTGGGGGGAAGAGGGGAGGAAGGCAAGTGAATAGAGCGGTCGATCAATGGATGCTGTGTAAGTTAGGGTACGGAAGCCCATGATTACATACATCGTGCTTGAGTTTCCGTTCGTAAGAGTGAGGTGAACGTACTTTACTATTGCCATGTGTCTGTTTGTCTAAAAGATATGAAACTCGCTTATTTGAGTGACGCAGGATACTTAACCAACAGATATATATGATTGACTTGGTTCAATGTCTCGAACTTCTCCTACCACGAGGCTAGGACGGTGCCCCTTACAGAGGACTTTGTGGTGTGGAATTTAATGAACCATTCCCTTGGTCCAACTTGCTAGCGGCAAGGTTCAAACTACCGTCACCTCGACCTTCGCCGCAAGCAGCGACGCTCTAACCCTATCGGCTAGATACATACATTTATATAATGATATATTTTCCCCCCTTTTACGAGAGTTGTCTTTTTACTATCTCCATATTAGGAAAGACATCGAAGTTGTAAACACGTTAATTTTTTTTATAACAGTTTGCCCTCCTTGTGAGGGTAGCCTTTTGTTATCATCCTGTTTGTGAGAATAGTAGAGTGAAATGTCCCAGTTCGGACATATCGCCACCAGGAGTCTTGGGGAGTTGCAGATATATTTTGACTCTCATACAAAGAGGGATCAAGTCCCTGAGGACTAGGGCCTAAAGGACAGGAAGGACCACAGGATTAAGGATCCACCCCCGGGGGGAGGAGGGGGGAGAAGGAGGAGGAGGAATAGGAGGAGACGGATAGAGATAAGAAATAAAAGTAAGTGTTGTAAACGGAGGAGGGGAGAAAAGGAGGAGGAGGAAGAAGAGGATGAGGAGGATTCAAAGGAGGAGAAGAAGAGAGAGAGGAGGAACAGAAAGATAGAGGAGAAGGAAAAGCAGGAGGAGGAGAAGAAAGGTAAAGAGGAAAAGAAGGAGGATGAGGAAAAGGAGGGGGGAGGAGGAGAAGGAGAAGGGGAAGGGAAGGAGTAGGAGGAAGAGAAGTGGGATCAGAAAGAAAAGTAGGAGGAAGAGGAGAAGGAGGAGCCGAAGAAGGAGGAGGAGGAAAATGAGGAGGATGAGGAGGATAAGGATGATGATGATGAGGAGGAGAATATGATCGGTACACCTTTAATCTAAGGAAGAAGACCTACTTGAGAAACATCAATGGCGAAGCTGTTCACAGGCCTGGGTTTAAGTGGAAAAATCTGTCACGATGAGAAGGAAGAGGAGGAGGAGGAGGAGGAGGAGGAGAAGGGTGAGGGGTAGGAGGAAGAGAAGGAGGGGGAGGAGCAGGAAGAGGAGGAGGAGGAGGAGCTTGAGAAAGGTGGTGGTGGTGATGACGATGATGAAAAGGAGGAGAGGGATGAAAAGCGTAGGATGATGGTGACGATGAGGAAGAGGAGGAGAAGGAGGGGACGATAAGGAGGAAAATGAGGCAAAGGAAGTGGAAGAGAAGTGTGAGGAGTCGAAAGTGGAGGAGGAGGATCAAGAGGAAGAGGAGCAGCATGAGAAGGATGATAATGGTGAGGATGAGGATGAGTGTGAAAAGGAAGATAAGATGAGGAGGAGGAGGAGAATAAGAAAGAGGTAAAGGAAGAGGAGGAGGAGGAGGAGGAGGAGGAGAATGAGAAAGAGGTAAAGGAGGAGGAGAAAGAGGAGGAGAATAAGAAAGAGGTAAAGGAGGAGGAGGAGGAGGAAGAGGGAGAGAAAGAGGAAGAGGAAAAGGAAGAGGAAGAGGAAGAGGAGGAAGAGGAGGAAGAGGGGGAGGAGGAGGAGAATAAGGAAGAGGTAAAGGAGAAGGAGGAGGAGGAAGAGGGAGAGAAAGAGGAAGAGGAAGAGAGAGAGGAAGAGGAAGAGGGAGAGAAAGAGGAAGAGGAAGAGGGAGAGAAAGAGGAGGAGGAGGAGGAGGAGGAGGAGGAGGAGGTGGAGGAAGAAAATAAAAGAGGCAACATCGATCTCCAAAGAGAACCTCTCAGGCCACTTGATGCAGAGACAAAGAAGGAGGAGGCCGAGAAAGGCGAGAAAGGCAAAGGAGGAGGAGGAGGAGGAAGAGGAGGAGGAGGAGGAGGAGGAGGAGGAGGAGGAGGAGACGGGATAGGGGGAGGAGGAGGAGGAGCAGGAGATGAAAGAAGAGTAGGATAAATGGGAGGAGTAGAATAAGTAGGAGGAGGAGAGCGAGGAGGGGAGAAGGGGATAGGAGAAGTAGGGATAAGGAAGAGGAGAAGTTATAAGAGGAGGAATAGGAAGAGGTAGAGGAAAAGGAGCCAGAGGAGAAGTAGGAGGATGAGGAAGAAATGGAGGAAAAGGATGGGGTGGAGGAGGGGGAAGAGGAAGAAGAAAGCCAGACAGGCACTGGATCGTGATGGTGGAGCGCTTATTGTGGAACTTGGCCGGTGGGCCGGAGACTTTGAGAGTTTTGTCCTTTTGGTTGGTATATAAGTACTCCACGACTTACGATGGGGTTATGGTTCGAGAAACCCACCGTAGGTAGAAAATACGACGCGCCGCGAATACAATACGCAATACAGTAGTCGTCATAAATTAACCTAATATTTCTTATGCACACATACTTAGCAAAATAATTAACACAAAACAGCATTTTATGTATATAATCTTGTGACCTTTTTACCTGCAAAACCCATCTTAACTTTGAAAAATTGTAAGTTGAATGATCGTAAGCACAGGAATGGCTGTACACCGCAGCTTAACTGCTCTTTTCCTATTCAGTCTACACTTTTAGAGGAAGGAGTCTTGAAGTAAAGAAGCTGTATGTGATATATATATATATATATATATATATATATATATATATATATATATATTCGTAAATAGCTGGAGTCCAGGAACCATTATTATGGGAGAAAGCATACGCTGGACTCGACGCTCGTCAATTTATTCCGACGTTTCGAACCCTGTCCGGGGTTCGTCTTCAGGGTAATACAGTGGTAGCAATGGAAATGTACATAAATAAGGGGAATTTGGTACACTGGGACAGGTCTCCACAGTAACCGTTACAATCCGACGCAGTTAAACCAAATCAAAAACACAAATGAGAAACAAATATAAATAAAACTATAAAATAACAGGTGCAATACTTCCTTGAAAACTTTCACCGAGTTTACCATAGAAAAATATGTATATCTATATATAAAGAAAATATAGTGAAAGTTGTAAGGATTCACCCCGCTACCGATGGGTCGCACCACTGTGCACTCCCGTGGAACAAATGTCCCGCGTAGCATGTATATCACGAATAAAAGAAATTGGAACAAGAACACAAAATCCATCAATATCATAAACATACAAAAAGGAAGAGTACACATTGAAATAAATAAGAAAAGCAGTTACATGACTTTTGTTCCGCGTACCGTTGTGGCATGCCACGTCGTACAGCCTTTATGCCCAATCTTGGGGGGCATTTTTTCATACTGCTTTTCTTATTTATTTCAATGTGTACTCTTCCTTTTTGTATGTTTATGATATTGATGGATTTTGTGTTCTTGTTCCAATTTCTTTTATTCGTGATATACATGCTACGCGGGACATTTGTTCCACGGGAGTGCACAGTGGTGCGACCCATCGGTAGCGGGGTGAATCCTTACAACTTTCACTATATTTTCTTTATATATAGATATACATATTTTTCTATGGTAAACTCGGTGAAAGTTTTCAAGGAAGTATTGCACCTGTTATTTTATAGTTTTATTTATATTTGTTTCTCATTTGTGTTTTTGATTTGGTTTAACTGCGTCGGATTGTAACGGTTACTGTGGAGACCTGTCCCAGTGTACCAAATTCCCCTTATTTATGTACATTTCCATTGCTACCACTGTATTACCCTGAAGACGAACCCCGGACAGGGTTCGAAACGTCGGAATAAATTGACGAGCGTCGAGTCCAGCGTATGCTTTCTCCCATAATATATATATATATATATATAGAGAGAGAGAGAGAGAGAGAGAGCAAAAATCTCGATGTTAGAAATAACTGAGACATGGTTAAATGGTAAAGAGTTCGAAGCTGAATTTAATATTGCGGGATTTAAACACTTTCATCAGGATAGAAACCACAAGAAAGGTGGGGGTATTCTGTTGTACGTGAAAAACAATGTCCATGCTTCTGTTTTAGAGAAAGTGAAACAGGATGTATATGATAGTTTGTGGGTTGAGTTAACCCAAACAAATCTACAAAAAATGAAAGTAGGTGTAATATATAGGCCAAAGACTTTATCATTAGTAGACAATAACCTGTTGTTTCAAGAACTGTCTAGTTTCTGCAATCGGGACTTATTGATAATGGGTGATTTCAATTTTATTGAACATGGCATATAGGTAGTCGTTTGATAGATTTCCTAGGTGACAATTACTTAGTTCACCATGTAAAAGAGCCCACAAGACATGGAAACTTACTCGATCTATTGATCACTAGCCGCGAAACCATTATAACCAATGTAAAAGTCGGTGAATCTGTTGCAAATAGCGATCACAACTTAGATTCAAACTACTAAAAAACTTTAGAACAGATACTTGTGATTCTAAAATACCCGATTTCAGTTCATAGGACTACGTCAGGAGTTTCAACTTACAGATGGGAGGCAAAATTAAGCGAAAGACCTGTAGATCAAATGTGGGAAATATTTCAAAATACGCTCACTAAGATGATTTATACTTCCATCCCTTTCAAGGACAGACGTCCCCCAAATCAGGCTCGCCCAAAGTGGCTCGACAAAGAAATTGAAAAAAGTATTGCTAAAGAGAGACAGGCTTATAAGAAATACAAGGGCTCGGGTGCATCTAATGACTATCAAAGTTATGTTTTAATGCAGAGAGATTTGAAAAAGACAATAAAAAAACGAAAACGACAATACGAAATAAATATCGCTGATAAACCCAAAGATAATCTCAAAGAATTCTATAGTTGCATTAAAGATAAAAAGGTTGTTAGGAATCACATTGGTCCAGTATTATCTGCTGACGATCAACTTGAATATTCAAATGAAGGAATGTGTGATGTTTGAAACAATTGTCTTAGCTCAGTATTCGTAAACGAAACACCTCAAAGTGAACTCCAAACTAAAACCTATGAAAAGTCTAGGGTAAAGTTACTCACTACGGTAAATATAACAAAATGAAAAATTAAAAGGTGTATAGAGAAACTCAAAGTTAATAAAACACGAGGGCCTGATGGTTGGCATCCAAGAATCTTAAAGGAAATGAAGAATGAGATTGTTGTTCCATTAGAAATTATTCTCAAGATATCCATCATATCCGGAGATGTCCCAAGAGAATGGAAGCTAGCTAACGTTACTCCCATATTCAAAAAAGGTAACAAAAAGAAGCCAAATAACTACAGGCCTATAAGTTTGACTTCAATCGTAGGAAAAACAATGGAAACTATCATCAGATATGTTATCGAACATCATTTAGAAGGTAACTATTTGATAAATAATAGCCAGCATGGATTCAGACGGAAACGTTTTTGCATGACTAACTTACTCGAATTCTACAACACAGTTATCTCGATTTATGACAAAAGAAAAAATATAGATTTAATATAACTAGACTTTGCAAAAGCTTTTGATACCGTTCCCACGAAAGACTACTTACTAAATTAGCTTTACACGGAATAAGTGGTAGCCTATTAAGTTGGACTAGTAATTGGTTGAATGGTCGAAAACAGAGAGTTCTTTTAAATGGAAAAAACTTCTGGATGGAAAAATGTTACGAGTGGAGTTCCTCAGGGTTCCGTCCTTGGGCCACTTCTATTCATAGCATATATAAATGATAAAGACAACGGACTAAAATCTACTGTTTCCAAATTTGCTGATGATACAAAAGTGTGCGGAATGGCAAATGATCACCTAAACCAATTAGATATTCAAGAAGGTTTAGATCAATTATAGCAATGGTCTGAAAAGTGGCTAATGAAATTTAACACAAGTAAATGCCCATAGGTAAAAATAACAGTAAGTACGATTACAAGTTATTTGGAAATTCGTTAACCAAAGTGGATAGTAAAAAGGATCTTAGCGTAATTATTAGTAACGATCTAAAATCATCTAAGCAGTGTATTTCAGCCTCTGAGAAAGCAAATAAGATTCTAGGACTCATTGCGCGATCTTTTGACTTAAAAAGTCCATCTCTCATTAACAAGCTATATAAATCATTAGTTCGTCCACATTTGGAATATGTCGTTTCCAAATGGTCACCGAATCTCATTAAAAGCATTAACAGATTGGAAAAGTACAACGACGAGTCACACAACTGATTCCAAATATCAAAAATAAATTATACGAAAATCGACTAAAATATATGAATCTGTTTTCCTTAAAAAAGCGTAGACTCAGAGGTCTTTAAGATTGTAAAGGGAGTTGACAACATCAAAAGTGACAAAAATTTCACGCTGAATGAGAATCAGACAAGAAACAATGATTTCATACTGCCTGGAAATAGATTTAATTTAGAAGTGGGAAGAAACAACTTTGCAAACCGTGTAGTTAATGAATGGAATAAACTTCCTGCAGAGGCAGTGCAATGTAGTTCAGTTCGAAGCTTTCATAATCATTTAGATAAAGACCTAAGTAAGATATTGTAATGACTATCATCTATTTTGTATTATTTGTTTATTTGTTTTATCATTTGTCTGTTTGTTTATTATTGTTTGCTTGATCCATATCTACTATTAGCTATACGTTAATTGATTATTATTTACTATTTACCTGTTTTTTTATTATTATTTAACTATACCTATGCATTTATTTATGTATTTTATTTCTTTATTATTTACATTATAATATTTTTTATTTATTCATTTATTTATCTATTTATTTATTTATCTATCATTATTATGATTCTTTTTTTTTTCGTATCCGATTTAGATATGGACCAAAAGGTCTCCTGTCGGTATGTTCCGCCTTTGTAATCCTTTGTAATCCTTTGAGAGAGAATTATTTCATGATTCACACGAATGCGCCAACCTCTGCCATATCACTCCTGCAAACTTCACTCTGTCGTCTCTCCACCTTCTGTCCAATATCCTTCTTCCACGCTTTCCATCTCGTGGCGTCAAGTCACTAACACATTTGTTCCATCGCTCGTCATTCTTTCGCACTAACTTCCCTGTCCGATTCCCTTTCACTTCCACAAAAATTTTCACTCCTCAAGTCTACTCTCCTACCCAAAATCTCTTCCTTTCACCAATATTTTCACCAATGATTTCTCCATTCTCCATCGTGCACTCTATGTTTGATCTTCATCCCTTATGTCAGTTTCCAAGTTTCACATATGTAGATAATAGCTGGCGTTTTACTTTGATTGTAAACTTTGCGTTTCAGTCCAAGTCTCACATTTGCAGATTATAGCTGGCATTTTGCTTTGATTGTAAAATTTGCGCTTCAGACATTTAGGTAGGGAGCCTCTCGTGATCTTATATTCACCAAACATTTTCAAACAACTGTGGTATGTCTTTTTCTTTTATTAATCTTTCTTGATTTTTAGTCTGTTTTTGCGTCTGACCTAAGTAATTGTACTTTTCATCTTCTTTGAAACTCTCACTATCATTTATGAGTCCTTTACTTTGAACTTTCGAGTAAACCTTATTTTGGCAATTCCCTTCAAATGGATCAAGGGCTTTAACAAGCGATATGCAGACAAGGTCATTATATCAAGACAGTAGGGCAGGGCTCACAGTAATGATATCACATTGGAGAAATTTAGGTTTAAAAGGGAAATAGGCAAGAACTGGTTTACCAATAGAGTGGTTAACGAATGGAGACTTAGTAATCACTTAGTGAGTATTGAAGCTATTCGTTGTTTTAAAAGAAGGTTAGATAACTTTATGGATAGGGATGACAGATGGTAAGGGGCATGGAACTGCCTAGTGTAGGCCTCATGGTCTTTTGCAGTCCCCTTTATTTTTATGTTCTTATGTTCTTGATTTTATTCTTATTCTTCCTGCGAGACTTTCCTTGTTGATATCACACATCATATCTTCAAATTTTGCTGTTGTTCTGAGATGCTAATATAAGAACAGTATCAGCCGGAAATCTAATGTAATTGAAAATTTTCCCTTAATCTCAAACCTTTCCCTTCCCAACTCAACCCCCTGAAAATTTCTTTCGGATACGTTGTGAATAATTTTGGATGAATTTTGATCGCTTTGCCGAATTTCTTTCTTGATCTTTATCTTTCCTGTATTTTTATGTAGGGAGGAAAGGAGAAAAAGAACGGGAGAGGGAGAAGGGTGAGGTGGAGTGGGAGGGAGAGGAGGAAGAGAAATAGGAGAGAGAAAAGCATGAAGAGAGAGAGAGAGAGCATGGAGGAAAGAATAGATGAAATGAGGGCAAAGGTAATAAAAAAGAAGTAAAAAGAGAAGAAAACAAAAAGTGATATGGTGAGGAGGAGAAGAAAAAGACAAAGGGAGAAGACAAAATGAGAGTCAAAGAGAGTTTAGGAGAGGAGAGAAGATAGGGGAAAAAAGGAAGGGGTGAGTGGGAGGGGGAGGCGCCTGTAGGGGGAGGAGGAGGCGGAGGGGAGGAAGGAGGGGGTACTCGGGTAGGTGGGGGTCCCTGCTTCTCACACTCAATGTTAATGACAGGTTGCTACAGGTGTGTCCCCTTGCCGAGGGCTAGAGAGGGAGGGAGAGAGGGAGGGAGGGAGAGAGAGAGGGAGGAAGGGAAGGAGAGAAGAAGGAGGGAGAGGAGTAGGGAACGAGAGAGTGAGTGAGTGAGTGAGGGAGGGAGGGAGGGAGACCTAAGCAGGTCATAGGGTTACAGAGGTTGGCATCAAGGGAATGAAGGTCGCTAGACACAAAGGAGGGAGGGAGGGAGGTAGGGAGGGAGAGAGGGAGGGAGGGAGAGAGGGAGGGAGGGAGGAAAGGAAAACGGAAGGAAAGTGGGAGTGAGTGAGATAGGATGAGAAGTCGGGAGGTAAGAGGGGGAGGGAAGGAAGGAGGGAGGGAAGAAGGGACTGATTGAGTGTGTAAAGAAAGAGGCTAGAAAGGAAGGACGAAAGGAATGAGAGGAATAATGAAGTGAAGAAAATGAGATAGAGAGAATTAGGGAAGAAGGAGGACAGGAAGGGAGAAAGGAGGGGAAGAGGGAAAGAGGAAGGAGGGAAGGAGGGGATAAGGGAAGGAGGGAAAGGGAGAAAGAGGAAAAAAAGGGAGAGAGGGGATGAGGGAAGGAAAGGTGAAGTGAAAATAGGAAGGAGGGAAGATGGAAAGGAAGTGTGAAGTAAAGGAGGGAAAAGGAAAAGAAGGAAAGGAAGGAAAAGAGGAAAGAAAGAGGAGCGGGGAGAAAGAAGGAGTTATGAGCCAAAGAAGGGAAGAAGGAAGGAGGAAAAGATCGAGAAACAATGAGTAGAACGGAGGAAGTGTAGGAAAAAGAGAAAGAAAGAGAGAAGGAACGAAAAGAGTGTAGAGAGGTAAAGGGAAAAAATAGAAAGACGAAAGAAAAAAGAGAGAAAGAAAGGAAAGGAGGGAGGGAAGGAAAATAAGAAAAAAATGGAATAAAGGAAGAAAGGAGAGGAAGGGAGGAAGGTCATGAGAAAATGTGAAGAAAGAAAGGAGAAGAGGAAAGGACAAGAGAGGAAGAGAGAAGGAAGGTAGGAGAGAAGGATGGAAGAAAGAAAGGAGAAGAGGAAGGAGGGAAGGAGGGAAGGAAGGAAGGAGGAGAGAAAGAGAGAAGAAAAGAAGAAGGAGAGGAAGAAAAGAAGAAAGGTACCACAAGGAAGTGAAGAGAAAAATAAGCGAACTTAGACGACGTGACAAGACTTGGAATCCTGATGATAATAATTGTTGAGGTGAAACCAATCCTCAGTGGAATTTGATTTATTTGTGGCGAACATCCCCCCCCCCTTCTTTCCCCAGTTCTGTGGATCAGAAAAGTCTTTGAGAGAGTAGAGGGAATGGGGGGGGGGGGCATGGGGTGGTTGGGGCGGGGGCAGGTCTGAGAGAATGTTCCAAGGTCCAAAGACAATGAAAAAGAAGAAGATTGGGAACGTTAGTGGAAGTAGGTAGAAAAAAAAACTCCCTCTCATCTGAATAGAATAGTTTGGAGTCAGCCAGAATAACATATGTAAAGTCTCGGCCAATAGGTGAAACTCTGTAGGTTAGAAAGTGCCACATACCAACGTTCCAGAGTCTGTCAATCACTTGTGATACATATGGCTAACATTGGGTGATTACAAAAGATCACAAAGGCGGAGCATGCCGACAGGAGACCTATTGGTCCCTATCTAGGTCGGTGAAGGGGGCTTTGGGGAAGAGGGGAATGTCGGTTGAGGAAGGACGGGAGAGGACAGAAGACAGGGGTGAATGGAGAATGGTTGTATATGGAAAATGTTGTGATGCATGAGGTAGATTGGACGGGGGAATGGGGGTGAGGTAGTGTGTGTGAGCAAAAATTTTTGACGCAGCCCGAAGGGATTTCTCCCCGTCCTCTCCTTTATATGGGGGGACGGAGATGGGGGGTCGCCGATTTAATGAAGCGGCCTTGCTGTGGATGTGCTGTGTCCTGCGACACTGTTTCTGACCCAGGGCAGTGGACAGGGTGCAGGGATGACCCGTCATCTAGGAGGTGCTAAGATGGGAGGGAGGGTGGAGGGGTGTGGAGTGTTTTCGGGGATGAAATGGGTGGGAATGTTTTTGTGCCTTGTCCTTTTTGGCTACCCCCCTGGTAAGGGGGAAAAAGCCTTGGTATATGTATGTATGTATGCATCGATACATAACTTTGATAGTCATTAGATGCACCCGAGCCCCTGTATTTCTTATAAGCCTGTCTCTTTTTAGCAATACTTTTTTCAGTTTCTTTGTCGAGCCACTTTGGGCGAGCCTGATTTGGGGGATGTCTGTCCTTAAAAGGAATGTAAGTTTGAATCATCTTAGTGAGCGTATTTTGAAATATTTCCCACATCTGATCTACAGGTCTTTCGTTTAATTTTACCCTCCAATCTGTAAGCTGAAGCTCCTGACGTAGTCTTATGAACTGAGCTTTACTGAAATCGGGTATTTTAGAAACACAAGTATCTATTCTAAAAAAATTTAGGAGTTTGAATCTAACTAAGTTGTGA
>NC_134777.1:130748060-130755560 GCF_046742065.1 Oratosquilla oratoria
CCGATAGAAGCCATCTAATGGGTAGAACAGGATACAAGACGTTTCGCTAATCACAATTAGCATTTTCAATTGTAACAGTAACAAAGAAATGGATGATTATAAATACAGAAAGTAAACACTAGGAATAATTAATGAGGTTGACCGTTACTCTGGTCTAAAACTATGAAAGGACACGATTGAATATCGGGGAAGGGAACATGGGAAGGGGAACTGTGACCACTGGGAAAGTATACTTAGATAACTGTTCTATCGGCAACTTGGTATTTTCTTTACCTCTCCATGCTAGAGAGATCTTCAGAAGACTTGAAACTCTTCATCGGAAGCTCATCAGAGCTCAATTTGCTGTTGCATACAATTCAATATGCCTTAAAGAAAATATTTTGCCGCGTTACTCCAATATATATATATATATATATATATATATAAAGATATATATATATATATATATATATATATATATATATATATATATATACCGTATATATAGATTATATATATATGAATATATATATGTATATATTATACATATATATACTGTATATATAGATTATGTATATATATATATATATATATATATATATACATATATATATATATATATATATATATATATATATATATATACTGTGTATGTATAGGTTAAAATCAGTTAATATTTTGTATGCTCAATCTACCAACGAGGTGAAAAATAATTTCTTATGAGATACATATGCATATGTATATGCTGTACATACTCGTACATACATACATACATACATACATACATACATACATACATACATACATACATACATACATACATACATACATACATACATACATACATACATACATACATACATACATACATACATACGTACATGCATGTATATACTACCAAAGGATTCCAAATGGTTACAAGTCACTTTAAATCATAGACCCTATGGAGCAGATATATAATGGGTCTAACATGATGACCCGTTTTATGTATCGTAATCAACCCATTCATATATGACAAGAAAACACAGTGGACAATCCTTAAATGGGGTGGGTGTAATAAGAAGATTAATTTTTTTCTCTTTAGTGATGACGGTGATATGGTTTAACATTACAAACTCTACCCATCGGAAGGCTAGGACAGTGCCCCTCACGGAAGAATTTGTAGCGTGGAACTTAATGGACCATACCCGTGGGTCAACTTCGCTGGTGGCAGGGGTCGAACTGCCATCCCCTCGACCTTCGCCGTAAGTAACGACGACCTCATCCGCTTGGATAGCGAGCTGAGCTTTAATGAGAAATTCTAATCTTATGTAGTTATGGGAGCCCGTTTCCCAATTCTTAGCAATATAAACTAAAAGAAGACGACATGGAGCACAAATGACGACAATGAATTGAAGGACTAAGCAATGCATCTTAATCTTCGTGGGCCACAAACGACCTCAGCAGCAAAGGTAAACATAGTGACACGACCTAGAACAAAGACATGAAAGTGTGTCACCTGGGAAAAAATACAGAGTTGTTTGCTGTGATTTTGTGGGTGAATGTCTAATATAGAATGTAAAGCAGGTATCGTAAAATATATTTATATAGACATACACAATCACACACATGTACTAATAGTGTATATATATATACAGATATATACCTATATGTATGTATATATATATAAATATATATTTATATATATTTATATATATATATATATATATATATATATATATATACATATATATATATATATATATACACGTTTGAGAACAAAATAAAATTAATAGACACAAATTGACAACGATACATATATACAACCCAGAGTAGATTTTCAGTGCTAAAAGGTCGTATGCGTTTGAGGATCAAATATATTGCAATGTTTGTTAAAGCATATTGTGTAACGTGTACGGATACTACGTAAAAGGTACGTATATTATGTAACTTAAAACCTGTCAAGCACCATGATATTATTTATTTTGTTACGCTTTGTGACAGGCAACTTTTTCTCAATTGAAGGACAGCCTCCATTATTGAAAACTTCCCATTATAGAGAAAAAAAAAATATATAGAAAATTCCAAATGTTGGTGGCAATTGTCCCAATACTTTTTTTTTTTTTTTTTTTTTTTTTTTTTTTAATTAGCTGTAGGGGGAAATGCATGTTTGTCACTTACTGAGTCAATTTATTTTCATGAAAAATGTTTATCTAAAAATTAATCGAATCTTTGATTTTCGACTCGACTGCTTTGATCTCTGGCTTTCATTCAAATTTCTGTTTTTCATTAATGAAAGACATCATGATGGATAAAATTGAAAAAAAAAGATAATGATTAGTAATCAGTTGATTCATAATAGAAAAGACATACACATACACACATATACACAAGCACACATACACGTAAGAAAAAAGCGAAAGTCCCATACACACTGAAAGATATCTACGGAAAAAAGTTATAAAAAAGAAAATAAAGAAAATAAACATAAAAAGGAAAATCCTGTGTGAATGGATAGTAGCCTACGATAAAAGTAGAGCACAAAGTCCTGCGCCAGCTGAGGGTAGGCTACGAAAACAATATGTACCACAAATGGAAAACGTAGCGTCTGGTTTCGTGTCAGCTGAGGCCGGTCTATGAAAAATAGATGAAGTCTATTTGAGACCTCTTTTCCGTCGCCTTAGGAAGCTTTCTCTCGTTTCAAGGGAGCACAGACGGGTGGGGCCAATTAAGTGGCTTCCGTAATTAGTAGGGAACAACTAATTAGTCCTCAATACAGAAAGCAGACGAGTCAGTGAACCAGCTGCCTGCGACAGTAACCACTTGAGCGCCTTTTGTGTAGATTCAGAATCTAGAAAACAAGGGAATAGAAATGAGCCAGAGAAGGTGAAGGAATCGTAGACATAAATATCAAAGGGAATTCGACGCATCTCATTGTGGGTGTAACTGAAGAAGCAACGTTTGATAGTCAAAGAAGAATCTACACTTATATAAACTGTACTTAGTACATGCTAGACCAATAGTGTTACACCTAGAAACTGTATGTTTTTGTTTGTACGGTAATATCCCTGACAAGAGGTACATTAGGAACACTAAAACCTCGTACACTACCCAGGGTTCATTTTAAGGGGTGACTTTAATACCTCGGTGAGGTACCCATCTACATGCTTGCCACAACACTTTCCCTTTGTTACAGTACTAATCAACAGCCCAGATAACAACATGAGGTCAAGCATACCTATTGTATAATGATTCATTAGATCCCACCAGACACTAACAACTGCCAATTTTTATCTTTGCTTGACCGGGTGAAGTTACGTTCGGGGAGTTTCGATTTTACCGCCAATCTACCCAGTTAACAAACTTTCGAATTAGACCTGACCTAGTCTACCCAACCTGACCTAACATAACTTAACCTAACCTGACCTAATATAACCTAAACTAATCTATCTCTTACGTAATCTAACACAATGGAATCAAAATTGAAGTAACGTAATGCAACCTATCCGCCATCCTTAACCCCTCCAATCACGTGACATAGAAAAGGGTGAAGAGCCTATGCCAGGAGGCGTTGAGTAGCTGCGGCCGAAGCCGTCACATTTGCCCCTTTTATGCGCTTTAGGGACTGTTGGGGCGGGTCATAGACAGTTACATCTGGGAATCGAAGAGTGCGGGATTCGAACCCACAACTAAGCGAATGCGAAATCAGCGCGCTTCTGATGACGCCATCATCGCGCGGCGTGGTATATGCTGTGGATTTTATTCCGGGTTAGAACGTCGCTACTTGCGGCGGAGGTCAAGGTAAAAGCGGTTCGATTCCTGCCGCCAGCGAGTTGGACCAAGGGCACGTTTTCTTTAATTTCACACTCTAAAGTCCTCTGTAAGGGGTACCTCCTGATAAGGGGAGTTCACGACGATAAACCGAATCATCATCAACATTAAACGAATTTATTCATCTGAGTCTTGATCAATTAAAACCACATTTCATTTCGACGCCTACTAGAAATAAATCTATAAATGTTTCAGAACGTTAATATAGATAGTTCTAGCACTACAAAAAAAAAATCTGTAAGATGAATAGAATCGTCTGGTGTCAGTCAAAGCACAATCTTTAATCCCTTTTCTAAATTTTGAAACTAGTGGCTATCCTGGCTACTGTCAGTCTAAATTCTTCAGTTCACGAACTTCCATTGTAGGGTGAGCAGGGGGGAATACCGACGGGGGGGTTAAATCTGAAAAATGTTGACATCATGGCATTTTCATGAAGTTATTAAATTGTTTTTGCTTAAGTTTGTCTGGAGCAGTCTGCATCACAAGGTAGCTATCCTTTGGCCCTGCCCCCCATAAAAAGATATCTTGAAGGCAAATATTCTTTGTGTTCGTCTTTGACGTTTGAGGAGCTTGTCTCCTTCGCTTGTTGTTTTTTTGTATTTGTCTTTCCTCTTTTTTCTATTTTCTTTTTCTTGTCTTCTTCCTCTTGTTCTTGTTCTTTGTCTATTCATTTTTTCATTGTCTTTCTCTTTTCTTTCTCTTTGCATATATATTTCCCTCCGAAACTTCTCGTCTCCTTTTACTTCCTAAAGACTTAAGATTGACCTGAAGAAGGAGTAAGCTTTGAGTATGAGGCAAGGTCTAACTAAAGGGAACAAAAAACAATACCTAACTGAAAGATGGAAGATATGTTAAAAGATAGCAACACCTGCCTGGCAGAGGAAAAAATATATTAGAAAAAGTAAAGGTGTACTTAGAGCCAAAAAATACTTTTACAAAATGAGTTGACACCTACCAGATGGACACAAGGATTATGGCCTACCTGAGCAAGGAAAAACCTAGCGGAAGAACGCATGCGTTAACTGAAAGGCAGGACACTTAATTACTTAGTACCTTCTTGACAGAGGACCTGCCTGAAGAAAGCAAACGCTAACTGACAGTAACAAAATTTTATTGAAGAAAACATGACGTTCTTGAACAAGACAGGTTCTATTTGATGTACACAAGACCAACCTGAAGAAATTGAAGTCCTCACGGGAAATTGTCAAAGGTGGAAAGACCTAATTGAAGAAGATAAGCATTGACTGAGGGAAGCAACCCTTACAAGAATTAGGAAGGAACTACCTGACATTAACAAAACTTACCTGAAGAAAGTAACATATACCTCACGAACGACAAGTCATTACTAAAGGTGGGAGGACCTACCTGAAGAAGGCAAGCTGCAGTGACAATTGTAGGAAGGCGTCGGGGGAACATCTGCTTTTCTTGATGTAAGAACGACCGTAGGCTGTGTACCGGAGAATTCGGAAGTCAAGGTCTTCCACGAGTCTGCGGAGATCAAAGGACGGGGGCATTAGCACTCAGAGGAACTTCTTCTAGAGCACGAAGTCTCTTCTGCAAAGGTTCGTGTATATACGAATTCAAAAGGCTTAGGATTTGTATACGTCGGAGTGTTAGATGTTTATGTATTTTATGAAACATCTAGTCTGTCAGGGTGAATACGTGTAAACAGGAAAGAAAAAAAAATGAAGAAGAAAAATATGAAGATGAAGACGAAGAAGAAGGGAAGGGGATATATATATCTATATATATATATATATATATATATATATATATATATATATATTTATATATATATATATATATATATATATATATATATATATATATATGTATGTACAATACTGAATAGGTCCTAGTGATTAGAGATACATTTTAACCACCACAATGCACTTAGAGTACCACATTTCAATTTCAGCATGCTGGCCTTTGATGGCTTAGAGTTAAAGTGCATTGTGGTTGTTAAAATGTATCTCTAATCACTGGGACCCATTCAGTGTTGTACAAATACTTTCCCGCGTTTGTATACTTCCAATTGTACTATCATAGTGGAGATGGGTTGAACGCAAAATTTCATATATGTGTATGTAACTCGAGCATACAAATATATAAGAAAAAATGCGTTGAACTTATATCTATCTTGAGAGTCTAGTTGGTAAGTCACTGTCGCACTTGTCATGAGGATGTCGGGTTTGAGTCCTGGGCAGTACCACATTTCAATTTCAGCATGCTGGCCTTTGATGGCTTAGAATTAAAGTGCATTGTGGTTGTTAAAAAATGTATATATATATATATATATATATATATATATATATCTAAGTCTAAGTGAAAATATTCTTCTAAAAAACGCTGTGGAAGTCGGGGACAGGTGGTGTTACGGTGACACTTTGTCCTAAAAATATTCTTGAAAAAGCGCTTGGGTAAGTCGGGGTCAGGTGGTATTCTTCTTCTTCTTCTTCTTCTTCTTCTTCTTCTTCTTCTTCTTCTTCTTCTTCGCATTCCTCTTCTTCTTCTTCTTCTTCTTAATCTTCTTCTTCTTCTTCTTCTTCTTCTTCTTCTTCTTCTTCTTCTTCTTCTTCTTCTTCTTCTTCTTCTTCTTCTTCTTCTTCTTCTTCTTCTTCTTCTTCTTCTTCTTCTTCTTCGCATTCTTCTTCGCATTCTTGTTCGCGTTTTTCTTCGCGTTCTTCTTCGCGTTCTTCTTCGCATTCTTCTTCGCGTTCTTCTTCGCGTTCTTCTTCGCGTTCTTCTTCTTCTTCTTCGCGTTCTTCTTCGCGTTCTTCTTCGCGTTCTTCTTCTTCTTCTTCTTCTTCGCATTCTACTTCGTGTTCTTCTTCGCGTTCTTCTTCGTGCTGAGGATCCCGTGTTGGGGTTCCGCCCCGAGACCGAGGCCGAAGGGGAAAACGAGGGATTAGAGCGTGGAAAGGTGCGGCCGCAGGCCGCTGTTTGCGCAGCCAAGCCACCGGCTTGTATATATATATATAAATATATATATATATATATATATATATAATATATATATATGTATATGCATACATACATGTATGTATATATATATATATTCATATATATATACATATATATATATATATATATATATATATATATATATATATATATATATATATAATCATAATAATTCCGACTTTCGTCCCCGGATTCGGACCGAAACTCGTGAATCACAAACCATCACTCTACCAATTGAGCTAGTGAGCCAATCTGGAAGCTAATCTACTCCCGAGGAACTAAGTCGACTGCAAACTATATATATATATATATATATATATATATATATATATATATATATATATATATATATAAATGAAAAATGTGGAAAAAAGAGAGTCACGGGTCTCGTTATCTATTCCTGACCGGTTTCGCTTGTAGTTTCTTCAGAGGAATGTTGAACATTCTTCTGAAGAAGCTACAAGCGAAACCGCTCAGGAATAAACTCGGAACGGGACCCGTGACTCTCTTTTTTCCACCTTTTTCAACTTGTCATAATGTCTCAACACATGTATATATATATATATATATATATGTATATATATATATATATATATATATATATATATATATTTGATTTAATCAAACTACTACTTCATGGTGAAGTACATACATATATTCTATAAAATGACTAACTGGCAACTTTCTATATTTGTAGGTCTGAGTGCAGCGGTGAACGTGGTGGAACCAGTCTGATTCGGTTTACCG
>NC_134777.1:130765560-130768060 GCF_046742065.1 Oratosquilla oratoria
ACCATATATATTCTCATACCCTATTACCCCTGGTACTTAGATAACTATATTTCATTAAAACAATACATATATTTTGGTTAGAGTTAAGGGTTAAAGGGGTATGGTGTGGTAACACGCCACTACTGTAGTGTCCCCTTAAGAAGAATAGCATATATGACAAATTACTATGATTAAACAAACCATTGTATGTGTCCATATATATAATTTATATTTGTGAAATTAATGTTGCCACAAACTATGATAGCCTTTGTAAAGAGAAAGCATGTAAATGTAAAATGATTGTATAATTTTACTAAATGTTGAAATATTGGTTATTTTTATCTTATTTTTTTGCGGGCGGTAATATAATCGAGTTCAAGGATGCTTAAAAATTGTTTCAATTCTTCTCCTGCGGACGAGTGTATTTTACTTCCAAAGGGCGTCTCCCTCCTCAAATTGATTTTTTTATTTTATTTTTTACTTTCTTAGCATTTTATTTGTGTTACCTTTTCCATTGAGTTATATTGATTCGTGTAACTTTTCTCCACAAATTCTATCACAATTAAAATGATCATTTGCTCGCAGCAACGCTCGGGAAGTTTGCCTAATATATATATATATATATATATATATGTATATATTCTGTTAAAAACGACAGCAAAAGAATTGTTAATTAACTTTTTCCGTAAGCTCTCAAGCTTGCGAAAAGTAGATTTCTGGTAGGGGGAAAGGGAGTAAATCAATTTTCCAAAACTCATAGGAAACAAAAGTTATAATGAATAAAAAAAATACAGCACACAGTAAACTAAATACAAGAAAAGTCAAAGAATACAGCACCAATACAAATTTCAAAACGTTTCGCAGATCTTTCTGCATCCTCAGTTGATGTGAATAAGAATGGAAAAGGGAGCATGTTTTAAATGAAGAGAAAAGCACGGGGAGAAGACACCGTGTAGAAGCTGGGGGAGGTCACCCGGATGAGCACGAACACTAGGAGAGATCACAGGTTGGAGGAAACAGTACTCGGAGAGGTCACTCCCGGGTTCGGCACCAATCTGCTTCTCAGTCTTTGGGAACGACGAATGGCAGGATGTTCTTCACTTTGGCGGGGAATGGGAAGTCTCTATGGAGGAGACCCCGAATTCTTGGAATTGTCCATCTGGCTCCTCCGAACAGGTTTCATGCTAGGTAGGAGGGCGAAGTCATTTACTTGCCTATTAATGGCAGGTTGCAGCTCCTTTATCCAGATGGCTTCCAAGATAGCCAAGCGCTGTGGATCTTCTTTTGTCACAACTTCAGTGTTTTTTACCATAGTCTCCCTATCAAGGTGGCGTCGATGCTGGGTCCAGTGGTGTTGCTTAGGCCCTCCGTGTTGCAAGTGCATGGTGATTCTTCGGGATAATGTGGTGGTCGTCCTTCCCACGTAGACTGAAAGGGGCGTGCAGTCCTCCTCTGGGCATGTGTATTTATATACTACGTGGGATTGACGAACCTCCTGGGGTTCTGGTGCGGGGTTGTTCCTTAAAAGTAGAGAAGAGGTTTTTCTACTTTTGTAAAAGATAGTGAAGGACAATTTGTCACTTTCGTTTTTGGGAACCACATTTCTATAGATTATGTTTTTTTATAATCTTCTCATCCTCCTTGTATTTGGTAGACATAAAAGCTTTGTAGAACACCTTAATTGCGGTCCCTTCGTGTTCTACTGTAGTGGGGCGTGTTTGTTTATACCAATTGTCGATCACTCTGCGAAGATTGGCTTGGACCTCGTGGTTCGTGTATCCATTGTTGATAAGGAGTTGGTGGACCCGATCAAACTCTTTTTGAGTGTCACTCCAAGAAGAACAGTGGCTGAGGGCTCTTCTGAAAAAGGCGCTAATCGTGGCGTCTTTGTACTTCTGGGGACACTCGCTCTCTCCATTCATGCACAGTCCGGGATTGGTATCTTTGACGTGGACACTATAAGAAAAAGAAGGACAATTAGTCTGCTTGAGTAGGACGTCCAGGAAGGGGAGGGAACCTCTTTCACCGTGCTCTACGGTGAAGTTAAGTCCAGACACCTCCATGAACTTCCTCCTCAAGATATCAATTTCTGAAAGGGAGTCAGTTTTTACAAATATATCATCTATATATCTACAATAAAGGCTAGGTTTTTCAATTTGACTAAAAATCAATTCCTCTACAGTCCCCATGAAAAAAAATTGGCAAACAGAACACCAAGGGGGGATCCCATGGCAACTCCATCAGTTTGGCGGTAGAGTGTCCCACGGGGAGAGCGGAATGGGGCTTCTTTGGTGCAAAATTGAAGCAGGGTCCGTAGGTGTTCTTCAAGTAAGTTAAGTCCGGGGGCTGGTCCGCTTCTGTAAACTTTGTCGCATATGATATCTATTGTTCTATCCACGGGAACATTGGTGAACAGAGATTCAGCATCCAGAGATTCATAGCTTCTCTGGATGCTGAATGTCTGAGGATGCAGAAAGATCTGCGAAACGTTTTGAAATTTGTATTTTTGCTGTATTCTTTG
>NC_134777.1:130773060-130778060 GCF_046742065.1 Oratosquilla oratoria
TTCAGTTTCATTTGAAGGTGTAGCCCTGTTGACTGGCATTCGGTCTCCCGAATGGGACTAAGATATTTAATTTTGTTTTTATTTCTATTATTTTCCACTTATTTTGTTGTTGACAGTCTTCTTACATCTGCATTTACACAAATATATTGCATTTACGATGGTAACAATGATGCAGCTTAATGATTACACAATACCATATCATCCTTATCTATATAAACCCTCTGGCAAAGCCATCTGAAACTCGCCCCACCTGGCTAATGCACCATCTTCCTGTATAATTTTGTAGAGCCACCTTACACCTAACATGTACTATTCCAGCACCTGTTTGGCCCGTCTATAACCTGACACCTCATTACACCACCTATCTGAACCATCTTCTGGAAACAGACAAGACATCCACCTGAATTCTCTCATCGATCCACCTTCCAAGTTTAACCATCTTCACTTGTACCTCATGCTGCACCAGCTGGTACCCACCTGAATCGTCTTGTCGAACCACCTGTTGGCTGAGTTGTGGTTGAATCCGCCACCGTGGATCATCTGGTGACCTGCATTGACCTCATCTCGAAGCGAGAGGTCCTAGTTCCAGGAAAAAAGAAGAAGAAGAAAAAAAAGTGTACAAAACACAATTTTCCAACATTTCACCAATTTTGTAAGGTAGCACGACCTATGTTGGTGGTTGTGGTTTGTGACCCTGTGACCTTATGAAACAGTCTACAAAACACATTTTCCCAACACTTTACCGATTCTGTGAAGTAGCAAAATGGTTGGGGTGTGTGACCCTATAACTGTGTGATTCACCATGGTCTTTGGATCACGTTTTGGACTCGTGATCGACAGCCATTTTCCTTCCGAAAGAGAGCTCAGAGCTCGTATTTGCCCGATTTATGGGTAATACTATGACCTTACACGCACACACACACACACCTAACTCCCCACCCACGAGAGTTGGAGTAAAAACCCACGGCGCAGCGATACTGAAATTATTTCAGCCCTTGGTGGGATTCGAACCCGGAGCTTCGTAGTGGCAGCCGGGAACTCTACCAACTGCACCACGAGTTGTGTGTGTGTGTGTGTGTGTGTGTGTGTGTGTGTGTGTGTGTGTGTGTGTGTGTGTGTGTGTGTGTGTGTGTGTGTGTGTGTGTGTGTGTGTGTGTGTGTGTTTGTGTGTGTGTGCGTGTGTGTGTGTGTATGTGTGTGTGTGTGCGCGCGCGCGCGAGCACATATCTGAATTTGTATACACTTTTACATCTTCTCCCAATAAAGATAATCATAACTAATCCTACCACGATAAAAAGGAAAAATTATAATAAAAGAAAAACATCAGAAAAAAAAAATAATAACATAAAAATCTGAAAACTGAACCAGAAAATGAAAATCTATTTTTGTCTGACTCCATTTGGGTATGAAACTCATTCCCTTTGCCAGCGAGACCACATCTCATTGAATCAGAAGTATCAAATATTGACTGAAAAATAAAAATCACACCTCTACACATTTTTTTCTCTCTTTCTTTTTTTAGACCAATAGCCTTGCGGACTGTTTCAGACTAAATCATTCTTTAAGTGAACAAAGTTGTGTGACAGACAGTTCGAAATAAATCTTGCTGTTCCAATAATTCTTTTTGGTAACAAATAAGTAAATGAATGAATAAATAAACGAATAAATACATTTATAAATAAATAAATGAATAAACGAATGAATAGGTAAATGAATATATATGTGAATAACTGACTTGTTGAAAGGACAAGTAAATAAGTATTGAATAAATGAATATCTAAATGAATAAATAAATGAACAAATAGATAACTGAATAATTTAATAAATTAGTAAATAGATAAGTGAATAAATGAATAATGAATAGATACATAAACAGACAAAAATAGATTGGTGAAAAACAACAACAGATAATCAATAGAATAAATAAATGAATAATTAGATATTGTAAGTAAATAAGTAGAAAAATTAATATATGAATGAATAAGTAATAAAAAAGCTAATAAAATAATGAACAAACATACTAACTAACTAGCTAACTAAACCTGCAGTTGGTTTGGGAGGCAAATAATGAACAAAATACATTTTCATCAAACATTTTTCGGAATCGGAAGTTTAGAGCATTATTGGAATCGTTAAAATTTGGCCGTATTACCCCATCAATAACACATTTCAACCTATAATTCTTTAAATAATGGAGCAACACATGTCTCAGATATCACTTTATTACCTGTATATAAAAATCACTTTGACTTTTTCAACATGGACACTTGTTCCATTTTTCAAAAGAATTACAGATTGGAACATATTTGTGACAGGACGATACCAAAAAGATTCACGATTCCGGTACGAGTCCCGAAACTTCCCCAAACTCCCGATACCTGTGGCTGCTGAGCAGCATTGAAGCTGCTGGCTCTCTTGGAGAGGCTGGCCCGATGGCTCGTCCTCGTTTGCAGGTTGAACTTGGCCGGCAGGACCTCGTCGAAGCAGAGGACGAGGACACAGTTCTCCAAGGTGATGATGTTCTTCTGGTTTACCGGTTCTGGAGGAAAAAAGATGTATATGTTTGTGCATATGTATATGTATATGTATATGTATATGTATATGTATATGTATGTGTAGGTGTAGGTGTAGGTGTAGGTGTATATGTATGTGTATATGAATATGTATATGTATATGTATATGTATATGTATATGTATATGTATATGTATATGTATATGTATATGTATATGTACATATACATGTATATGTTTATGTATATAAATGTGTTTATGTATATATTAAGACATTGTGACAGATTAAGAAAGGTGGCAAGGGAAAGGTCTGGAACTGAGTCAGGATTTGATTATCAAGAACCAGATCCAGACCCGTGGCTTTCCCTTTCCACCTTTCTCAGTATGTATATCTACAGTATGCATATAAATGCTCCAAGTTCCAGACCCAATCCAAAGATCAGTTCCAGGCGGGTCACCTGTTCCAGCATACGACCATCCTCTTCCAGGATTTCCTACCTCCAATGAGGATCTGCCTGTTCTTGGCCCACGTCCTCCTGCCGTCTGCCGTCATGATGCCCACGGGCGGAGGGTCGGCGCCCTCGTACTCGTCCACCTCTTTCAGGATCTGCTTCAGCTGATCCGTGGCCTGCGCCGGCGAGATGCGACGTCCGCCGACAACCACGGCCATCTTGAACATCTGCAGGAACAGAGGGAAGATTCGGTTGAAGGCACCAGTAGTGGGGAAACTGTGCACGGATTCATTTTTTTTTTCTTTACCATGTAGGGAATAATTACCTGAAACTTGGCCTCTTTTACATCAAGAGCTTCAACGCTTGCAGCAAGTCCTGGTTAACAATGGATTCCCCAATAAGGACGTGCAAGACGTCATCGGACGAAAAATGGAAAACTACCTATATTATGACACCGTCCCTCCCAAGAAACGCCCCTCAATTATTCTCAGTTACAGAGAAATTGTTGAACGCGATGTACAACCATCCGACCCTGGAGAAAAGTGGAGCTTCGGATTTATCATAAGATTTTCAAAACGTCCAACCTCACCCTACGAAATAACCCTTCCCGTAACCATAACCCACTACGGAGGAGTAATGTTGTCTATGAATTCATCTGCCCGCACGAAGACTGCAAGCTTCGTCCTATGTCTTATATAAGAATGACAACGACTTCTCTCTCTCCAGAAGACTAACGTGCCACCTACAAGCTGGTGCCTCTAGGAGGCATTTTTTGGGGGGAAAGCACAACTCCTCCCTGACTAGAAAGATCCTGGTGGATAACACAAAGATCGTCGACTCCGCACACGACTTTCGTCGTTTGGAGATCCTGGAGGCCCTCCATATTCGAGAAAAGGCTCCAACCATAAATGTACAGGGAGGTACAACTTCCGTGGCTCTAGCTTCCCTGGGTGGACAAATAGTCATCCCAGCACCCCACGGAGAACCACGGACATACCCCCACGTAAGATTCTTGGTCTTTCATCATTGTTTTAATGTAGGCTTCCCCAATTCACCTGTTGTCTCAATTATCATTTTGATGTACTTGAAAATGCTTTAAGAAAGGCGGAACGTCATAATATACAATATGAACTTCGGTAATCTTTTATTCCGACTGAATGATGAAGAAAGATCCACTATTACAAATGTTGAATCCTTTAACAAGAAGCTAATTCTTGCACAAGCTGCAGTCAAATTTAATTTCAAATGTATTAAGGAAGATTTGCTACCTCCCTTTACGATTATATATATGTGTGTGTGTGTGTGTGTGTGTGTGTGTGTGTGTATGTGTGTGTGTGTGTGTGATTGTGTGTGTCTGGCTCGCCCAAAGTGGCTCGACAAAGAAACTGAAAAAAGTATTGCTAAAAAGAGACAGGCTTATAAGAAATATAAGTGCTCGGGTGTATCTAATGACTATGAAAGTTATGTATCAATACAGAGAGATTTAAAAAAGACAATAAGAAAAAGAAAACGACAATACGAAATGAACATCGCTGAGAAATCCAAAGAGAATCCCAAAGAATTCTATAGTTACATTAGAGATAAAAAGGTTGTTCGGAATCACATTGGTCCACTATTATCTGCTGACGGTCAACTTGAATATTCAAATGAAGGAATGTGTAATATCTTAAACAATTATTTTAGCTCGGTATTCGTAAACGAAACACCTCAAAGTGAACTCCAAACTGAAACCTGTGAAAAGTCTAGGGTAAACTTACTCGGTACGGTAAATATAACAAAAGAAAAAATTAAAAGGTGTATAGACAAACTCAAAGTTAATAAAACACCAGGGCCTGACGGTTGGCATCCAAGAATCTTAAAGGAAATGAAAAATGAGATTGTTGTTCCATTAGAAATTATTTTCAAGAAATCCATCATATCCGGAGATGTCCCAAGAGAATGGAAGCTAGCTAACGTTACTCCCATATTCAAAAAAGGTGACAAAAAGAAACCAAATAACTATAGGCCTATAAGTTTGACTTCAATCATAGGAAAAAT
>NC_134777.1:130785560-130793060 GCF_046742065.1 Oratosquilla oratoria
CGTAAGCACACGGGGCAATGCGGTTGGACCTTTAGGAGACGATGATCCAACAGGAACGCGCGGTTTTGTTTTTGTTGTGATATTCACATTTGCTATGAAGAGGGGTTGGCAGTAATCTCACCTCCGTGCCAACTGGTTTCTGGTGAGATATTTCTCTGGTGTCACATTCATTATATTCGATGAAGCCCTATATCCATAGGGTGCCCAATGGTCCACGCCGTCATTATGACAGTACCTTATATATCTATGAGGTATTTCCCTGTTTGCCATCAGGGACGTGCCAGTTAGCAGTGGGTCTTGCGACTGTGTGTTTGAGCTGCTCTTTGTCTGATCTTTCTTACAAAACCTGTTCGATATGGGTGACCCTGCAGAGATTTCCTCTCTATTGATATAGCTTTTGTAATCATTGAGATTCTCAAGGCTATCCACCACGCCAAGGTGTCAACTCTCGGATAGGTATATATATATATATATATATGTATATATATATATATATACGTATATATATGTATATATATATATATATATATATATATATATATATACATACATACATATATACATACATACATAGGTATATTCGTAAGTAACCACAAGGAAAAGTAAACTAACGAAGCAGAGCGCTTTCGTATAATTACATCTTTAGTGCAGATGTAATTATACGAAAGCGCTCTTCTTCGTTAGTTTACTTTTCCTAGTGGTTACTTGCGCATTTGTGAACACACGCTCCTAGTGTTTTTATTGCATATATATATATATATATATATATATATATATATATATATATATATATGTATATATGTATATCAAGAAGCATAGAGCGAAACCGGTCAGGAATATATATATACATATATATAATATATATATATATATATATATATATATATATATATATATATATATATATATGCTGGTACATTGTAACAAGTTGATGAGGGTGGAAAAAGAAGTCACGGGTCTAGTTCCGAGTTCCTGAGTTTATTTCTGACCGGTTTTGCTCTATGCTTCTGAAGTAGCATAGAGCGAAACCGGTCAGGAATAAACTCAGGAACTCGGAACTAGACCCGTGACTTCTTTTTCCACCTTCATCATATATATATATATATATATATATATATATATATATATATATATATTCATATATATATATATATATACATACATACATATATATATATATATATATATATATATATATATATATGTTATATATATTACTTGGTTTACTTGGAGAAGTCCTGCTGTCCCTCCTTACAAGGGCCAGTTGGCCTGTTATTGTGTTTGAAGACAACCTACTAATGGCGGTGTAGCCTTGCACTGGGGGCTCGTCTGGCACCTTCCATAGAAATCTGTCCAGCAAATGCTTGAAGCTGTCCACCGGGCAGTTGGTTCTCTCTCTCACTTCTTTTGGAAGAACGTTGAAAAATTTTGGACCCTCGTGACCTAGGCTGGTCTTAACCCTCTCTAGGGCTTTTGCTGGGAGCGTTTGTCTCTCACACATGCGTCCGTGCCTCACACTGTGATATCTCTTAGTTGTTGAGGGCGTGGGGTCAGGAACAAAGCCCTCTAGGATTTTTCATGTATACACGACCCTATGCCTTTCTCTTCTCCTTTGTTGGGAGTAGAGTCCCAGTGCTTCCAAGCGATCCCAATAATTGAGACCCTTCATCCCTTTAATATGCCTGGTGTAATTTCGTTGGACAGCCTCAAGCCTCTAGACGTCTCCTTGTTTATGTGGTGACCAGAGTTGGCTACAGTAGTCCAGGTTAGGTTGAATTAGCGCCTTCCAAAGGGTTAGCATTACCTCTGCCTCTCTTGAGGAGAAAGTCCGTAATACCCAGCTGGCCATCCCCCGTGCTCTTTTCACGGTCTACGTGATGTGGTGCTGGAAAGTGGCGTCGTCACTTAGATATATACCCAGACATTTCACATGGGCTTTGGGTTTGATTTTCATTCCTCTTTCCGTGTGGAGTTCGGTGTTATCTATAATATCTTGGTTGGTGCCATACCTCATGACCTCAAACTTCTCTTCATTGAACTGCATATTGCAATCGTTAGCCCAAGCATAAAACATATCGAGGTCGTCTTGTAGATGGTGTATGTCTTAATTTTTCAGCACTGCACGACTGATGTGGGTATCATCGGCAAAAGACAGGAGGGTTGATTCCATTCTCCTGTTTATGTCATTCATATGAATTAAGAATAGGAGGGGGCCGAGGATAGAACCTTGTGGTGCTCCGCTTACTACTTTGGTTTCACTGGACTTCAGGCCATCAACTGCAACTGTTTGGGTGCGGTCTGTCATGAAGTTGTGAAGCCATATTCCTAGCTTCCCTGAGATTCCTAGGTCCCTTTCTTTGTGGTGTAGGACTCCGTGGTCTACCTTGTCGAAGGCTTTGGCAAAGTCTAGAAATACTACATCAACATTCTTTCCCTCTGACAGGTTCCTTAGCAGCCAGTCGTAGTTTGCCAGTAGGGTTGAGAGGCAGGACCAACCTTTTCTAAAACTATGCTGGTTCTCTTTTATGGGGTTATTCTTTTCGAGGTATGCAAACAGTTTGTCCCTTACGCATTTCTCAATTACTTTGATGATGTAGGACGTGAGGGCAACTGGTCGATAATTCTTTGGCAAAGTCCTGTCTCCTCCTTTATGTATTGGGCTTATTGTGGCTTGTTTCAGTAACGCCGGGATCTTACCTTTGTCCAGGCAAGATTTCCACAACATATGGATTGGGACTGCTAAGACCTCGCTGCATTTTAGGAGTAGGGTAGCTGGAATGCCGTCTGGTCCAGCGGCCGAATTTATCCTTAGCTCCTTCATCGCCTTTATGATGTCCTCTACTGTGACTTGAAGGTCGGTGAGTTGGTTTTGATTGGTTGTCTCTTTATTGAAAAATGTTGCGGGGTCGTGGATTTCTGCTTGCTTCTTTGGTATGCTAAACACACTGTTGTACTGGTATGCCAGCATCTGGCAGGTTTCTTGTAGGTCGTCTGTTATGGTTCCTTGGTCGGTTACAAGGGGTCCAATCTGCGATTTGGTCTTCATGAATTTTTTGCAGTAAGTGTAGAAGAATTTGGGATTGTGCTTTATATTTTCTATAGCTTGGTTCTCCTCAGTTCTCCTCTGTTCCTCGTGTGAGTGCTTGATTTTTTGTTCAATGTCCGCTATTTTTGTAATGATTGAGAGCTTTTGGGGGTCATTGTTACTTTTCTTAGTTTGTCGTTGAGGTTGGTACGTTTTCTCGTAAGGATTATTCTGTCGCGTGGGATGGTGTATCTGTGATTTTTTCTCTTATTTTCCCGTGGCACATAGGTAGTACACATCTCCAGCAGTGTCCTCAACAGTATGTTTAGTTTAGCGTTAGGATCGGGTTCCTGTAGTACCAGGTTGCAGTCTATTTCCCTAAGCTCCCGCTGCATCTGTACCCAGTATATATATATATATATATATATATATATATATATATATATATATATATATATTTATAAATATATACATATATATATAAATGTGTGTGTGTGTGTGTGTGTGTGTGTGTGTGTGTGTGTGTGTGTGTGTGTGTGTGATTCACCGTGATCTTGGATCACGTGTTGGACTCGCGATCGACAGTTATTAACCTCCCGGATGAGAGCTCAGAGCTCGTATGACCGATCTATGGGTGATACTGTGACCTTACATACACACACAAGAGAAGGGGTTCTATGAGAGAGCAGGTCATGCCTTAAGTTGAATAAAATCGCCCTGATTTAGTCAGGACAAAATGTAGAATCTTCACCACTTATGGTCCTGGTGGATTGAGTCCTTACCTTACATAACCTACTCTAAAGTAAACAAACCTAACCTGATTTAACCTAATCTAAGTTATCCTAACCTATCCGAGCCTAACCTAACCTATCCTAACCTAACTTAACCTACCCCAACCTAACCAAACCTAGCCTAGCCTAACCTAGTCTAATTTAACCTAACCTAGTATGAGGATGCTGGGGAATTCTATTCCCAGAAGGAAGAAATGCAGCAGTTGGTATCCCTGTGGTTGGATGATGTTAGGGTGCCGGACTACCTTGACCTGACTACAGGGGTGCTGAGGTCGGAAAAGGTTAAGTAAGTCTGACTCAGGGGAACTTAAGAAAAACAAAATCACTGAAGAGCGTCTTGCAAAAGACCCTCTTCATCGCTGACCACTCCAGACTTGAAAGGAACCTAGACTGTTCTGCTAGTGTATTGTATAGTGTGTCAATTATGTTCTTATTCAGAAAACAGCGGGTCACCATAAATGGAATAAAATCTAGGTGGGGCAATGTTACTAGCGGGGTCCCCCAGGGCTCGGTTTTGGGTCCCTTGTTGTTCATTATGTATATAAACGACTTAGACGAAGGGTTAAATAGTGATGTTAGTAAGTTTGCGGACGACACTAAAATAGGACGCCTAATTAGGTCAGGAGACGACGCCCAGATTCTGCAGGATGACCTTAATAAGCTGTTAACATGGTCGGTGAAATGGCAAATGAACTTCAATATCTCTAAGTGTAGCGTGTTAAACGTAGGGCTACACAACCCCGAAAATAGATACAACTTAGATAACACGTTTTTAGAAAAATCTGAGTGCGAGAGGGACTTGGGAGTTCTGGTGAGTCCGGACCTTAAAACCAGGAAGCAGTGTATTAGCGCCAGAAATAAAGCTAACAGATCATTAGGCTTCATTGCTAGGACGGTAACGAATAGAAGTGCAGAGGTAATTATTAAACTCTATCTAGCGATAGTTAGACCCATCCTTGACTATGCGGTACAGTTTTGGTCTCCGTCCTACAGAATGGACGTAAATTCACTAGAATCAGTACAGAGAAGAATGACCAAAATGATACAAGGACTCGGAAATTTGCCTTACGAAGAGAGGCTTAGGCACCTAAACTTACACTCTCTGGAAAGACGCAGAGTGCGGGGTGATCTAATAGAAGTGTTCAAGTGGATCAAAGGCTATAACAAGGGTGATGCAAACAAGGTCATCATAATAAAACAACAGGGCAGGACTCGCAGTAATGGGTATAAACTGGACAAGTTTAGATTTAAGAAGGAAATAGGCAAGAATTGGTTTACTAATAGGGTGGTCGATGAATGGAATAAACTTAGTAACCATGTAGTAAGCGCTGAAACTATCAGTTGTTTTAAAAAACGATTAGACAACTTTATGGATGGGGATGACAGGTGGTGATGGATACGGAGCTGCCTAGTATAGGCCTTATGGTCTTTTGCAGTCTCCTTTATTTCTTATGTTCTTATGTTCTTATGTATTACACCTCTGCATCTAATTATCACTAAATATGTATAATATTGTATGATGTATATATTGTATTATGATGCATGTTATTGTATGGTATGTACCCTCTATTATGCGTGGGTGAAACGATGTGTGACTGTTGGAATATCATTATTTGAGCTGACGAGCGCTTTAGCCGTTACTAGTTTGTGATGACGTCATTAGTCTGGCCAGTGTGTAAAGCCTGGGACTGGCTGGCTGGCTGAGTGGGCTGGATGACAGTTTGCTTAAAAGTGGCAGTTTGCCGACAAGATTGACGAGATAAACACCATATGAGGACGGAGCCTTTATTTGTACGACGTTTCGCTTATTACAGCTTTTTTCAAGTACAAGTTGAGATACAAATGCTTGAGATTAAATAAGGGGAAAGGAGGGAACGGGGAGAGAAAAGGGGGGGGGGAAGGAAGAGGAGGAGGAGGAGGAGGAGGAGGGTGGGGGGGATTGGACACTGGGAAAGGATGAGAATGCTGGCCCAAACGTCCGTGGGCGAAATGTCCACAAAGGGTGGTTTAAGTATTTAATATTTTGCTGGCCATGGGTATTAGGGGAATAATGTGAGGAGATATGTTAAACATGCCCCTGTTTTGTTCAATAGTGTTCGTTCCTTGAATGATTGCTGCTTCTAAACACTTCCCCCCCCTTTTTCTCTCCCCGTTTCCTCCTTTCCCCTTATTTAATCTCAAGCATTTGTATCTCAACTTGTACTTGAAAAAGCTGTAATAAGCGAAACGTCGTACAAATAAAGGCTCCGTCCTCATATGGATGACAGTTGCAATGCAGGATGGGGTAACTCCGACCGGCAATGTTCGTCAGGTCTCGTTCTCTCTAGCTTGGTTGTGAGACGAAGACAATAGAAATGTACTTATATTACCACGTTGGCATACCACTAAACTACCTTTTTTCAGTCCCAGGGAATCCTATATCCACTAGAAATAAAGAATTCAATGCTCAAATATGAGACAACTCTTCTTGAGACTTACGTGGTTCTTGTAACAAACAATGATGTGTTGCTCGTCTCTCGGCTGGCCAAAAGTACTTAAGAGTTTGTCCCTGGGAATGGCAGGACGCCTGTAGGAACTAAAGACGCGGTCGTACTGGAGCATACACATGGGCTGGTGCCTCTCCCGAGCGCTGCAGCGATCCACGTCAATCTCACCACTGGGGAAAAAGTTCCTTGTTAGCAAGAGAACGAAAGATGAACATGATATAAGAACATAAGAATGAGGCAGACTGTAAGAGACCATAAGGCCTACTATACTAGCCAGTTCTATATCCCATACCACCTGCTATCCTTATTCATAAAATCATATAATCTTTTCTCAAAACAACTAACTGTATCAGCGCTCAGTACATGGTTACCAAGTCGACAAATTGTTTTCTATACAAGTGATTTAAGGTTTCTAAGGAATATGTCCTTGGAGGCATATGATTGGAGCAAGTGCACTCGTTCTTAAATACCGTACAAACTATCGTTATCTTTCCTTATTTTCTACTCTCTCCATTCCCCTTCCAACCACAACATCTTCCCATCACCCATCTTCCCATCCCCCATCAAACCAATAACAAAGGAGTTGAGACTTTCTCCAAATAGAATTGTCTGGCTTGAACCATAATGATATATAAGAACATAACATAAGAACATAAGAATGAAGGAGACTACAAGAGACCATAAGGCCTACACTAGGCAGTTCCATGTACAGCTACACAGAAAACTATCGTTAGTAGGGGTGTCGAAACATTCGCGAATGAAACATAACCTTATGATACAGAAGGGTTGGTATTTCTGGGGTTCGAATTGTTCGAATTCCTTCTGAATGAATATGAATCGAATAATAGTTCCGGAGTTCATATGGATGCACTATGAACATGATTAATCTTATTTCCGATGGGAGACTTCAACTTGTCTCAAATTGTTTCGTTGTTTTGTGTCAAAATGATTAGCGTGATTTACTAACGATACTTTTCTGTGCAGCTGTACATTACCACCTGTCATATATATACATTTTATCACCATGCCAAAGGAGTAATAGACATACTCTTAGTCACCAAACATTGCCAATTCATTTCAGACCTTCTCATCACCCTAAGAGGGGGTTTACACGGTCTAACGGTTCGTCGAACGCGGTTCGACAGACACTTGTGAACATGTGAACGGGGTATTTGGTTGTCGAACACGTTGTTCGACA
>NC_134777.1:130813060-130815560 GCF_046742065.1 Oratosquilla oratoria
TTTGTGAGAAGAAAGATGGATGTGTTGGCTTTGAGTGAAACTAAGTTGAAAGGGAAGGGTGAGTGTAAGTTTGGGAATGTAAGTGGGAGGTTATCAGGAGTGAAGAGAGGGCGAGGGAGGGAAGGGGTGGCTATTCTATTGAGTGAGGAGATAGGTAAAGAGGTAGTGGAGTGGAAGGAGGTTTCCTCAAGAATAATGTGGATGAAGGTGAAACTGGGAAAGGAGATGTGGGTCTTTGTAAGTGCATATGGGCCTGGCAGTGAGAAGAGCGTGGAAGAAAGGGAGGCCTTTTGGATAGATTTAAATGAGTGCATAGAGGGTTTAGGAAGAAATGTCAATGTAATAGTACTGGGAGACCTTAATGCTAGGGTGGGAAATGGTCCAATCGATGGAGTGGTTGGGAAGTGTGGAGTTCCAGGAAAGAATCGTAGTGGAGAGTTGATGGTGGAAATGTGTCTAGAAAGAGAGTTGATGATAGCAAATACAGTGTTTCGGAAGAAAGTCAAGCATAAGTACACATGGGAGAGGGTGGTGGAGGGAAGGGTGGTAGATAGAGCACTAATGGATTATGTAGTGGTAAATAGGATTATGATAGGAAGAGTTAAGGATGTACATGTGCTAAGGGGAGAGGGTGGGGGAATATCAGATCATTTTTTGGTGGAAGGTAAGCTGAGAGTGGAGGATAGATGGAGAAAGAGGAAAGGGACAAAAGGTAGGGAGGTTCTTAGAGTGAACTCCTTGAATGAAAAGGAAAAGGAGAAGGAGTACGAAAAGAAGCTGAAGGAGGAGTGGGAGGGAGTAAAGGATAGAGCAGAGATGGGTGTGGAGGAGGAATGGGGATGGTTCAAGGAGGGAGTCTTAAAGTGTGCAAGGATGGTGTGTGGAACAAGAAGGGCAGGGGGAAATAGAAGAAAGGGTAGTGAATGGTGGGATGAGGAAACGAAGAAGGTTGTAGAAGAGAAGAAGCGAGCATTCACAGATTGGTTGCAAAAGAGGACGGGGGAGTCGTATGAGACGTATAAAGAAAAGAAAAGAGAAGTAAAGCAAAAGGTAAAGGAGGCAAAGAGGAGAGCAGATGTGAAATGGGGTAGGAGTATGACAGAAAATTTTGAAAGTAATAAAAAGATGTTTTGGAAAGAAATTAAGAGAGGAAGAGGAGGCGAATCAAGTAGGGAAGAAAAGGTAAAAGGTACAGATGGAGAGATGATAATGGAAGAGATGGCAGTAAGGGGAAGATGGGCAGAATATTTTAGGGAGTTGCTAAATGTGAAGGAGGATAGGGAAGGAAAGATAGTTGCAGTGGGAAATGCGAAGAAAATGAGAGTGATGAGTGAGGAGAATGGAGGAGAAATAGGGAAGGATGAGGTGAAGGCAGTTGTAAAGATGATGAAAGTAGGTAAGGCACCTGGTCTGGATTGATGCCATGCAGAATGTCTGAAAAAGGGAGGTTCAGTGATGGTGGACTGGTTGGTGAGGTTATTTAATGTTTGCTGGAGAGAGGGTAGAGTACCGGAGGACTGGAGAAGTGCCTGTATAGTTCCTCTTTACAAGGGAAAAGGGGACAAGTGTGAATGTAGTAGTTTCAGAGGGATTAGCCTGTTAAGTGTAGTAGGGAAGGCTTATGGGAGGATCTTAATTGAGAGGATTAGGAGAGGAACAGAAGGAGTAATTGGTGAGGAACAGTGTGGATTTAGGACAGGTAGAGGTTGTGTAGATCAGATCTTTGTGGTAAGACAGATATGTGAGAAAGCTATAGGAAAGGGGAAGGATGTTTTTTGGGCTTTTATGGATATGGAAAAGGCTTATGATAGGGTAGACAGAAAGGCACTGTGGGAGGTTATGCAGATTTATGGGATAGGAGGAAAGCTTTTGGGAGCTGTCAAGAGTTTTTATGAGAGTAGTAGAGCATGTGTCAGGATTAGAAATGGAGAGAGTGAGTGGTTTAAAGTAAAGGTGGGACTTCGTCAAGGATGCGTTATGTCGCCCTGGCTGTTCAACTTATACATGGATGGGGTGGTGCGAGAGGTGAATGCTAGGGTAGTGAGTCAGGGATTAGAGATGGTTAAAGAAAATGGAGAAAAGTGGGAGGTGAGCCAGCTGTTGTTTGCGGACGACACTGCGCTTGTGGCAGGGTCAGAGGAGGGATTGAGGAAACTGGTGGCAGAGTTTGGGAGAGTATGTGATAGAAGAAAGCTAAAGATAAATGTGGGTAAAAGTAAGGTGATGAGATGTACAAGGGGTGAAAGTGGCAGTAGACTGGAAGTGAACATTAAGGGAGAGCGACTGGAGGAAGTGGATAGTTTTAGATACTTGGGTGCAAGTGTAGCAGGAAAAGGTGGAGTGAAGGTGGAGGTAGAATGTAGATTGAGAGAAGCGAGTAAATGCCTTGGTGGTTTAAAGAGTGTAATGAGGAATAGACATTTGGGAATGGATGCGAAGAGGAGACTGTATGAAGGAGTGATTGTGACAACAGCACTGTATGGGGCAGAAACGTGGAATA
>NC_134777.1:130825560-130833060 GCF_046742065.1 Oratosquilla oratoria
CAAGAGGATAGGTGATTTGATAAAGACTTCTGAAAAGAGAACCAATTCCGAAAACAGCGTCGTATACAAAATCCCGTGCAATAGTTGCTCAATGGCATATTTTGGTGAGTCATCAAGGGGATTAGAAAAAAAAAAAAAAAATTTATGAACATAAAAACGACATAAAAGCACATAGGATATCTAATTCTTTAGTAGTTCATGCGGAAAAATTCGATCATTTACCAAACTGGAGAGGAGCTGAAGTGCTACATAAAGGTTTTGATAAATTCACTAGAAGAATTGTAGAATCAGCATATATTTCAACTAATAATTCATCGAACCATCGAGGAGGGTTTATCAATTTAGCTAAACAAACTAGTATTTTAATTCTAGAACACGCCAGAAAAACGACCTTTCCCAAGTGTCCGAAAAGATAATTAGGTTTAGTACATAAACTTCAATTGCAGTTCTACGTACACTCTCTGAAGAAGTTCTACGCGAACGAAACGTTAGAGTGTTTAGGGTTCCGAGCCTTCCCCTGTGTTTATGTTCTCCATCATCCAAATCATTTGTCTAAAATACTTATATATATATATATATATATATATATATATGTATATATATATATATATATATATATATATACACCTGTACAAAGATCTGTGTGTGTACATACAGTACGTGTGTGTGTATAACTCACCGTGATCTTGTATTACGTGATTGACTCGTGGTCGATAGCTATTACCCTTCGAGCTCATTTTTGCCCGAACTAAAGGTAAAGCTATGATCTTGCACACGCATACTTACTCTCCTTTGCACATGGGGAACAAGAACGCCTTGTGGCGTCACTGAAAGCTTTTCAAACTGGGAGCGCGAAAATCGAACTCTAGACCTCAAGCTGTATTTACCTAGTTGTATTTACCTATTTGTTATCTTATGGGAAGGGGAGCTATGCTTTTGTTGTTCTGTCTTTGTATCTTGCAGTGTCTAGTTTGCTCTAAAATTCGTGTATGGTTGTTGCATACACTATTGTTTTGTCCAGTTTGTTCCATATGTCTACCACTCTGTATGGAAAACTGTTTTTTTACGTCTCTTCTATAACTATCCTTTCTATTTCTTATTTTTTTTCATATCCTCATGTGTTTCTCTTGTCCCAATTTAGTAAGGCCTCTCTATCAAGGACTTTCGTCCCTTTTATGATTCTATAGGTGGTCAGTAGGTCGCCTCTTTCTCTTCTTTGTTCCTAAGTCGGTAATTTCAATTTAAGCAGTCTCTCCTAGTTTGAAAGTGCTGGGGCCATTTTCGTGGTTGCTCTCTGGATTCTTCAAATTTTCTTTATATTCTTTATGGTACTGGGTGACCATAGTGTTGCAGAATACTCCAGTCTAGGCCTTATTAGTGTGACTAATATCTTTTTAACCATTTTCTCGTCTAGATAGGTAAAACCCACCTTTATTGATCTTAGCAAGTTGTAGGATTCTCCTACAATTTTGTTTATTTGTTGATCAGAGGACAAGTAATTTGTGATAATCACTCCCATTTTGATTGATCCGTTATTTCTTTTTGGGGGAGATCGCACTGCACTTCCGTTGTCCCAATGCTGTACCTTTTTTCTAGTGAAAACAGACTTGAAGTGATTGTTCATGACTTCAGTCATTTCTAGATCTTCTGTGTATTCTGTATTTCCGTGGCGTATTTCTACCATTTCCTGTTTATTTGTAAGTTTACCATTCACATATCTATAGAATAGTTTGGGTTGATCTTTACATTTTCCTATGATGTCTTTTTCGTATTTTTTTTCCTCTCTGTGCACTTTTACATATACATTTTTTTTATATTTTCTTAATATTTTCTAAGCTTTATCCCTTCTATCCTTTTACACTCTAATCTTCTATCCTTTTACACTAAAGCATATAAGGCGTCAGATAACAATGATGATTGCTCTCTCTCTCTCTCTCTCTCTATATATATATATATATATACATATATATGTATATATATGTATATATATGTATATATATATATATTTATATATATATATATATATATCTTCTTTTAGTTTAACCTCTATTAGTATATGGTCACTCTTTCCAAATGGTGTCTTATATCAATTTTATCCACAATTTTAGGTTCTGCTGTAAATATTAAACCCAGTCGCTACGGTTCTTCATTACTTCTGTATCTGGTATTTTCATTTATCCATTGTGTCATTGTATGTTCTATAGTCAAGTAATACATTTTCCCATAGATCCTCTCCTCCTTTCACTGTCATCTCTTCCCAACAGACTTCTTTGTAGTTAAAATTTCCCATAAGTACCAGATTACCTCCATCGTTTAGTATCTCATTTAATGAATGCCTTGTATCATCTAACATTTTTGAATGCGCACCCTCTTTCAATGAGCCCGTTTTGGGGGCATATAAATCACCACAAAATGTCTACTTTTCATGTCGCTGCTTTCAAATTTTATCATGGTCATTTCCACACTGTTTTTACCCTCAGTAACCTTCGTCACATTTAATTTTTTCTTGGCCAAGAACATGATTCCTCCGCCCTTATTTCTGTTTTTGTTTCAATAATTATATAAGCCATGTCCAACACTATTAGGTGGTAGTGAACCCCTTAATTTCGTCCCCACAATCCCCATTATGTCTGGTTTTTCATCTGGCAGGTAATAATTTAGTTCATTCAATCCTGAGATTAATCCGTCTATGTTAATGTAGACCACTTTTATTTTTTTTTCTGTTTCTTTTGTTTCGCTTAACTTGATGTACCATTTTCTCAGCCTCATGTCTAAGACACCTCCAATAGAACTCCTTGCTTTCGGTCTTCGTTCTCTTCGCGTTTTTTCCCTTAGCTTCACCTCTTAGTGTCTTCTCTCTTTCTATTTCCTCAACACTCATTTCTCTTTTTATCCATATATTGTTGTAATGTTCACTCTTTACTAACTTGCTGTGTGTGTGTGTGTGTGTGTGTGTGTGTGTGTGTGTGTGTGTGTGTGTGTGTGTGTGTGTGTGTGTGTATGTGTGTGTGTGTGTGCGTGTGTGTGTGTGTGTGTGTGTGTGTGTGTCTTTGCGAACCCTTATTCGTCTAATCTATAGCAAATTTTATACAACTATCTTGACTATGAGACCCGAAGATAGTTGAATCCTGGTTACAGTGCAACAGTTCCAATTCTATTCCCTTACGGATCTGTTGTCCTTAAAAATGAGGCCCTTTTTCATCGCAGGTTGTATTATTCGGAGCAATTCTCATGTCGCTGGGTGCACACATAATTCGGAATAAAAAATACGAGTTTCTATGAGTTTCTTATAATTTGTTTCCTTCCATTTCTGGCATAAATTTACCATTTCGTCTCGATAGCTTTGAGCATTCATTACATTCTAGATTAGAGTCCCTTTGTAGTCAGGTCAGACCAGGTCAGGTTAGGTTAGGATATGTTAGGTTAGGTTAGGTTGGGATAAGTTAGGTTAGATTAAGTTAGGTTAGATTAGGTTAGGTCAGGTTAGGCTAGGTTAGGATATGTTAGGTTAGGTTAGGTTGGGATAAGTTAGGTTAGATTAAGTTAGGTTAGATTAGGTTAGGTTAGGTTAGGCTAGGTTAGGTTAGGTTAAATTAGGTTAGATTAGGCTAGGTCATGTAAGGTTAGGTTAGATTAAGTTAAATTAGGTTAGCTTAGGTTAGGTTAGGTTAGGTTAGATTAGGCTAGATTAGATTAGTTATTTTAGGGCAGCCCTTTACTGTAACGCCTAGTTACTTCAGGGACTACAGATGCTACATAACGACAAGGAAATGATATACCTAGCAACCCCTAACATTACTTCAGTTCCTCCTGGAGGAGCTAGGGTTCTAGAAACACTGCTCTAGGTAATTTGTTTCGCCTTTCATCCATTCCTAACCCTACCTCTCTTTCTCCCTCTCTCTCTTTTCCGGTAAACATTTGAAGATAATTATTTCACAGCGAGCAAATATGTATATTATATATGTATGAAGACTGAATAATAAATTCAAAGACATTAACGTGAACATAATGTTTTAGTTTAGCAAGCATAAATGTTAGCATAACCGCATGCAACAAAAGCAATCCAAGCTTCCCTTTCCTTCATTCCTTCCTGATAACCCAAACCCACAAGTTTATCCAAACACTAAAACACCCACTCTTACAATGGAACTGTCAAACTCATAACTGTGCCTACATGTAAATATCCCCTTTTAAGAAGATATACAAAAGAAAAATATGTAATCGTTCTTTGAACTGTTTTGTAATGTCGAATCCAGTGGTCTGCGTTATCAGCTATGTTTGTCTGGTCAACCTTCCGGACATTTGCAAACACGTAGGAAAGGTAAGGGACCGTTGCCCAGCTTTTCAAGAGAGCTGATAACGCGGACCGGTAGTTTCGTCAACGTTAAGAAATGCTTTAAAAACCGAGAACATTTCTTGGGGGATACACTGCCCTTATTTTTGCCACCCCCCCCCCTAGACACATACACGAACTCCTTCTTCCTTCCCAACCACAACAAAGAGGAACATTTCAGCCAAAGTTTTCCTACACAGTTCACTTACAAAGGATTACAAAGGCGGAGCATGCCAACAGGAGACCTTTTGGTCCATATCTAGGTCGGATGCGAAAAAATCATAATAATGATAAGTAAATAAATAAAAACTATAATAATGTAAATAACAAATAAAATACATAAATAAATGCATAGGTATACTTGAATAATAAACAAACATGTAAACAGTAAATAATAATAAATTGACATATAACTAATAGTAAATGAGAATCAAACAGACAAATGATAACAAAACAAAAACAAATAATACAAAATAAATGATAATCATTACAGCATCTTGCTTAGGTGCTTATCTAAATGATTCTTAAAGCTTCGAACTGAACTACATTGCACTGCCTCTGCAGGAAGTTTATTCCATTCATTAACTACACGGTTGGCGAAGTTGTTTCTACCCACTTCCAAATTGAATCTATTTCCGGATAGTTTGAGACCACCTACTCCCTACTTTTTCTCTTTCAGAAGGCATTACTTCAGAACCATCACTGATCTTAGGTACCTACCCCGTGCCCCTATTACCCTCTATTGGATGACTTCAGCGCCTGAAACCCTCTGATGGGAAAAGATCACCACAATTTCATAGAGTAAAAAATAATCTCCTTATCTATTACTTACTTCCTATCAGTTCTTGAGACCAATCAACCTTGCATCTTCAAACATTTATTGTATATTTTATCGACCAATCTCTTTTTACACCTGACTACTTTCTTCGGAAGAGAGTAGTTTATGACATTAGGTCTACATGGTTATTGCATTGTGGACCGCAGTAATATCACAAGAAATAATGGTTACACAATAGTCTATAAGAGATAAAACTCCAAGGAATCAAAATCCTATTCCTTTAACTGCATTGTAAATATTTAGGACAAACTACCTGTTTATGTTGTGAGTTCAAATACAGCTGTCACTTATAAAACGCCTAGATAAGTATATGAAATGAAATCCAACCCCAATCTAAAATATTTCTCAGTATCGTGAGCTCATAAAATAATGGTTATACAATAGTCTATAAGAGATAAAACTCCAAGGAATCAAAATCCTATTCCTTTAACTGCATTGTAAATATTTAGGACAAACTACCTGTTTATGTTGTGAGTTCAAATACAGCTGTCACTTATAAAACGCCTAGATAAGTATATGAAATGAAATCCAACCCCAATCTAAAATATTTCTCAGTATCGTGAGCTCATAAAATCAAATTAATTTAATGGTGCTTAACTGTTTACACTGCTTACACCCCCTTTTAATACGAAGCAGACCCGTGAGAACCAAAACGTCTGTTACTGTTTGCATCTTCTTTGTATTACTTTGTATACTACAGAAACCCCTTTGTATTCCTCCTTATACATTTTGCAGGCTCCAACCCCATTAGTCCTTCTAATCATCATCATATATATCCTGATGACAGTGAAATATTTCTTAACAGTCAACACAACACTAAACTATCATAGTTTACATATGCAGCTTTCCCTTCATTTGCGAAAAAGTCCGCCATCCACATCATAACAGTTGGTTCTCCGGTAGGGCATGGGGAATGTCATAGTTCATATAACGAAGAATACAGGATTTAATTACTTTTAAAGACATACCCATCCGAGATATCTTTCTCTCTCTCTCTCTCTCTCTCTCTCTAAAAAAAAAAAAAAAAAAAAAAAAACCCTGACTGCCAAGCACGACGATTTTCTTGTCCAACCTAGACGTCAACAATTACCTCCCAAACGCCCAGCTAAAAAAAAAAAAAGTAGAACCTAACAAATCATCTTCGTACTCTCATTTCGTCCTCCAAAACAACAATCAACCCATCTCCTGACATCTTGCAGTGGCTGAGACACTGATATTATCATCGACCTCTAACTCTGGACCAAAACTCAAATCACGAAAGACCATTGAACCCTAGCCACCACTAGATTTTTATATCCTATTCCCACAAAGAATATAATAATTGAATGTTTGCCGGTACAGAGTCCCTCATTTTCATCTCTAACTGCAGGGCAACAGTCCATAAATGAAGGAGAGAGAACTTTTCCCCCCCAAAAAAAAAAAAAAAAAAAAAAAAAAAAAAAAAAAAAAAAAAAAAAAAAAAAAAAAAAAAAAAAAAAAAAAAAAAAAAAAAAAAAAGAATAAATGAATAAATGAATAAAAAAAAATAAAAAAAAAATAAACAAATAAATAAATAGATAAATAATTAGATAAATAAATAAATAAGTAAATAAATAAATGAATAAACGAATGAATAAATAAATAAGTAAATAGATAAATTAATTAATTAATAAATGAATAAAATAAATAAATAAATGAAAATAACGCACAATCCCCCTCCTATTCCCCCTTTCCTCTGTAGACTTTTACAAAGAATAATATGGTCTCATGCCGATTATTATTCTTGCATATGGAATATCATGTCCTCATTTTGTTCCTCCTAACAGGCTTTCACGCAGTTCGTAGCACGAAAGGAATCATAGTGTCTATAGAAACCACAATTCACACCTCATTTGTTAACAACCAATACCTGGTTTTTTGGACTTGAAAAAGGCGTATGACATATCCGGAAATTATGGACTCGATGTAGGCTCTTTCTGGCTTTCGTGAGACTTTGCCCATCTTCATATCCCAGTTCCTATGCCAGTGAAATCTCTAATGGCACCCCTACGGGCCAGAGAACCGTGTTTTTATGATAGAAGACTAATCTCTGAGAATGGTGATCATCTTTTACTTCTACTATTCTTTCTTTCTGTTATCTACCTTGGATCTATCATTTATTATACCTTCGCCGCCGCCACCACCACCATTATTACCACCACCATTATCACCACCGCCACCATTTTCACCACCACCACCATTATCATCACCACCACCACCTCCACCATTATCACCACCACCACCATTATCATCACCACCACCACCACCATTATCACCACCACCACCATTATCACCACCACCACCATTATCA
>NC_134777.1:130838060-130840560 GCF_046742065.1 Oratosquilla oratoria
ATAATGGAAGAGAAGGCAATGAGAGGAAGGTGGGCAGAGCATTTTAGGGAGTTGATAGATGTGAAGGAAGATAGGAAGGGAAAGGTAAGTGCAATGGGAAGCGCTAAGAAAATGACCATGGTGAGTGAGGAAAATGGAGGAGAAATAAGGAAAGATAAAGTGAAAGCAGCTGTTAAGATGATGAGAGCAGGTACAACACCTGGGTTGGATGGATACCATAAAGAATGTCTGAAAAAAGGAGGTACAATTATGGTGGACTGGCTGAAGTTATTTAATGTTTGTTTAAGAGAGGGTAGAGTGCCAGAGGACTGGAGAAGTGCCTGTATAGTTCCACTTTACAAGGGAAAGGGAGACAAGTGTGAGTGTAGTAGTTTCAGAGGGATCAGCTTGTTAAGTGTAGTTGGGAAGTCTTATGGGAGGGTCTTGATTGAGATGATTAGGAGAGGAACAGAGGGAGTAATTGGTGAGGAAAAGTGTGGGTTTAGGACAAGTAGGGGATGTGTAGATCAGATTTTTGTGGTAAGACAGATATGTGAGAAAGCTATAGGAAAAGATAAGGATGTTTTTAGGGTTTTCATGGATTTACAAAAGGCTTATGGCAGGGTAGACAGGAAGGCACAGTGGGAGGCATTACAGATATATGGTATAGGAGGAAAGCTTTTAAGAACAGTCAGGAGTTTTTACGAGAGTATTAGAGCTTGTGTTAGGATTAGAAATGGAGAGAGTGAGTGGGGCTTTGTAAAGGATGTGTTATGTCACCCTGGTTGTTCAATTTATACATGGATGGGGTGGTGCGAGAGGTAAATGCAACTGTAGTGGGTCAGAGATTGGAGATTGTTCAATAAAATGAAGAAAAGTGGGAGATAAGCCAGTTGTTGTTTTCTGACGACACTGTGCTTGTGGCACGATCAGAGGGATTAAGGAAGTTAGTGACACAGTGTGGGAAGGTGTATAAGAGAAGGAAGTTGAATATGAATGTGGGTAAAAGTAAAGTGATGCGGTTTACAAGGGGAGAGAGTGGCAGCAGACTGGAAGTGAGTATTAAGGGAAAGAGACTGGAGGAAGTGGATAGTTTTAGATACTTGGGTGCGAATGTGGCAGGAAAGGGAGGAGTGAAGGTGGAGGTAAAATGTAGATCGAGAGAAGCGACTAAATGCCTCGGTGAATTAAAAAATGTAATGAGAAATAGATATTTGGGAATGGATGCTAAGAGGAGATTGTAGCAAGGAGTAATGGTGCCGACAGCACTGTATGGGGCAGAAACATGGAACATAAGAGAGGAAGAGAGAAGGAATTTTAATGCGTTTGAGATGAAATGTCTGAGAAGTATGATGGGGGTTACTAGGCTAGATAGAGTGAGAAATGAGGAGATGAGGAGGAGAACAGGGTGGAAAGGGAGTTGGGAGATAAGGTTGATGAAAGAGTATTAGGATGGTATGGTCACATGGAAAGAATGAGTAAAGAAAGATTAGTAAAATAGGTGTTGAAGGCAGAGGTGGAAGGAGTGAGTATGAGGAGGCGTCCTAGGATGAGATGGATGGATGGCGTAAAACGGGCATGAAGAAAGAGGGGAATGTCTGTTGAGGAAGGACGGGAGAGGACAGAAGAAGGGGTGAATGGATAATGGTTGTGTATGGATGATGCTGTGATGCATGAGGAGGAGTGGGTGGGGGATTGGGAGTGATAGAGTATGTATGAGAAATAAATTGGCGCAGCCCAAAGGGATTTCTCCCCATTTTCTCTTTTTCTGTATGAGGGGACGGAGAAGGGGGTGGGTCGCCGAATTAATGAAGCGGACTTACTGTGGATGTGCTGAGTCTAGCGACACTGCTCCTAACCCAGGGCAGTGGACAAGATGCAGGGATGACCCGTCATCCAGGAGGTGCTAAGATAAGAGGGAGGGTAGAGGGAAGAGGGAAGTGGAGTATGTAAGGGGTGGAATGGGTGGGAGTGGTTTCTATGCCTTGTCTTTTAGCTACCTCTCGTGTAAGGGTAAAAAAGCCTTTGGTATACGCATGTATATTTATTCATATATATATATATATACATATATATATATATATATATATATATATGTATATATATACATACATATATATATGTATACATATATGTATATGTATATATATATATGTACATATATATATATACATATATATATATATATATATATATATATATATATATATATGTATGTATATACATATATATGCTAATAAGAACACGGGTACGTGTGTTCACTTATGCAAAGTAGACCACTTGGAAAAAATAAACTAATGAAGCAGAGCGCTTTCGTGTATTACATCTTCAGTGCAACAAGTACATAGTAATAGAAATGCATAGATAATATATACATGAAAAAAGGAACAAGGACATTTTGAATAAGGGTAGCGGACAATTACTCCCTGGAGGGCGGAATGTCAATGTCAATACACTAATGCTGGTGGGGCGACATCAGGTCACAGTCGCCAGGGTCAATGCTTCCACTAATGATTGTAGG
>NC_134777.1:130845560-130888060 GCF_046742065.1 Oratosquilla oratoria
TTGTGCCAACAGCACTGTATGGAGCAGAAACATGGAACATAAAAGAGGAAGAGAGAAAGAGCTTGAATGTGTTTGAGATGAGGTGTCTGAGAAGTATGATGGGGGTTACTAGGCTAGATAGAGTGAGAAATGAGGAGGTGAGGAGGAAAACAGGGGTGGAAAGGGAGTTGGGAGATAGGGTTAATGAAAGAGTATTAGGATGGTTTGGACACATGGAAAGAATGAGTAAAGAAAGACTAGTAAAGGAGGTATGGAAGGCAGATGTGGAGGGAGTGAACATGAGGGGACGTCCTAGGATGAGATGGGGAAGAGGGGAATGTCTGTTGAGGAAGGACGGGAGAGGACAGAAGACAGGGGTGAATGGATAATGGTTGTATATGGAAGATGTTGTGATGCATGAGGTGGAATGGACGGGGGGATGGGGGGTGAGGTAGTGTGTGTGAGCAAAATTTTGACGCATCCCGAAAGGATTTCTCGCCGTCCTCTCCTTTATATAGGGGGACGGAGAGGGGGGGTCGCTGTGGATGTGCTGTGTCTTGCGACACTGCTTCTGACCCAGGGCAGTGGACAGGGTGCAGGGATGACCCGTCATCTAGGAGGTGCTAAGATGGGAGGGAGGGTGGAGGGGTGTGGAGTGTTTTTAGGGATGGAATAGGTGGGAATGATTTTATGCCTTTTCCTTTTTGGCTACCTCCCTAGTAAGGGGGAAAAAGCCTTGGTATATGTATGTATGTATGTATGTATATATGTTTATATATATAAACAGATTGGTCCCCAGGATATGGTTATTCATGTCTTCAACCGCATTAACTTACACGTTAATTCCATACATTCACGAACGAGACCGACAAGGAGCTTAATGTAAGCTGTATACCGAAACTGATACGTAGTGAAGCTATGGACTCAAACCAAACTGAGATATAGCAAGTACACAGTGTTTTAAACCATTGCGCTATCAAGAGGGATATAAGTTGAACTCAATTTCTTATATTTGTATACTTGACTTACATATGCACTATATGTATGGATATAAAATCAGTTTATATGTAAATGGACCATACGAATATTAGAAATTGTGCTCAACTTATATCCCTGTTGACAGCGCAATGCTTTCAGTCACTTTGCACATGTTACGGCTCAGCTTGATTCGAATACATAGCTTGACTACATAGTATTTTCCGTATATTCTTACATCGAGGTCCTTGTCATTGTCGACCGTAATTACACGGAATTAAAGCGCAAATTAACGTGTGTAAACACACACACACACACACACACACACACACACACACACACACACACACACACACACACACACACACACACACACACACACACACACACACACACACACACACACACACACACACACACACACACACACACACACACACACACACACACACACACACAAAGATATATACATATATATATATATATATATATATATATACATACATAAATATATATATATATATATACATATATGTATGTATATATTTATATATTTATATCTATATATATCCATATGTATATATACTATACATATGTGTGTATACATAAATACATACATGTATATTTTAAATAATATATATATATATATATATATGTATATATATATATATATATATATACATATAAATATATGTATATATACAGGCACAAGCCCCCCACACATAAATAATGTATATGTATACATACATACATACATACATACATACATACATACATACATACATACATACATACATACATACATACATACATACATACATACATACATACATACATACATACATATACCAAGGCTTTTTCCCCCTTGCAAGGGAGGTAGCCAAAAAGGAAAATGCATAAAATCATTCCCACCCATTCCATCCCTGAATACACTCCACACCCCTCCACCCTCCCTCTATCTTAGCACCTCCTGGATGACGGCTCATCCCTGCACCTTGTCCACTGCCCTGGGTCAGAAGCAGTGTCGCAAGACACAGCACATCCATAGCAATGCCGCTTCATTAAATCGGCGACCCCCCCTCTCCGTCCCCCCATGCATAAAAGGAGAGGACGGGGAGAAATCCCTTCGGGCTGCTTCAAATTTTGCTCACACATACTACCTCACTCCCCATTCCCCCGCCCATTCCACCTCATGCATCACAACAACATCCATATACAACTATTCTCCATTCACCCCTGTCTTCTGTCCTCTTCCGTCCTTCCTCAACAGACATTCCCCTCTTCCCCAAAGCCCCCTACACCCCATCCATCCACCTCATCCTAGGACGCCCCCTCATGTTCACTCCCTCCATAACTGCCTTCCATACTTCTTTTACTAGTCTTTCTTCATTCATTTTTCCATGTGTCCAAACCATCCCAATACTCTTTCATCAACTCTATCTCTCAACTCCCTTTCTACCCCTGTTCTCACTCTATCTAGCCTAGTAACCCCCATCATACTTCTCAGACACCTCATCTCAAACACATTCAAACTCCTTCTCTCTTCCTCTCTTATGTTCCATGTTTCTGCCCCATACAGTGCTGTTGGTACAATCACTCCTTCATACAGTCTCCTCTTAGCATCTATTCCCAAATGTCTATTCCTCATTACACTTTTTAATCCACCAAGGCATTTACTCGCTTCTCTCAATCTACATTCTACCTCCACCTTCACTCCACCTTTTCCTGCCACATTTGCACCCAAGTATCTAAAACTATCCACTTCCTCCAGTCGCTCTCCCTTAATGCTTACTTCCAGTCTTCTGCCACTTTCACCCCTTGTACATCTCATCACCTTACTTTTACCCACATTTATCTTCATCATTCATCTATCACATACTCTCCCAAACTCTGCCACCAACTTCCTCAATCCCTCCTCCGATCCTGCCACAAGCGCAGTGTCGTCCGCAAACAACAGCTGGCTCACCTCCCACTTTTCTCCATTTTCTTTAACCATCTCCAATCCCTGACCCACTACCCTTGCGTTTACCTCTCGCACTACCCCATCTATGTATAAGTTGAACAGCCAGGGCGACATAACGCATCTTTGACGAAGTCCCATCCTTACCTCGAACCAATCACTCTCTCCATTTCTAATCCTGACACAAGCTCTACTACTCTCATAGAAACTATTGACAGCTCCTAGAAGCTTTCCTCCTATCCCGTAAATCCGCATAACCTCCCACAATGCCTTTCTGTCTACCCTGTCGTAAGCCTTTTCCAGATCCATAAAAGCCCAAAAAACATCCTTCCCCTTTCCTATAGCTTTCTCATATATCTGTCTTACCACAAAAATCTGATCTACACAACCTCTACCCGTCCTAAATTCACACTGTTCCTCACCAATTACTCCCTCTGTTCCTCTCCTAATCCTCTCAATCAAGATCCTCCCATAAGCCTTCCCAACTACACTTAACAAGCTAATCCCTCTGAAACTACTACATATACACTTGTCCCCTTTTCCCTTGTAAAGTGGAACTATACAGGCACTCCTCCAGTCCTCTGGCACTCTCCCCTCTCTCCAGCAAACATTAAATAACCTCACCAGCCAGCCCACCATCACTGTACCTCCTTTTTTAGACATTCTGCATGGCATCCATCCAGACCAGGTGCCTTACCTGCTTTCATCATATTAACAGCTGCTTTCACTTCATCCTTCCTTATTTCTCCTCCAGTCTCCTCACTCATCACGGTCATTTTCTTAGCATTTCCCACTGCAGCTATCTTTCCCTCCTTATCCTCCTTCACATCTAGCAACTCCCTAAAATATTCTGCCCATCTTCCTCATACTGCCTTCTCTTCCATTATCATCTCTCCATCTGCACCTTTTACCTTTTTTTCTCTACTTGATTCGCCTTCTCTCTTAATTTCTTTGCAAAACATATTTTTATTACTTTCAAAATTTTCTGTCATACTCTTACCCCATTTCACATCTGCTCTCCTCTTTGCCTCCTCTACCTTTTGCTTTACTTTTTTTTTCTCTGTACCTCTCATATGACTCCCTCGTCCTATTTTGTAACCAATCTCTGAAAGCTCGCTTCTTCTCTTCTACAACCTTCTTTGTTTCCTCATCCCACCATTCACTACCCTTTCTTCTATTTCCCCCAGTCCTTCTTGTTCCACACACCATCTTTGCACACTTTGTGACTCCCTCCTTGAACCATTCCCATTTCTCCTTCACTCCTAGCTCTACTCTATCCTTTACTCCCCCCCACCCCTCCATCAGCTTCTTCTTGTACTCCTTCTCCTTTTCATTTAAAGAGTTCACTCTAAGCACCTCCCTACCTTTTGTCCCTTTCCTCTTTCTCCATCTATCCTCCATTCTCAACTTACCTTCCACCAAAAAATGATCTGATATTCCCCCACCCTCTCCCCGTAGCATATGTACATCCTTAACTCTTCCTATCATATCCCTATTTACCACTATATAATCCATTAATGCTCTATTTACCACCCTTCCATCCACCACCCTCTCCCATGTGTACACATTGCTTGACTTTCTTCCGAAACACTGTATTTGCTATCATCAACTCTCTTTCTAGACACATTTCCACCATCAACCCTCCACTACGATTCTTTCCTGGAACTATATATGTATATATATATATATATATATATATATATATATATATATATATATATATGTATATATATACATATGTATATATATATATGTATATATATATTTATATGTATGTATAAATATATATATATATATATATACATATATGTGTGTATATATATATATATATATATATATATATATATATATATATATATATATATATATATATATATATGTGTATGTATGTAGCGAGAGTAATAATAATAATAGTAATAATAATAATGATAATAGTAATAATAATAATAATAATGATAATAATAATAATAATAATAATAATAATAATAATAATAATAATAATAATAATAATAATAATAATAATAATGATAATAATAATAATAATAATAATAATAATAATAATAATAATAATAATAATAATAATAATAATAATAATAATAATAATAATAATAATAATAATAATAATAATGATAATGATAATAGTAATATCAATAACAATGATAATAGTAATAGTATATATCAATAATATTGATAATGATAATATGATAATAACATTTATGATAATAACAGTAATAACGATAGTAATACGATTATAAATATACCGCCAAGTATACAATGGGCTATTCTTAGACTCGATTCCATAATGAGGAATTTTTTTTTAAGTCAAGCCGTCCTCTTTTAATGTATAATTAACTTATGAACTAATCAGTTTTAATTTTACAAACATTGGTGGAAAAGTTAGTTTAGCAAAAAATTTGGGACCTCCCGTTTATTAAAGAACGGGAAGGTATCAAACATTATGACAAAAAAAGGCTTTTTTAAAGAAAACATTTACATTCGATTAAAGACACAGACCCGTGCATGGTGAAATATTTGTGTATATTTTTTAAGCAGCAACGGGGGGCTTTAGACCAATGCCGTGCAGGAGCAAGAGCCGTGACAGAGAGCAGAAAAGAGCAGAGCTAAAGCAGAGCAGATCGTGACAAACGGGCTGGGGGAAAATGACTCACGTTGACCCATGTTGGTAATCTTGCCGAGGCGGGAGGGCGACGGTTGTGGAGCGGCCATCTTGGTTACGTCACGTGGTCTGCAAGTCGACGGGAAGAAAACATGAGACGACTCAGAAAGAAGGAATGAAAGAAGGAAAGATGGTTTCTGTGTCTTCTCTCTGATGAGAAAATGGTGTCAATTTCTTCAATGTTTGTTAAACGGTGGTCTGCAAGTCGACGCGAAGAAAAAATGAGACGACTCAGAAGGAGAGACAGAAGGAAAGATGGTTTCTGTGTCTTGACACTGATGAGAACATGGCGTAAATTTCTTCAATGTTGTTAAACGGTGGCAGGTAAGAGGGTGTGTTTGTTGGAAGGAACAGCTCATCAAGTGGCTGTTTCTGTAAGATTCCTCCCTCCGTTCAATGAAGAAGAGGTTTCATTTCTGTTTACTGACATGAATGTTGCACAGTTCCTGAAGTGTTGTTAGAAGTAGCACGTGAAAGGGTGTGCTTGTTTGCAGGAACAGCCCAGGGTGTGGCTGTTCCCGTGAGCTCCCCTCCCCCCTACTGTGATTTCATGTTTAGGTGGAAGAAGAAATATTGTAAACCACATCCAATGGTAGTACTTAAATGTAGTACCAAGTGTATCTTGTTTTTTTTTTCTGAATTAAACAGTGATAAATAATAATCACAGATATTTTTTTATTTAGAAAACAAAAGGGGTTCAACATATATTATCATTTTGATATTAAAACAACATTCAGCCTTTTGGAACTGATAATTTCGTGTACTTGACACTGAGATTGAATTATATCAAAGTTATCAGATGTAGAAGCAGAGGCCCAATAACATTGTTTAAATTACACACTTAATACTTTTTTATATACAAGAATATATACACACGTTCGTACATACATACATAAATACATACATGCATGTATACATACATTACATACATACATGCAAACATTACATATATATATATATATATATATATATATATATGATTTCAAGAAGTCTACAGCGACAACGGCGTTGTTGAGTTTATATTGAAGCTTTAGTTTCTCTCGTGCAACAAGTTTCTGTGCTGGTTCCAAATAGCTGAGAAGGTGTCCAAAAGACATTTGATACTGTTTTCTCTTTTTTAATTCTCCAATACATATTTCGACCTTACTCGGTCATCCTTAGGGAGGGAGTTGCAAAGGTTGGTGAATACATTGGTTTATATACAGGCCGTACATTGGCCGAACATTGGGAGAGGTCAATTTCTGTTGCCGTGATCCGTAGTACTGCGTACGTGGAAGTAGCAACTTTCTTGTGGATTATGGAAAGGGGTGTTATTGTTTGTGATATGTGTGTCTACTGTTTAGGAGTAAGGTTGTGGGCATGAGTTGTATGTTAATGGAAGGTTTTCCGATGTAAATGTTCGCTGCTTCGACCATCTTAAGGCGAAGGGGGTCGTGAGCTTTGTGGTTTCGTTTAGTGTTTGTCTGGTGATGGTGGTTTTGTGTTTGTTTATCATATGTGTCTTGATGGCGCTACTCTGGAGATGGTATGTGAGTATTTTGGAGAGGGTCATAGAGGTCAGGCCAATGTATGAGGAGGTGTGGTGCTGACAATCACCGACAGGACAATCAAACTTATACACGACATTGACTTCTTGTAGAAGAGGAGTGGGGGGCTGGCTGTTGTTCTTCATTAATAGGGTGTGCTTTTTAGGGGTTTTGTAGTATACGATTAGGCGTATCTTAGTGTCTGGGTTGGTGGGTCGAATGTTACGTGTGATGATATGGCGAAGTGTTTTTTCGTGTTCTTTGTAGACGGTGTTCATATGTCGTTTGTAGTACACACTATATACATGTATATATATATATATATATATATATATATATATATATATATATATATGTATATATATATATATATTCGAGAAATTCGGTATTGGACAGCAACATCAATCTGATAATCTCTTTTGCAGTAGCGCACGGGACTCGAACCCGATGCGCTTGGAAGTAAACTCCCAAGACGCACTCACGCCTTAGACCTCTCGACCACTAAACAGCATAAAACCTTGGCAACTAAGTGTCTAACTGACTCTCGAGATTGGGGAGGGCGCTTACTACACCCATTAACCCCCCGTTTCACCACCAAGGCCGCTGCATCAAGTGGGAGTTGTAAGAGCCGGTTCGAATCCCTTCACGCATGTCGCCAACGTAACCATTCGAGAAATTCGCTATTGGACAGCGACATCAATCAGATAATCTTTTTGGCAGTAGCGCACGGGACTCGAACCCGATGCGCTTGGAAGTAAACTCCCAAGACGCACTCACGCCTTAGACCTCTCGACCACTAAACAGCATAAAACCTTGGGAACTCATTGGCTAACTGACTCTCGAGAGTGGGGAGGGCGCTTACTCCACCCATTAACCCCCCGTTTCACCACCAAGGCCGCTGCATCAAGTGGGAGTTGTAAGGGCCGGTTCGAATCCCTTCACGCATGTCGCCAACGTAACCATTCGAGAAATTCCCTATTGGACAGCGACATCAATCAGATAATCTCTTTGGCAGTAGCACACGGGACTCGAACCCGATGCGTTTGAAAGTAAACTCCCAAGACGCACTCACGCCTTAGACCTCTCGACCACTAAACAGCATAAAACCTTGAGAACTCATTGTCTAACTGACTCTCGAGACTGGGGAGGGCGCTCACGACACCCAATCTCCACCCGTTTCACCACCAAGGCCGCTGCATCAAGTGGGAGTTGTAAGGGCCGGTTCGAATCCCTTCACGCATGTCGCATAATGGTTACGTTGGCGACATGCGTGAAGGGATTCGAACCGGCCCTTACAACTCCCACTTGATGCAGCGGCCTTGGTGGTGAAACGGGTGGTTAATGGGTGTAGTAAGCGCCCTCCCCAATCTCGAGAGTCAGTTAGACAAATGAGTTGCCAAGGTTTTATGCTGTTTAGTGGTCGAGAGGTCTAAGGCGTGAGTGCGTCTTGGGAGTTTACTTCCAAGCGCATCGGGTTCGAGTCCCGTGCGCTACTGCCAAAGAGATTATCTGATATATATATATATATATATATATATATATATATATATATATATATATATATATATATATATATGAGATTACTTGAATGAAATATTCCTTGGATTTTTTTGTGGAATAAAAATCAAGATCAGACAGGATGTAGTGACTTATTTTCGTTTGTCTTGAACCTTGTGTATAAAAGGCAGTGTACGTATATTATGAAACAAATCACTAGCTAATCGCAGCGGTGTTTTTAGGCAGTGGCGATCTTCCCTTCCCCTTCTCCTTGCCACATCCTCACCTCCACTTCCCTCTTCCCCTTTTCCTTTCACCCTCCCTTTCTTCTTTTCTCTCTTTTCTTAGACCTCTCGCCCTCTTTCCCCCCTCCCCCTTCCCACCCTTCGTTCATCCTTTCCAATTCTCCTCCCACACACCTTCTCCCTCCATTCTTTCTTTTCCCTATTCCTCCTACTCCCTTCCTCCCCCTCCCCTCCCTCCTCCCCTTACCTCATCCTCTACCCCTCTTTCCCTTCACGCGTACTAAGAGAAATAAGATAATCTTTATAATATTTTCTGAAGCAACGACGCACTTTGAAGAGATTGTTCTGGTTGGAATTAAATGAATATCTAGATTTAAGATGGAATTAGGCAAAAATTGGCTTACTAATAGGGTGGGCAATGAATGGAATGGACTTCATAACCATGTAGTAAACGCTGAAACTATCGGTCGTTTTAAGAAACAGTTAGACAACTTTATGAATGGGGATGGCAGGTGGTCATGGGCATTGAACTGCCTAGTGTAGGCGTTATGGTCTCTTGCAGTCTCCTTCATTCTTGTGTACTTATGTAATAAGTTTACTCAAAGAAAGGCTAACTCATTTAATTTTTTTTCCTTCTTCTCGTCTTTACTTGTTTTCTTTACTCTCCATCATCATTGTCTTTTTTGCGTCTACTCATCCTGTTTCATAAACGCTTGCACTCGTTTTCATAATTCATCACCTTGATAAGGAGGAAGCGCAGAAGGACTGAACCATAAGAAAAGAAAAAGAACAATCATTAAAGAAAGAAAGATGAATGTTTTGACGAAAGTTGATGAGGTTGACCTGGCTTGAAAGCAAAACTCAAAATTGAAGTAAATTGGAAGAAACAAGAAAAAAAGAGAAAAAAAATAGAAATTAGTGAGAAAAGAGGAAAGAAAAAACAAATAAGGAAGATTAAACACATACGTGTTTGTGTTTTGCTCTAGCTGGTTTAGATTGAGTTTAAAATTAAAATGTTTATTCTCTTAGCCCTATGCTGGACCACCGGACTGACCCCTGGATGACGATACAGTATAGTAATTCATAAAGATTCACATAAGGTGGAAGGGAAAGAGTATGGACTAATACACACACACACACACACACACACACACACACACACACACACACACACACACACACACACACACACACACACACACACACACACACACACACACACACACACACACACACACACGCACACACGCACACACGCACACACACACACACACACACACACACACACACACACACACACACACGCACACACACACACACACACACACACACACACACACACACACACACACACACACACACACACGCACGCACACACACACACACACACACACACACACACACACACACACACACACACACACACACACACACACACACACACACACACACACACACACACACACACACATATATATATATATATATTATATATATATATATATGTATATATATATATATATACGTATATAAAAAGTCCTTTGTAGAAGGCGAGTCGATGTAGAGGCTTGTGACACATGACACGCCAACAGATACAATGGATCAGCGTCAGAAGGATGTAAAGAAATCCGAAGAAGAAGAGGAGAGAGAGAGAGAGAGAGAGAGAGAGAGAGAGAGAGAGAGAGAGAGAGAGAGAGAGAGAGAGAGAGAGAGAGAGAGAGAGAGAGAGAGAGAGAGTGAGAGAGAGAGAGAGAGAGAGAGAGAGAGAGAGAGAGAGAGAGAGAGAGAGAGAGGGGGGGGGGGAGGGAGGGAGGGAGGGAGGGAGAAAGATATACATATATATATATATATATATATATATATATATATAGATAGAGAGAGAGAGAGAGAGAGAGAAAGGGAGAGAGAGGATTTCGTCTGGACCCGGGGATTTTGTAGCTTTAAGTTTTTCATTCTGTTTGACTACTTCTACTTTACTAATGCTGATATTAGATAGACTAATTTCTTTATCCCCTCTGAAAATCGGATCGCAGTCAGGTACTTTATTTAACCTCTTATTGGGTAACACCGATAGAAAATAATTGTTAAACTCCTCACTCATTTTTTCCTCCGATTCTCCGCTTGACTAGCAACCTTGATTTCATAATTACGTTTGGCTGTACGTGTATTCTTTTTAACCAGCTTTGCCATTTTGTTATATCTTGATCTAAGGTGTTTCCCCGTTTTTTATTTTTACGTAAATTCCTCTTTTCATTCCGATCTTATGTTTCAATCTGTTCGTCATCCATTTGGGAGTATAACTATTTTTCCGTATTGACTTCAGGGGGATAAATGTATTTTGTGCATTAATAATTAAATCAGTTAGATTGCTATACATTTCATCCAAATCGCTGACCTGTCTGTTGAGCCCTCGCCCCCAAATGACCTGACCTAAGGTATGCATATTACCCTCCGTGACCCAACCACTGGTCATGACCTGACCCCCGGTCACTCACCGAGACTCGACAATGTTCAAAACGTTCGCATGACATTTCATATTCAATTTTAAATAGGTTTTTATATTGTCAAAGTTTTCTCTCCTGAAGTCAGGTACTTGGACGTTATTCGTACTTTTTAATTCTTCCCAAATAATATTAAATCTTATTTCTCGATGATTGCTAGAGCCTAGACTATCTCCCACTATTACGTTACTCATTAGGAGCTCATTATTAGTTAAAACTAATTCCAGAGTATTTTTCCCCTCGTAGGATCGGTAATCACTTGTTTTAGGAAATTATCCTGCACCACATCTAGAAATTTCTTTGTTTCCTGATCTCCTATTAAAGTTTCCCAGTCAATGTTTCTATAATTAAAATCTCCCATGATCACAACATTTTTATACTGGGACGCTCTGTGAATTTCATGAATCAGGGGATCAGTCTGCTCAATGCTGAGGTTAGGAGGTCTATACAAGACGCCGATAATAACTTTCTTATTCTTGCCTATAATCTCTACCCAAATAGATTCCGTACAGTTCTCTTCCTTAATCAAATTGTTGATTATACATTTTAATGCATTTTTAACGAAAAGTGCTACACCTCCCCCATTCCTGCCAACCCTATCCTTGTGAAAAAAATTATATCCTTCTATTTCGATTTCCGAAAGGAAATGTTTATCAGCCATGTTGATCCAGGACTCAGTAATAGCTATAGTATCGAAATTCTCTACGCATGCTTTACCTCGCAGCAAATCAATCTTGTTAATTATGCTTCTGCTATTTGTATAGTAAACTTTAATTTTATCTTCCCTCCACCTGCTTTGGTGATTCTTTTCACAGTCCCTCTCTAAGTTGTTTCTATTACCTAAACTATATTCCTACTCCCACGTAATCTACCCAAAAATACCTTGTAGGATGCCTAATTCTCGCTCAAGGGATTCAGCAAGGAGCCGAATTCCTCTGGGCGACAAGTGCACCCCGTCCCTTGTATATAGATGATTCCTACCGTAAAAGTGGTCCCAGTTGTCGACAAATACCCATCCATTGGCCTTACAATGTTTTGAAAGCCTGCAATTCATTGGAAGATAGATAGATAGAGAGAGAGAGAGAGAGAGAGAGAGAGAGAGAGAGAGAGAGAGAGAGAGAGAGAGAGAGAGAGAGAGAGAGAGAGAGAGAGAGAGAGAGAGAGAGAGAGAGAGAGAGAGAGAGAGAGAGAGAGAGAGAGAGACAGAGACAGAGAGAGAGAGAGAGAGAGAGAGAGAGAGAGAGAGAGAGAGAGAGAGAGAGAGAGAGAGAGAGAGAGAGAGAGAGAGAGAGAGAGAGAGAGTGAGAGAGAGAGAGAGAGAGAGAGACAGAGAGAGAGAGAGAGAGAGAGAGAGAGAGAGAGAGAGAGAGAGAGAGAGAGAGAGAGAGAGAGAGAGAGAGAGAGAGAGAGAGAGAGAGAGAGAGAGAGAGAGAGAGAGAGAGAGAGAGAGAGAGAGAGAGAGAGAGAGAGAGAGAAGAAAACGGCAAGGACGAGGAGGAGGAGGAGGAGGAGGGAAGAGAACAAGAAAAAAAGAACTCGAACGAGGGAAGGGAGGACGGATATTTTTGGAAGATGAGAAGAAGGAGGGAGGACGAGGAAGATGAAGAAGAAGAAGAATATGAAAAAGAGGAGGAGGGGGAAAAGGAAGAGGAAGAGGAAGAAGAATATGAGGAAGAGGAGGAGGAGAAGGAAAAAGAAGAGGAAAAGGAGGATGAGGATGAGGAAGAGGAGAATGAGGGTGAGGAAGAAGATGAAGAGGACAAGAACAAGGAAGAGGAGGAGGGAGACGAGGAAGAGGAAGAATAGAAGGAAGTAGAGGAAGAGGAGGAAGAGGTGGAAGAGAAGTAGTAGTAGTAGGAGGATGTCTGAGGAGGAAGAGGAGGAGAAGGAGGATTCCAGAGGAGGAGGAAAGGAGGAAGAATAGGATGAGGATGGGGATGAGGAAGGGGACAAGGACGAGGAAAAGGAGGAGGGAGAGGAGGAAGAGAATTAGGAGGAAGAGGAAAAGGAGGAGGAGGAGGAGGAGGAGGAGGAGGAGGAGGAGGAGGAGGAGGAAGATGATGATGATGAGAAGGAGGCGGAGGAAAAGGAGAAAGAGGAGGAGGAAAAGGAGAAAAAAAAGGAAAAGAAGAAAGAGGATGAAAGGGAGGAAGATGAGGAGGAGGAGGAGGTGGAGGAAAAAGAGAAAGAGGAGGAAAATGAGAAAAGGAGGAAAAGGAGAAAGAAGAGGAAAGGGACGAAGAGGAGGAGGAGGAGGAGGAAGATGAGGAAGAAGAGAAAGAGGAGAAAGAGGAGAAAAAGGTGAAAGAGGAGAGAAGAAAAGGAGAAAGAGGAGGAAGAGGAATAAGAAAAGGAGAAAGAGGAGAAAGATGAGGAAAAGGAGGAAGATGAGGAAGAGGAGGAGGAGGAGGAGGAGGAAGAGGAGGAGCTTGAGTCAGGACGCGTGCTTGAGTTGACCTGAGCCTCGAGTGGACCAAATATAGAACTACCGCAGAGGTACTCCTCGATGCTAACTCAACCTTGCCACGCCTAGACCACCGTGCAGGTGAAAGAAACGAGAAAAGAAAAAGAAATAGAAACCGAAGTAGAAGTATGAACATAAATATAGATATAGATATAAATATAAATGCGAATATAGGTATGAAGATAAAATATATATATAAATATAGATATAAATATAAATATAGATATAAATATAAATGTAAATATAAATATAAATATAAATATAAATATAAATATAAATATAAATATAAATGTAAATATAGATATAAATATGAATATAGATATAAATATAAATATAAATATAAATATAAACATAAATATAAATATAGATATAAATATAAATATAAATATAAACATAAATATAAATATAAATATAAATATAAATACAAATATAAATATAAATATAAATATAAATATGAATATAAATATAAATATAAGTAAAATAAATATAGATATAAATATAAATATAAATATAATATATATATATATATATATATAAATATAAATATAAATATAAATATAAATATAAATATAAATATAAATATAAATATAAATATAAATATAAATATAAATATAAATATATATATAAATATAAATATAAATACAAATATAAACATAAATATATATATAAATGTAAATATAAATATATATATATATATATATATATATATATACATATATATATATAAATATAAATGTAAATATAAATATAAATATAAATATAATTATAAATATGAGTATAGATACAAATATAAATATAAATATGAATATAAATATAATATAAATAAAATACAAATACAAATACAAATATAAATATAAATATAAATATAAATATAAATATAAATATAAATATAAATATAAATATAAATATAACTATAAATATAAATACAAATATGAATATAAATATAAATATAAATATATATATGAATATAGATATAAATATAAATATAAATATAAATATAAATATAAATATAAATATAAATATAAATATAAATATAAATATAAATATAAATATAAATATAAATATAAATATAAATATAAATATAAATATAAATATAAATATAAATATAAATATATATATGAATATAAATATAAATATAAATATAAATATAAATATAGATATAAATATAAATGTAAATATAAATATAAATATAAATATAGATATAGATATAAATATAAATATAAATATAAATATAAATATAAATATAAATATAAATATAAATATGAATATAAATATAAATATAAATATAAATATATATATAGATATAAATATAAATATAAATATGAATATAAATATAAGCATATATATAAGTATGGACCAAAATAGAAATATATATATATATAGATATAGATATATATATATATATATATATACATATTTATATATATATATAGATATAGATATGTATGTGTATATATATATATATATATACATATATATATATATATATATGTATAAATATATATATATGTACATATGTATATATATATTGCAAATAAATCACTTGAACACGTGGTCAGAAATATGCTGGTAACCACTTAAGAAAAAGAAACACAGAATTACACGAAAGGGCTTGGGATTTCTGTGTTTCTTTTTCTTAAGTGGTTACCAGCATATATATATATATATATATATATGTACATATATATATTTATATTATATATATATATATACATATGTATATGTATATATACATATATGTATATATACATATATATATATGTATATATAATATATATATATATATACACATATGTATATGTATATATACATATATATATATATATATATATATATATATATATATATATATAGATATAGAGAGAGAGAGAGAGAGAGAGAGAGAGAGAGAGAGAGAAAGACAGGTAGACAGACAGACAGAAAGAAAAAGAGAGGAAGGAAGGAGGAAGAGCGTCTTGCGTAGCTCCTCTTTAACTAAAGAGAGGAAGAGGAGGGAAAGGAGTTCCTCACAGCTGTGAATGGCAGACCTGCAAACCTACTTCTCTTATCTGTTTTTATCTATTTTCTAATTTATGTTTTCTTTATTCACTCACTATCCACTCAAGGTTCACGAGCTCTCCCCCCATACACATTCTCAGTTGAATAAAATTGCCTGGCGAAAGGTATAAAGAACAGTTAAGTAGAGCAAGATTCTTCAAAGGTTAGAACCAATTGAGTTGTTGGTGAGGTGCTACTGTGTCAGAGGTTCTGCAAGGATTTAAGAACATCAAAATGGGGGAGGCTACAAGAAACCATAAGGATTATACTAGGCAGTTCCATGTTCCTTACCACCTGTCATCCCTATTGATAAAGTTATCTCATCTTCTTTTAAAACAACCAATTGCTTCAGTCCACACTACATGGTTACTAAGTCTATTTCATTTGTTATGCACTCTGTTGATAAAGTAGTTTTTGCCTGTTACGGTTGTAGGATATTGGCCCTTCTTGACTGTAGATCTGTTAATGGGAAGATAGACTAACCCTCTCACATGGTGGACGGAGATGGGGTGAGTCCTTCGTTTGAAAAGAATCATCTGATATGAGACTGAACAAATCGTATGATTTTCTTTTCCTCCAATTGGTGATGTGTTCTCCTTACCTGCTCTCATATCTGAGGTGTCTCACGTCCTTCGCTGAATCTTTGTTTATTCCCGTTCGTATTTATCTTCAACTTCTTTCCGTTTTCTTCCTTCCTATCCTCCTATTGTTTTATTTTCTTCCTCCTTTCTTCCTTTTCCCACTCCCACTCTTTCCCCTCTTCTTCCTTCCCCTCCTCCTATTGTTTAATTTTTCTTCTTCCTTATTTTCTTTCTACTGGTTCATTTTTCGTCCTCCTTCTTTTCTTCCTTCTCTCGCTCCTGTTTTTCTACTTTCCTCTTCCCAAATCCATTTTCTTCTGTTTCTTCCTATATTTCTTTTACTTTCTCCACCTCCTTCCTCATCTTTAGCCTCTTGTTCTTCTCATTCTTCTTTTCCTTGTTCTACACTTCCTATTCCTCTTTCTCCTCCTTCTCCTCTAACTTTTTTCTCCTCCTTCTTCTTCTTTTTTATCTTTTATATTTCTTATTTCTCTTTTTCCTTCTCCAACTAAATTTTCTTCTTCCTCCTCCTCCTCCTCCTTTTTCCTTTTCTCCCCTAATACCTCTTTCTCACTTAATCTTTCACTTATTCTTTCCTCTTCCTTAGCCAATCTACCTTTTCTCTCTTTATTTTTTATCTTTCTCTTACTTTCTTCTCTCTCCCTCTCTGCTCCTCTCCCTACCTTTCTAACTACCTCCTATTCCTCCTCACCACCTTCTCTTCCTCCTCCTCCTCCTCCTCCTCCTCTGCATCCCTCAGAACCCGCGCCCCACCCTCGTCTCGAGGGGTTTTGATAGTAATGAAACAAATGATGTATTCTGGAAAGTGAATAATGAGGACCAACATAGTCAAGGGCTGTTTAGTCTTTTTCTTTGTATTTCGATAACATTTACAATGTTTCGTTGGATTTTCTATATTACTTGAAACATATTGAAGACTGTAACGCAAGTACGACGTGGAAGTGAATTAAAACTAAACACAAAGAGAAACAATAGTGAATTACACACACACACACACACACACACACACACACACACACACACACACACACACACACACACACACACACACACACACACACACACACACACACACACACACACACACACACACACACACACACACACACACACACACACACACACACACGCGCGCGCGCACGCACACACACACACACACACACACACACACACACACACACACACACACACACACACACACACACACACACACACACACACACACACACACACACACACACACACACACACACACACACACACACACACACACACACACACACACACACACACAGGGAACACCATATGGCCTGGGCCTCCCATGGGAATCGGAGGAGAGAAAAAAGCCCTCGTCTGCTGTTGCCAGATGGACAATAACTTCGGTCCGCTCAGCTGCGCTCCTCAGCTTCTGGATTCGGATTAGCCTGACAATGTGCTTATTGGCCCTTTGGATAAATAGTGAATTTCCAAGCTGAGTAGAATCGCCTGACGGTAGCGAGCGACTGTGTGTTAGAGACTGCAAGTTCCAATTTAATTATTAATTTTATTCCCAGAAATTTGGCATAATCATGGATAATCCTCTCTCCGTACTGAGTAATCTATATATGGAGTTTTTTGGAACTAGAATATTAAGTAAGACCATTCCATCCAATATAATATGGCTGCGGTACATTGATGACGTCCTATGTTTGTGACCCATTCAAGTTAATGTAAGTGATTTTTTATCCAAACATAACAATTTGGTCAGTTCTATTAAGTTCACGGTGGAGATAGTGAATGAAGGAATTTTGAATTTCCTTGACTGCAATATCTACCACCGTGAAAGTGAGTTGATGTTTAGTGTATATCGCAAACCAACCAATGTTTGTTCATGTATACACTATTATTCCTCACACCCTGGTGGCGTAAAATGATCTGTTTTTTCTTCCACGTTCCTTAGGGCTTTACGCATTTGTAGTTCAGAGCACATCGATGATGAAATAAGATGTATTTACGATATTGATAATAAGCAGCGATGCCCTAAACATGTTCTTGATACAGCTTATAATTGTGCCAAAAGAACTTTTTACAACCTTAGGTCATTTCAAACTTTTGATAAAAATAACATGTTAGTTTCACCGTACCAAAAGAACATGTAAAGCATTCCAAATTTACTGCGTAGTTTTCATATTAATGTAGTTTTTTAACAATAAGAACACTAAGACAATTGCTCATAAATAATTCTGTCAATAGTGATAAGGGTGTGTGTACAAAATACCTTGTAAACCATGTAATCAGTTTTATATTGGTCAGAATGCTAAAACACCCAAAACACGAATTAATCAACATAAGAAATACGTTAGAGAGGAAAACCAATCTAGCGGTATATTCAACCACATGAAAAATTTTAACCACCCAGTTGACTGGGATGATTCTAAAATCATCACATATAACAATAACATCACAGAAAGAAATTTAATTGAATGCGGTTTGATCAAATCTAATAAGGGAATAAATGTTAGTCTCCATCTATGTTTGTACAAATTAGATAGTTATGTTTCCCAAGAAATTTAATTTTTTTTTAAATTGTAATGTACCAGTTGTGAGCAATTGTCTCATACTTGTAGGTTACTATGACGGTAGTAAAAGTCACGTGTACTTCTTCCACCACCTCTCCGAATTCCTTTTTCCCCATGTCTCACTCAGTAATATATTCTGTACCTTGTTTATTCCTTTTATAATTCCTTCTTTGTATTAGCACTAAATATTCTATTGTACGAAAGCGCTCTGCTTCGTTAGTTTATATATATATATATATATATATATACAGTATATATATACAGTATATATATATATATATATATATATATATATATATATATACAGTATATATATATATATATATATATATATATATATATATATATATATATATATATACATACATACATATACCAAAGGCTTTTTCCCCCTACACGGGGTATCGGCGGCATGTTATTGTGGAAAAGTAGCATGCACTTGATACTTTAGGGTCTATATGGGGAGCCCCTACGGACTAGAGTCACACATAATTTTGTCTGTGATAGAGGAAAATTCTGTTCATAGAGAAATGATGACACTTTTATACTACGACTATCCCTCAGTTATGCTGTCCCCCAACCTCTTGTTACTGTCCTGCACCATTTCTCTGAATATTCATTTCCTTTTTTCGTCTACCCTGTGGTGGGGGAAGACAATGCTACCACCAAGTCTTTGAGTCGTAAAAGGCGAAAGAAACGGAACGGGGGATGGGATTAGGAGTTAAAAAAAAAAAATAAAAAAAAAAAAAATATATATATATATATATATATATATATATGTGTGTGTGTGTGTGTGTGTGTGTTTGTTTGTATATACATATATAACAATATGTACATGTGTATGTGTATGGAACCCCACTGACACGAACCAGTTCTTCCACACCTACGCCATTACTAAAAGCTATGATTGTCATCCTCTACTACCTAATACTCTTTCAATACTTCACATCACATTGTGTTCCAATCTTTTAACACTATATTGTCATTTCAACATCTCACACGCTTCTAGAAACTAACCTTATCTCTTTCCTTTCTTATCCTTTCCCCTCCTTGTTCTGTCCTTGTCCTTATTTCTTCATCCTTTTACTATTTCACTCTCATCGCCTCTTTCAATACTCCTTCACTTCATCTCCCCATTCCTTCTCCCCCTTTTCCTCCCATCTTCTGCCTTCCTTCCCCCCCTTTTTTTTTTTTTTTTTTTTTTTTTTTTTTTTTTTTTCATTCTTCTCCTTACTCCATCTCCTACCGTCCCTAATTTTCCTTTTTTACTCGTTTTCCTTTGCCGTCGGTCCCACTGCCTGGTCTTGAAGGATGAAAAGCAGAGCGTAGTACAAGGGGGATTATGTAGATGGCAGCACTATATAACCTCCTGGCTCTAGTATGTGAAAGTCTCCAGAGTCTGTAGTGAAATCACCTACAGCTTAGAACTTTACCATACGAAGGCAGGTTTGGGGATCTTTACGCCCTCTGGAAAGAAGGAGAGTGCAGGGTGATGTAATGGAAGTATTCAAATAGGTTAAGGGCTTTAACAAGGGTAATGCAGATAAGGTCATCTTATCAAGATATCAGGGCAGGACTTGTAGATATGTATTTAAGTTGGAATAGAATAGAGAGTTAACGAATGGAATAGACTTAGTAGCCATGTAGTGAGCGCTGAAACAACTGGTTGTTTTCAGACAAGATTGAATAACTTAATGGATGAGGACGACAGGTGGTAAGGGACATAGTACTGTCTAGTGTAGGCCTTATGGTCTCTTGCAGTCTCCTCCATTCTTATGTTTTTGTATTCTATCCGAATGGTGGTAGGGTGTGGTAGGTGGGGAGAAGGAGAGCTGGTATCCTACCCTTTTGTAGCCTCCAGACTAGGGTGAGATTGCTTGGATAAGGGTACGGTATGGTGCAGAATGATTTCATGGTGTTGTTATTGTTGTTGTTGTTGCTGCTGATGTTGTTACTGATATTATTGCTGATGTTGTTGGTGATGCTGTTGTTCTTGTTGTTGCTGCTGATGTTGTTACTGATATTATTGCTGATGTTGTTGGTGATGTTGTTGTTCTTGTTGTTGCTGCTGATGTTGTTACTGATATTATTGCTGATGTTGCTGGTGATGTTGTTGTTCTTGTCGTTGCTGCTGTTGGCTGCTGTTATTGTTGTAGTTGCTGTTGTTGTTGCTGCTGTTATTGTTGTTGATGTTATTGTCCCCTTTCAGAGTCAGTAGGTGTTACGGAGGAAAATGATTATTCTCTTGGAATCTTACTAGAAATTCTCCACCTCAATTATGTCGAAGCGTTGTCAATGTACTGTCAGTGTTTCTGGAGAGTGTGGTTGACTGCGAAGCAATCTGGCCGTGGGCAACCATTGTAGTCTGGCAGGTTAAAGTATTACTAGGGGTAGGGTTGACATGTTCTAGCATGGTGATCAGCTTTGGGACCTAACACACGTCGTAGCTAAAAGTAGACATGCTCGAAATACTTCAGAGAGTCGCTTGATAGTGAGCTTTGATGGTAAAAAAAAAAAAAGTTGTAAAGAGGAGATAGGAATATAAGAAAAAAATTCCAAGTTAAAAAAAATTATGCAGTTATAGTAATGAGATGGTCAAGAGTGCTGTAATAAAGAACGAATGGGGACCTTATCTAAAAAGTGTGTTTAGAAAAATAAAAAATGATTAAGTATAATAAGAAACAAAATTCGCACCCCAAAATGGACTCTCAACATAAGGAATGCAATATATGACCAGTGACACGTAACATAAATTAAGTGGAAGAACTAAACTACAAGACATTTTAGTGTTTTCATCCTGTTAAGTTCAGGGTTTCAACCACAATAAAAAAGAGAGAAAAAAAGAAGAAGAAAAATACAAGAAGAGAAATATGCTGAAAGCATACTCATAATCACAAACTTTCTGATCGCAGGGCAAAAGATAAACGCATACATACTCAGATAAGACTTGGGAAAGGGAGGAAAGGGGGAGGAGGGGAAGACGAGGAGGGAAGGGGGAGAGGAGTGCCCTGAGGTTCAGAGGTAGAGTTGTGTTGATAAGGATAAATTTTGAATCATAACAAGTTGTTAAAACTTTCCCTGTCCATCAGCGACACTTTTTCTCTCTCGTCAAAACATTTCTTCTTCACCCCTCCTGCCCTCTCCTTTCCTTCCCCATTCTCCTCTTCTTCTCTTTTCTCTCTTTTTCTTTTCTACCAATATCTACATACTATCACCCAATCTCAAAGTTTTCCATTTTCCTCTCCCCTTTTCCTCTTTTTCACTACTCCTTCCTCCTCTTCTCACGCTCTCTTCTCTTTTTCTCTCTTTTTTTCTACGCACTACCATCTCACGTTCTCTTCTCTCTCTTCCTTGTTCTCTTCCTCCTCTCCCTTTTATACTAAGGACTTTTCTCTTCTCTTTTCCATCCCCTTTCTCATCCCTCTTTTCCTCTCTTTCCACCTGCCTCTCCTTTCTCTCCCCCTTCCTCTTTCCCTTCTTTCTTCCTGCTCTCACTCTACCTCTCTTTCTACTTTCTCTTACTCTCTTTATCTTTCTCCATTCCATAGCCTTTCAGTATCCTCTCCTCCGTTTTCCTTCCCCTCTCCTGCTTCTCATTTCTCCTTTTATTTCGTCTTATCTTTTGCTCCATTTTCCACTTTTCATTCTCGTCTAGTCTGGAAAACAATTTTTCTTCTTTCTCCTTCACCTCCTCCTCTTCTTCTTCCTCCTCTTCTTCCTTCTCCTCTTCTTCCTCCTACTCCTCCTTTTCATCCTCATCCTCCTCTTCATCCTCCTTCTCTTCCTCTTCCTCTTCCTCTTCCTTCTCCTTTTCCTTTTCTTCCTCTTCCTCCTCCTCCTCCTCCTCCTCCTCCCCACTCCACTCTGCACACACCTTCACTTGTGTACACAAAGGGTTTGCTAACAAGGCAAGTCCCCTCCCCTCCGTAGAAGCACAGTCTTTGGCAAAAGTTCCGCTCCGCATCGGGATGGGAGACGGTCACCAAGTGGCAACATTGTAGTTATTGTGTCTACACGTGGCATCATTGTAGGGCTTGTACCTACACATGGCAGCATTGTAGGGTTTGTACCTACATGTGGCATAATTGTAAGATTTGTCTCTACACGTGGCAACATTGTATGATTTGTCTCTACCCGTGGCATCATTGTATGATTTGTCTCTACACGTGGCACCATTGTAGCACTTGTCTCTACATGTGGCACCATTGTAGGATTTATCTTGACAGGTGGCAACATTGTAGGATTTGTACCTACACGTTGCCGGCAACATTGTAGGATATATCTCTACACGTGGTAACATTGTAGGATTTGTCTCTACACGTAGCATCATTGTAGGATTTATCTTTACACGTGGAAACATTGTAGGATTTGTCTCTATACGTGGCAACATTGTATAATTTGTCTCTACACGTGGCACCATTGTATGATTAATCTCTACACGTGGCAGAATTGTATGATGTGTCTCTACACGTGGCACCATTGTATGATGTGTCTCTACACGTGGCACCATTGTATGATTTGTCTCTACATGTGGCAACATTGTAGAATTTGTGTCTGCACGTGATATTGTAGGATTTGAATGTATATCTGGGAATATTGTAGGATTTATCTCTACATGTGGTACCATTGTAGGGTTTGTGTGTATATGTGGCAACATTGTAGGTTTTTTGTGTATGTGTGGCAACACTGTAGTACTTGCGTCTACATGTGGCAGACACAGGATATTTTATTCAGGTGAAGAAAATATCCAAAGTTAGCAAGACGGTTTGGAAAATGTTTAGGAGCTGGGTAGGGAGAGATAGGTGAGAACTTAGAATAATAGGGGGAGATAGAGAGAAAAAAAAAAGAGAAATAAATGAGGTAAGAGAAAGTTTATGAAATAAAAAAAAAGTGGAGGAGGAAGAGGTGGATAAGGAGAAGAAGAGGAAGAAGAGAAGAAGAAAAACTAAGTGAGGTAGGAAAATTAGGATAAAGAGGAAAATAAAGAAGAAGAGGAGAAGAAGAAAGACGGAAGGAAGACAAAAGAGAAAAAAAAGAGATGAAGAAGAAGAAAATGAAGAAAATGGAGGTGGCCAAGGTCTTGATAAAGGTGTTGTCGAGAGAGAGAGAGAGAGAGAGAGAGAGAGAGAGAGAGAGAGAGAGAGAGAGAGAGAGAGAGAGAGAGAGAGAGAGAGAGAGAGAGAGAGAGAGAGAGAGAGAGAGACGAAAGTAAAGAATCCCAAGACAAAATGTAATGTCAGCCACAAACATTTTCATGAATAGAAAATGAAAGGAGATGGAGGTGGATGAAAAGAAGAAGGAGAAGAAGGAGCAGGAGGAAAATGTGGAGAAGGAGGAAAAGGAGGAAAAGGAGGAGAAGGAGGAAAAGGAAGAAAAAGAGGAAAAGGAGAAAACGGAGAAAATGGGGGAAGAGGAGGAAAAGGAAGAAGGCATTAAGACAGAATGTCAATGAATGACGGGTGGCCATGCGGAACGCGGTGACGTAGGGGCCAAGGTAAACATAAGAGATCAGATGACCGTGAGGGACCAGATGTCCGTGATGGGGCAAATGTCCATGAGACATTGAATGTCAATATAGAGTAAGGTGTCAATAAAGAACATAATTATAATGTAAGGTATGATATTGAAACTCAGAAAGTATCAAAAAGAAATAATCACGAGTTTCTTAATACCATGTGCTTTAATGCTCGTAGTATTAAGAACAAATTCCAAGAAATACCGGCGTATGTCAAAAGCGAAATTTTTTATATGATAGGAATTATTGAGACATGGGTAAATGGTGGAGAGTTTGAAGCTGAATTTAATATTGCGGGATTTAAACACTTTCATCAGGATAGAAACCACAAGAAAGGTGGGGGTGTTCTGTTGTACGTTAAAAGCAATGTCCATGCCTGTGTTTTAGAGAAAGTGAAACAGGATGCATATGATAGTTTGTGGGTAGAATTAACCCAAACAAATGGACAAAAAATTAATGTAGGTGTAATATATAGGCCGAAAACATTATCATTAGCAGACGACAAACTGTTGTTTCAAGAACTGTCTAGTTTCTGCAACCGGGACTTATTGATAATGGGTGATTTCAATTTTACTGACATTGATTGGATGACCCTTGAACATGGCCATATAGGTAGTCGCTTGATAGATTTTCTCGGCGAAATTTACTTAGTTAAGCATGTAAAAGAGCCCACGAAACATGGAAACTTACTCGATCTATTGATCGCTAGCCGCAAAAGCATGATAACCGATAAAGAAGTTGGAGAAACTATTGCAAGTAGCGATCACAACTTAGATTCAAACTGCTAAAATACGTGTGTTCCTAGAATACCCGATTTCAGTAAATCTCAGTTCATAGGATTACGTAAGGAGCTTTAGCTTACAGATTGGAAGGCAAAATTAAGCGAAGGACCTGTGGTTCAGATGTGGGAAATATTTCAAAATACGCTTACTAAGATGATTCATAGTTACATCCCGTTTAAGGATAGACATCCCACAAATCAAAATTGTCCAAAATGGCTTGACAAAGAAAATTAAAAAGTATTGCTAAAAAGATACATGCTTATAAGAAATACAAGTGCTCGGGTGCACTTAATGACTATAAATGTTATGCAATAATACAGAGATTTAAAAAACAATGAAAAACGAAAACGATAATACGAAATGCATATCGCTGATAAATCCAAAGAGAATCTCAAAGAATCATATAGTTACATTAGAGATAAAAAGGTAATTAGGAATCACATTGGTTCAATATTATCTGATGACAGTCAACTTGAATATTCAATTGAAGGAATGTGTGATATCTTAAACAACTATTTCTGGTCAGTATTTGTAAATGAAACACCTCAAAGTGAACTCCAAACTGAAACCTGTGAAAAGTCTATGGTGAACTTACTACGGTAAATATACAAAGGAAAAAAATTTAAAGGTGTATAGAGAAACTCAAAATAAACAAAACACCAGGGCCTGACGGTTGGCATCCAAGAATCTTAAAGGAAATTAAAAATGAGATTGTTGTTCCATTAGAAATTACTTTCAAGAAATCCATCATATCTGGATATTTCCCAAGAGAATGTAAGCTAACTAACGTTACTCGCATATTCAAAAAAGGTGTCAAAAAGAAACCAAATAGCTACAGGCCTATAAGCTTGACTTCAATCATAAGAAAAATGCTAAAACTATCATCAGAGATGCTATCAAACGTCATTTAGGAAGTAACTGTTTGATAAATGATAACCAGAATGGATTCAGACGGAAAGGTTTTTGCTTGACTAACTTACTCGAATTCTACAACATAGTCATCTCGAATAATGACAAAAGAAACAATATATATCTAATATATCTAGACTTTGCAAAAGCTTTTAATACCGTCCCCCACGAAAGGTTACTTACTAAATTAGCTTCACACGGAGTAAGTGGTAGCCTATTAAGTTGGACTAGTAATTGGTTGAATGATCGAAAACAGAGTTGTTCTAAATGGCAAAGCTTCTAGATAGATAAATGTTACGAATGGATTTCCTCAGGGTTCCGTTCTTGGGCCAATTCTATTCATATTATATATAAATTATTTAGACGACGGACTAAAATCTATCAATTAGATATTCAAGAAGTTTTAGACAAATTAAAGCAATGGTCTGAAAAGTGACTAATGAAATTTAACACAAGTAAATGCAAGGTAAAAATAACAGTAGGTACGATTACAAGTTATTTGGAAATTCGTTAACAAAAGTGGGTAATGGAAAGGATCTCGGCGTAATTATCAGTAACGATCTTAAATCATCAGTCTCTGAGAAAGCAACTAAGATTCTAGGACTGATTGCGCGATCTTTTGACTTCAAAAGTCCATCTCTCATTGACAAGCTATATAAATTGTTAGTTCGTCCACATTTGGAATATGCTCTTTCCGTATGGTCACCAAATCTCATTAAAGACATTGACAGATTGGAAAAAGTACAACGGCGAACTACAAAATTGATTCCAAATATAAAAGATAAATCATACAAAAATCGACTAAAACATATGAATCTGTTTTCCCTAAAAAAGCATAAACTCAGAGGTAGCTTGATACAGGTCTTTAAGAGTCTAAAGGGAATTGACAACATCAAAAATGATGAAATTTTCACACTGAATGAGAATCCGACAAGACATAATGGTATCAAACTGTCAGGAAATAGATTTAATTTGGAAGTGGGTAGAAACCACTTCACCTATCGTGTAGTTAATGAATGGAATAAACTTCCTGCAGAGGCAGTGCAATGTAGTTCAGTTCGAAGCTTTATGACTCGTTTAGATAAACACCTCAGCAAGATGCTGTAATGACTGCCATTTATTTTATATCTTATATTTGTCTGTTTATTATTAGTTTGATTTTCATTTATCATTACTTATCTGTCAATTCATTATTATTTACTATTTACCTGTTTCTTTACTATTTAAGTATACCTATACATCTATCTATTCTATTTGTTATTATTTATATTATAATTTTTACTTATCTATTTATTCATTTACCATTATTATTCTTTCACATCCGACCTAGTTATGGACCAAAAGGTCTCCTGTTGGCATGCTCCGCCTTTGTAATCCTTTGTACAAGAAGAAGAAGAAGAAGAAGAAGAAGAAGAAGAAGAAGAAGAAGAAGAAGAAGAAGAAGAAGAAGAAGAAGAAGAAGAAGAAGAAGAAGAAGAAGAAGAAGAAGAAGAAGAAGAAGAAGAAGAAGAACAACAACAACAACAACAACAACAACAATAAGAGGAGGAAGAAGAGGAGGAATAGGAGGAGATGAGGAGGAGGAAGATGAGGAATAGGAGTAGAAAAGTTGGAGGAGAAATTGGAAGTGGAGGAGGAAGGTATGAGGCAGTTAAAGAGGAATTGGAAGAGTGATGACCATTGGGAGAAGGAAGAAGAAGAAAAAGAAAAGAGAAAGGAAAGTAAAGGGAAGAGAATACAAAAAATGAAGAAGAGGAAAAAGAGAGAGAAAGGCCCCTAGGACTCGATCATTAAATTATAATGACGCTTTTGGGTATATTGGAGGAGGAGGAAGACGAGGAGGAGGACGAGAAATGAGGAGGAGGAGGAGGAGGAGGAGGAGGAGGAGTAGGAGGAGGAGAAGGGCTTGTGTGGGAAAGTTAAAGGGAGTATGTACGTGTATATATGCATAAACATGGTACACAGGCAAATAGATTACGTGATATGAGTATAATCAAAGCTATAATGAAATATATCGTACAAGAAAGGCTGATGTACGGGTGTACTGCACGATGTACACCTATCCTGTTAAGAACACATTTCTTGTGGCCACGTGTTCATAGCACCTGCAAATTGGCTAACTAGTTGGTAGTTCAATTCAACATTTCCCTTTCCTTGTGACGTAATAAATGTTTTTGAACAATCCATTGAATTATTTATGTCAGTTATTGCTGAAACAGAGTAAATCATTTCCCAATAATGTCACTTTTTAGCGGACACATTTGGCAATTGAAAACTCGTATCAAAGGCAGCTTAAATTCATTCGAATTGTAAACGATATGCATTTGAATATCTTTATGTAGATATATATAAATTTGTATATGTTTCTGTATATGTATATGTATATGTATATGTATATGTATATGTATATGTATATGTATATGTATATGTATATGTATATGTATATGTATATTTATATGTGTATGTATATGTATATGTATATGTATATGTATATGTATATGTATATGTATATGTATATGTATATGTATATGTATATGTATATGTATATGTATATATGTATATATATATGTATATGTATATATATATATATATAAATGTGTACAGTATATGTATATGTATATGTATATATATATATATATATATATATATATAAATGAGTATATGTGTACGTATAGGTATATTCATATGTATATATATATGTATACGTATATGCGTCTGTATATGCATATGTACATATATATGTATATGTATATTATTTGGATGATGGACAACATAAACACAGGGGAAGGCTCGGAACCCTAAACACTCTAACGTTTCGTTCGCGTAGAACTTCTTCAGAGAGTGTATGTAGAACTGCAATTGAAGTTTATGTACTAAATCTAATTATCTTTTTTTCGGACACTTGGGAAAGGTCGTTTTTCTGGCGTGTTTTAGAATTAAAATACTAGTTTCTTTAGCTAAATTGATAAACCCTCCTCGATGATTCGATGAATTATTAGTTGAAATATATGCTGATTCAACAATTCTTCTAGTGAATTTATCAAAACCTTTATGTAGCACTTCAGCTTCTCTCCAGTTTGATAAATGATCGAATTTTTCCGCATGAACTACTAAAGAATTAGATGTCCTATGTGCTTTTATGTCGTTATTATGTTCAGAAATTCTTTTTTCTAATCCTCTTGACGATTCGCCAAAATAAGCCATTGAGCAACTATTGCACGGGATTTTGTATACGACGCTGTTTTCGGAATTGGTTCTCTTTTCAGAAGTCTTTATTAAATCACCTATCCTCTTGTTAGTTATTTTAGCTATGTTTATACCTGATTTTGTTAAATATTTGTCTATTATTGGTGACGTTTCTGAGCCAGGCACAGATATAAAATCTGTATTATTTTTATCATTTCTCTCTTTCTTTCCGCGATTGTAAATATTTATTGCTTTTCTTTTTGTTCTTTTCAACATTCCCTCTGGATATCCAAGTTTGTCAAAGGTTTTCATAATGTAATCAAATTCGCCTTCTAGGTATTCATTACTACAGATTCGTAGTGCCCTGAGAAAAAATCCTATTACTATACCACTCTTTGTTCTATCATCATGTGCGGAGAAGTAATGTACTAAATCCTCTTTGTTTGTTTCTTTTCTGTATACTGAGAAAGTTACAGTTTTTCCCACTCGTCGTATTAACGTATCTAGGAAGGGCAATTGTCCGTTTTGTTCCTCTTCTACGGTGAACTGAATATCGCTGTTGACCGCGTTAAGTATTCTCACTTTATTATTTACATTGGTGTTTTCGGGGATGATTGCGAGGACGTCGTCTACATATCTAAACCAGTGTGATCCCCTACCATTGATTCTGATAAAGTTTTCTTTTTCTAATAACTCCATATATAGACAGGCCATCACTGCACTTAAAGGACTACCCATAGCGAGACCTCTATGTTGTTCATATTCGTCACCATTAAAAGTAAACGCACCGAAATTTACGCATAAATCTATCAATTCTATATAATCTTGTTTTCTTATGGGTAGGTCAGTATCGTTCATATCTTTTATTACTCTCTTTACTGCTTCTAACGCACCGTTAGTGGAAATATTTGTATATAACGCCTTGACATCATAGCTTACTAACTTTTTCCCCGTGAAATCTAAATCTTTTAGTCTTGTCAAAAGATCGTTAGAATTTTTCAAATGTGTATTGCTGATCGATCCCATTGCCTGTGATAGCGGTTTGGCTAGACATTTCGCTAGTCTGTGGGGTGCACTGCCAACCCCTGAAGTTATGGGTCGCATTGGAACGTTGGGTTTGTGAATTTTTGGAATACCGCGCATTCTGGGAGGATTGGGGTATTCCTCCAGAAGTCCCATTAATTTCTTTCCTTTTTCAGTTTTGTTAAGAATTTTTCTGTATATGTATATGTATATGCATATGCATATGCATATGAATTTTTCTGTATATGTATATGTATATGCATATGCATATGCATATGAATTTTTCTGTATATGTATATGTATATGCATATGCATATGCATATGCATATGCATATGCATATGCATATGTATATGTATATGTATATGTATATGTATATGTATATGTATATGTATATGTATATGTATATGTATATGTATATGTATATGTATATGTATATGTATATGTATATGTATATATATATGTATACGTATATGCATTTGTGTATATATTGATATATCTCATTAACAAAGGGGCAGTCCTCAAATAGTATTTTCTTGAGGGAGATATCTTTATCCTTTAAGAAATTTTGGTATTGATTTTAGAAAAAAGTAGAAAATCATATGTCTCCAATCTAAAACACAAAATTTGCGACGTCATGTATCCACAATTTCAGCTATAATTTCATCTTTGTTTCTCTAATAATCTACTTATTACCTTATATTTCTTTCATTTGAAAAGTCTGGACCCACGGGCATCCTAACCGGAAGAAAGTCAATGATGCAAACCACCGTTTGGGTTGATTACCTCCACTTATATACCGCGTTCAGAAACCCGATCGTTGCCGGTTTCGCCTTGGCCGCGTCCGGTTACACTTAACGACGGGTTGATGAGGCCATTATGATGGCTTCCTAAAGATGCCTTTCCCATTATCAATAAAATTTCTACTTTATTTATTGTTCTATTATCATTATGCAAAATAATGATGTAAAATAAACCCTTTAGTTATTGGAGAATACATACATTATTTTATCATTTACCTTATTTCTTATACGTATCTTTAATTTTATCTATGTATACCAGTTAGGTTAAACAAAAAGGTGATTTTTTAACTCAATGGCAACATAAATTCTTTTGTCACTGTCCGATCGGGTTAGAGCGTCGCTACTTGTGGCGGAGGTCGAGGTGACGGCAGGTCAAAGTTGCCGCCAGCGAGTTGGACCAAGGCCATGGTGCATTAAATTCCACGCTACAAAGTCCCCTGCAAGGGGCATCGTCCTAGCCTCCTGATAGGGAAGTTTCGCGACGCTTAACCTAATCATCGTCAACATTATGTTTCTGTTTCTGGGCTGTTGATAACCATTGTAAGTGTAAGGAGAGAAGCCTTGGCAAACAGCAGCCCATAATAGCAGGAAGTCTGTTGGTGATGTAGCGATCCCTGTGGGTATTCTGGCCTCATACAATTGGAAACAACTATAACACATTCAAATCATGAAAAAAAAACATATCTACTGGCTTTGCTGCATGAATAGTATTTTCCCATGAACATTCACTTTTATCATAAAGAAATCTTTGAACATGGAAATACATCAATTACTGAGCATTGAGACATGTTGTTACAGCTATGGGGGTCACCTTTGGGATAGGAAGCCGACCACCAAATTCCCTGTCTGCCATTAGGGAGGTCTTTGTTTATCCATCCATTCATTTGTTTATTCATTCATTTATTAATTAATCAATATATTAATTCAATTATTCAATAATTTATGAATTTGTTTGTTTATTCATTTATTTATTTATCTATCCATATTTGTATCTATGCACTTAGTTATTTATTCATTTGTTTATCTATGTATTAATTTATTTATATATGTATTTATTTGTTTATCTATTTATTTGTATATCTATTTATTTGATTCTTTATTTATCTATTCATGCATTTATTTACCTGCTTATCTATTAATTAATAAATTAATTTATTTACTTACGAGTATTTAGTTATTCATTCATTCATTTATTTACTAACCTATTTATCTATCTATTTATTCATTAATCAATTGATTTATTCATTTACTTATTCATTCACTTATCTATTTATCTTTTCTCTTACAAATCTAATTGGGGGATTAAGGCATTTTTATTCGTCTACATATGTTATGATTGGTCTCTAGCAATTCGTACTGGATGCTTGCGTTACCTCTCTCTCTCTCTCTCTCTCTCTCTCTCTCTTTTATTATTATTATTATTATTAGGAAAACTGACAATGGAAATTCAGCGCAAACTCTTGCATTGTGGTTGAACATTTCAAATGTTCAACAGAACTTTTGATCTGTATGTTCTGTAAGTCTCAGTGTGAAAGTTTTTTACTCTGCTATTGCTGGATGTGTGTATATATATACAGTATATATATCAAGGACTACTATTACACAGGACGTGCGCACCCAGATCCCTGGGTCCGCTAGCGGAGGCCATTGCTTTCTTTGTAACCTAATATTTATATTGGACAAATATATCAAAACTAGAAAACTAACATCGTATATAGGACAAATATATCAACTATTGACTTATTCAATGCAGTGTAAGTTAATATAAACTTTTATAGTGAAATAAGAAACTATTATGCTATTATGCTTTGAAATGCCAATTTTAGCCGGACTTAACAGGTATTATTGTATGAGGTTAGTGGACAACAGGATTGGCGATTTTTTTTTTTATCTTTTTAAAAAATATTAAAAATATATAATTTTTTTTTATTTAAATCCGATTTATTTGATTTAAATAGATTTCTTTTTATAGATTTTAGATATCATGGGATTGCTATTTGATATGCGATCTGATTGCTAAAGGACATTTTTAGCATATCAATATAAGGAGCAGTGTTATATAGACTTGCCACAAGTATACAAGGAACGGTATAAGCCGTATGTGAGGACGGTATGCTCAGGTTCACTCGATTCCTCCAAGAGTTTTCTCATCTTGGTGACATTTGCTGCATTGTCTGTCACAGCACTTCCAATGTGACAACCAGAATCTTGTTCAGCCTTCTTGATCGAATTTTGTACAAGCTGTAGAAGATATTCAGCAGTGTGAGGTTTCCTTGATGTGTCTATTGTGTCAACTAACTAAATATGACCAGTGGATGTTGTTAGAGTGACACATATCATGGGCTCATTATGGATGTTAGACCACCCATAAATTGAAAGACATACATCTTCATTATTCAGGTCATCTGCACACTTTTTATATTCCTTTTCATACACAAGATTCAAGTACTTATCAGCAATATCTTTTCTGGATGGAGGAATATAACCTGGCCTCAGGTTCTGAACCATCTTGAGAAACTGAGGATGCTGAACAAGACGAAATGGTGAATTTGTAGCAAATATCATTCTTACAAATTCTTTGTCGAGATTTTCCTTTTGAGAGGCTGAAGTTTGTATGATAAATCTGTCCAGATATGTTGATGACTTTCTTTTAGATGAAAATGATATAGCAGAAGTGGCGCCTGTGGAGGAGTCTGATAGTGACCTTTTTAATGGTGGAGTCAGGTTTGCAGATAATTCAAGTGGAGCCGATGATGAAGGGATTGAAGCTGTTGATACAGATCCTGAAATGGAAGTAGAACATTTTTAGCATATTGCATAATTTATAAATGAATAAATAAATGAAAGAATAGAGTGTGATTTAGGCTACTTTTGAGTACATTAATTTTTTTTATTTATTTATTTATTTTTTTTTAGATAATGTTCATATTCACACAAGCCACTAAATTATTTGGAAATAATTAACAGGATATGAAATAGGTGGGCTTGGAATTCAGCCCACACAGGATTCAGTCCACTTTTAAATTCACTCAAAATAATGGGTTAGTTGGGTTAGGTTAGGATAAATCCCTTTGGGCTGAATCCCATGTGGGCTGAATTCCAATGGAACCAATGAAGTATATTACACAATGTTGAATGAAATTAATAACAATCATCTAGGCCCCAAAGTTGAGTGGATACAGTATATTATAGTGATATAGTCATTACCCAAACCTAGAAGTAATGAAGTTGAAGTATCATTTCTTTAGGCCTTCACATTTTTATTGCACATGCTCTCCATCGTTCACCAAATTTATACAGTTGCGTATGAAAAGGGAGAAAGGTACACAAAATAAGTACAATTATTTACCTGGGTCATCAGTTTCTTCTTCTGTATGCTGTGGCTGACCTTGGCATTTATCTCTGTGAGATTTTAATCTTGACACAATGCCCTGTAGTTCCAGGGTGCAGTCTTTGCATTTAGCTCGGTACCCTTTGCAAGAAGTTGTTGGTAGTTTTTCAAAATAATTCCAGACAGGATAATTTTTTCTGCCTGAAGAAACCACTCTGCCAGGTCCAGAAGACATCCTTCCTGGTTGATTCCAAAGCAGCAACTGACTTAGTGAAAAGCTGATTACCTAGAACAAGTTTCAACAAGAATCTTGTTGAAACTTGTTGTGGGCTGCACAGTGATATATACATGTAGGCTTATACCGTTCCTTGTATACTTATGGCGAGTCTATATAACACGGCTCCTTATATTGATATGCTAAAAATGTCCTTTAGCAATCAGATCGTATATCAGATAGCAATCCCACAATATTTAAAATCTAAAAACAAAATCTAATTAAATCAAATAAATCTGATTTAGATAAAAAAAAATAGATTTTTTATATTTCTTAAAGGAGATAAAAAAAAAAAAATCGCCAACCCTGGCGTCCACTAACCTCATACAATAATACCTGTTAAGTCCGGCTAAAATTGGCATTTCAAAGCATAACAGTGCTTTAAAAATAGTTTCTTATTTCACTATAAAATTTTATATTAACTTATACTGCATTGAATAAGTCAATAGTTGATATATTTGTCCTATATACAATGTTAGTTTTCTAGTTTTGATATATTTGTCCAATATAAAATGATAGGTTACAAAGAAAGCAATGGCCTCCGCTAGCGGACCCAGGGATCTGGTTGCGCACGTCCCGTGTAATAGTAGTCCTTGATATATATATATATATATATATATATATATATTATGTATATATATATATATATATATATACGCATGAATATGTATACACATGTATATATACATGTATACATATGTATATATACATGTATATATTTATGTATACACACACACACACACACACACACACACACACACACACACACACACACACATATATATATATATATATATATATATATATATATATATATGTATGTGTGTGTGTGTGTGTGTGTGTGTGTGTGTGTGTGTGTGTGTGTGTGTGTGTATACATATATATACATATACACATGTATACATATACATACGAACATACATGCATATACTGTACATATGTATATATATATATACATATATATAGATGTACATATATATAGATATATATATACATATATATATATATATTTATATATACATATATATAATCACGAAGAACCCACAGTCGGAATAAAAGGCAACTTAGAAGAAAATTCCACTTTGTTCCAACATGTCAGCACCAAAAATCATAGTCTTGACTAGAACAAGACCAAAATATTGCTGAAATCTAACTGCAGCTTCAGGAGAGAAATTGTTGAATCCGCCTTAATAGAAGAATGTCCGAACTTGAATATCTCCTAAGGTCAATGGTCCCCGGACATAATCTCACGGCTAGCTGTGAGTATTTTGGTTAAATTTCTTAACACTCCTGTCCCCGCCCCTCAACCACTCCTGACCCCGCATCCCTTCTGACCTCACACATCTACCCACATATCCCTTCCCTTCGGACTCCGCCCTACGTGACGGAATGTCTTGTGTCTAGCTATATCTGTTCCTATTCCACTTACATCTCAACTGTATTTGTGTCTCTATCATTTCTTGTAACCTGTACTTTCTTGAAGAGGATTATAGCTATTAGCCAAAATATAGAAGCTATACTTTCTTCTGAGTTTCCTTTTATTCCGACTGTGGGTTCTTCGTGATCATTATTAACAAATGTACCACAACATTTTGTCCAAGTGATATATATATATATATATATATATATATATATATATATATATATATACATATATATATATATGTGTGTGTGTGTGTGTGTGTGTGTGTGTGTGTGTATGTATGTGTGTGTGTGTGTGTGTGTGTGTGTGTGTGTGTGTGTGTGTGTGTGTGTGTGTGTGTGTGTGTGTGTGTGTGTGTGTGTGTGTGTGTGTGTGTGTGTGTGTGTGTGTGTGTGTGTGTGTGTGTTGTCTATAAATATGTTCAACATTTTCAAAATAATGCCACACGGAAATTCGTCCGACAATGACAAATGTGGACCTGTAATTCGAGTGTCCCTGAATACATTTTTTCCAAAAACAAATAAAATCATCTGGCGACAGCTGGAATGAAACAAACAAAATAATATCTTGGTCATCAGCTGAGTAAGATTGTCTGGCGACAAGCAACTCAATTATATTAATTTTTATTATTATCACTCTGACCTAGTTATAGACTTTAAGCTTCATCATTGTAACATGATCAATTATTACTTCCTTTTGTTGTTTTATACCATTTACCGAGAACTGAAATATAAGAGGAGAGGCTGTGATTGGTAAGGATTGGGGATTGGAGGGCGAGAACACTAAAGAGTCATCTGGTGCTTCGTTAATCCCAATCGCCCAATCAACGTTTCCAATCAAGCAAGGACAGTATCTCATAAGAGCAGTGTTTCATGAATCCTTCCCACTGGAACACTCTGAACTAAACACTTGAGCGAGTGCGTGTTTATAGACTGTAAACATATACCTTAATCACCACGGTCTTGGATCACGTGTTGGACTCATGATCGAGAGTTATTACCCTTCTCGATGAGAGCTCAGAGCTAATATGTGCCTGGATCTATTGGTAATGGTGTGATCTTACATGCACGCACACGTGTGTGTATGTGTGTTTGTTTGTTTGTGTGTGTGTGTGTGTGTGTGTGTGTGTGTGTGTGTGTGTGTGTGTGTGTGTGTGTGTGTGTGTGTGTGTGTATATATGTGTGTGTGTGTGTGTGTGTGTGTGCTCGCGCGCGCGTGTGTGTTTAGGACGTAGCATTGATTTATAGATCTAAGACTTACGAAAGGTTAGAATTATTCTAGATATTCCCCAAAGACCTTCCGCTATGCAAAACAAATGGTTTCCAGAGTGATTCTAGGAAAACGACTGACACAGACAGAATTTTGTTTATACAGAATAGGGAACTCGAAGCCTCAAAAAAAGCTTAGTTTGAGTGATTACATCCTATCCTAATCATCCCTATGGTGACCTAGAATAGATCCATTCCTGTGGTGAACTGATGGTAAGGCTTGAATTTTTTTTTTCGAGGTGATTTTTGAAAATGAAAGTTAAGTTCTTCTACAGACGAAGAAAGTCTTCCTTGATGTCTTTGCTTGTAGTTCCTCTAGAGGAGAATTTCTTATTTAGGTATTTCCTCGTGTGTTTGCTGGAGGGGACTTAACTTCACTTCTATCTCTCACTCTCCCCTCCCCCCACTTTCTCTCTCTCTCTCTCTCTCTCTCTCTCTCTCTCTCTCTCTCTCTCTCTCTCTCTCTCTCTCTCTCTCTCTCTCTCTCTCTCTCTCTCTCATTCTCTCTCTCATTCTATCTCTCTCTCTTTCTCTTTTTATTTCTCTGTTTTTCTTTCTTTCTCTCTATCTCCCTTTCTCTACCTCTTTCTCCCCACCCCCTATACTCTCTCTCTCTTTCTCTCTCTCTCTCTCTCTCTCTCTCTCTCTCTCTCTCTCTCTTTGAATATCTAAAGGCCCCTCTCCCTCCCATCCTTCTTCGTCCTTCTCACCCTCCTCCTCCTCCCCAGCCATCTCACCCCACCCGCTCCCCGACATCCTTCTGTTTGCTCACTAAAGTTTGCGATCGTTGTTTCCCAGACTATAATTAGTGTGACACTAAAATATGACCTCGTTAGGCCTCTCCGTTTCTCCCAACGCTTTTCTCCGCCTTTTCTTAAACATCTCTCCTTTTGACATTAATCATTTGTCCTTTTTCCTACAATTTAGTTAGTTGTTACAATACAACCAATAAATCAGTCAATCAACCATTCGAAGTCCCTTACAAAAGCTCTGTCTAAAAGTGCATCATAATGTTCATAACAAAATCGTTCTGAGAAATAAGTCACGCATCCAAACCAATATCCTTCTCGCTGGATTTGCTGCATAGAGAGGAAAACACGTGATTGGTGGATGGATAGAAGTGGGAGGAGTAACGATCGTTCCTCTACAAATCACATTCTTTTCTGTCTCCTATCTACCAATCATGTGGTGTGTAGGAGGAAGGGCTAAGATGCAAATATCATTTCTGAAGATTTACAAAGATGTGGGCGACAGTAAGTAATGTCGCTTATGGAGGGAAGACTTTTGTATTTCAAATAAATGTGTTAGGGTGCGGCCACACTGCACGCGGTTTGCTGGGAGGGTAGAGGGTAGCGGGAAGCCAAGCGAGTCAGAGGCAAGAACAAACACACGTTACTTAATACGAGTGGCCACACCGGACGCGGGCAGGAAATGATATTGAAAAGAACCTGCTACCCATGCCCGGTATGGCCACTCGTATTAGATAACATGTGTTTGTTCTTGTTTCTGACCACCTAGGCACCCCGTTACCCTCCACCCTCGGTAACATTCATTGAATATCTTCCATGGAAAGCTACATCAAAACACAAACACGAACAAAGATACATCCGCATGCCCCTAGGCTCCTTTTACTTCACGTGATCAGAGCATTGAGATAATTAAGAGGCCAGACAACATTTATTCCAACACACACGTTATACTCCGTAACCAAATGAATATGGGCACAAATTAAATCACAAGAAACAGCTACATAACATAAATACTAATATACTATAGCATGTACAAATGACTAACCTCCCTGTTATTAAGTTTAACAGTAAATTATTGTCAGACTAGACTAACAACTCCCCAGCAGATATGTCAGCATTTCAACTGATGTAAAACTACAAGCGAGCGAGGGGGTCGACAGTAAATAGGTGAGCGCAAGATCTATATACACCAGGTCTAACCGTTTGAGCCGTTCTGCGCAGCTTCTGACGTCATCTGGATGGTTCCGTTTTCTCTTTGTGAAACACTGAAGAAAACAGAAACGCCAAGGAAGATTGGAACTATTATATTTTCCCCCCGTTATCTCTCTCTCTCTCTCTCTCTCTAGCTCATTACTATTATCAGTGTGTGTGTGTGTATGTGTGTGTGTGTGTGTGTGTAAGTGTGTGTTTGTGTGTGTGTGTGTGTGTGTGTGTATTTATATACTTGTATTTTACAGGAGGGGGACATATCGTCGTGTGTGCTTATATGTGTACACGTTCACATGTGTGTGTGTGTGCGTATGTATGTGTGTGTGCATTTATATACTTGTATTTTACGGGAAGGGGAGATATCGTTGTGTATACTTATATATGTACACGTTCACATGTGTGTGTGTATGTGTGTGCGTGTGTGTGTATTTATATACTTGTATTTTACGGGAAGGGGAGATATCGTCGTGTGTGCTTATATGTGTATACGTTCACATATGTGTGTGTATGTGTGTGTGTGTGTGCGTGTGTGTGTGTGTGTGTGTGTGTGTGTGTGTGTGTTTATATACTTGTATTTTACGGGAAGGGGAGATATCGTCGCGTGTGCTTATATGTGTACACGTTCACATGTGTGTGTGTATGTGTGTGATTCACCTTGGTCTTTTGGATCACGTGTTGGACTCGTGATCGACAGCTATTTCCCTCCCGGAAGAAAGCTCAGAGCTCGTATGTCCGATCTATAAACTTACACACACACACATCCCAAACTCCCCGCCCACGAGAGTTGGAGTAACGGTTCGAAGCGCAGCAATACTGAAAAAATTTAAAGCTTAAGTAGGATTCGAACCAGGTATCACCGATAATTACGTCTTCGACATCTGAGTCTCTACCTACCGCTCCACCGAGTCTCTTACTCAATTGAACGTGTGTGTGTATTTATATACTTGTATTTTACGGGAAGGGGAGATATCGTCGTGTGTGCTTATACAGTATGTGTACACGTGTGTGTGTGTGTGCTTATACAGTATGTGTACACTTGTGTGTGTGTGTGTGTTTATTTGCAGGGAAACGATGATAATCTATTTGGGCGGGGCACGAACTAGGTAATGCTTTTATTGTTGTCCCAGAAATCTGAGTCCCTACCAACCGTACCACCGAGTCACTTATACTGTATATTTGTGCGTGTGTGTGTATTTATATACTTGTATTTTACGGGAAGGGGAGATATTGTCGTGTGTGCTTATACAGTATGTGTACACGTTCACGTGTGTGTGTGTGTGTGTGCGTTTATATACTTGTATTTTACGGGAAGGGGAGATATCGTCGTGTGTGCTTATATGTGTACACGTTCACATTTGTGTGTGTGTGTTTGCAGGGAAACGATGAAAATTAACATTTGGCTTACTTCCTCTTTGGTTTGAGCCACAATCCTTAATGTCACAATAAGCCATATTGTCAAGATCTATATATACCGGTATATACAGATCTTCATTGTCAGAATATAACTAATTGCGTGGAGCGGTGCGAGCGGAGGCAGCAACATACCCGACCGACGCACCAGCTACAACTGACAGCGATTGGACGCGCGAACCCCACTTTGAACAGCCAGGTGACGTTCACGGGCCCGCTACGCCAACACCCTCGAAATTCGGTCGGAAGTGGTTTGATCTGGTATATATAGATCTTGGGTGAGCGTAGGTCCAGTGGGATCAAACCGCGAGCAGTGTGGCCGAGCCTTAAGAGCTCATTGAAAGGATACAAAGACCTCGTTTCCACCTTAGGCAAACTAAGTCACACCCTTTTCATTCCATATCCAATAAAAAACCTCTTTTACTTGATAGTGTCATTCCCAAACGATACTGATTGGTGAAGGAAAAGGTGAGCGGGGCTTCTTGAGCCTGAGAATGCTGCAGTGACTTGGATCTATATAGATTTTAGAGTCTGTGCACACTATGTTATTGACTTCATTAGCTTACTAACAGAATGGTTAACGAATGGAATTGACTTAGTAACCATTTAGTAAACGCTGAAACAATGAGTTGTTTTAAGAAATGAATTCATTTTGTAGATGGGAATGACAGGTGGTAAAGGAAATGGAATTACCTAGTGTAGGCCTTATGATCTCTTGCTGCCACCTCCATTTTTATGTAGAAATACGGCTCAAGGTATAGCTGAGATAATATATTGGGACACTCGAATCTGACACAAGGTATGTCATAGCAATGCAAATATATATTTCACTGTTGCATTAACCAGAATCTGTTTACAAAACGTTGCTTTTGTTATAAAGGAATTACTGTATATGAATTGCATCAGATAGCCTATCTATTTATATCTATATACCAAGGGCTTCTTACCCTTCATAAGTAAGGTAGCCAAGTCAAAAGGCACGCATACACTCCCACCCATTCCACTCCCATCCACCGTCCTTTCCCTCTCCTCTCATCTTAGCTCCTCGTGGATGAAGGATCATCTCTGTTTCCTGCCCACTACCCGAGTCAGAAACAATGCAGCAAGACAGAATACATTCACATTAGATAACCAACAACGAAATACATATTTGTATAGGTCTAACATAGCATAGGGCAGTTTTAGGTGTCCGGGGAAGGTATGTATGGGCTTGGTTGCCTTATGCTGAGTTGTGGTAGCCTTGTACTAGTGATGGGACAATACAATTTTTTTCAACGATTCCGATACGAGTTCCGATACCGCTCTTAATTTCAGATTCCGATAAATGATTAACAAATGTACTTTGTTCATAAAGTATTTGGTTCCCAAAGCAATTGCAGGACCTGAAGATAACCATGAATTATAATTATTGCAGGTATTAGAATCGTATGTTTAGAGTAGTATCGGGACTTGTATCGGAATCGTTAAAGATGTTGATGTTGTCTTATCACTATGTTGTACAATGTTTCTTTGACTTTCATGGGAATGTAATGAATTGATACTTTGTTTTGGTGGCTTTATCTGGGGGCTGTATTGGCTGTGGTTATATGTGGAGGCGGC
>NC_134777.1:130895560-130905560 GCF_046742065.1 Oratosquilla oratoria
TGGGGATGAGGATGGGGGGAAGGGGTTGAAGGGGAAGGGGAGTATTAAGGGGAAGGGGTAAATCATATACTTCTCCCATGACCGGTTCGGCCCTTCCTGTTACCCTTTCCCCTTTTCCCTTCCCTTGCCGCGACCTAGCGCTTCCCTACTTCCAGCCTCTTCACTTTCCCCCTCATCCCACTTCCCGCTCTGCAATGTCCTTCCGTGGTACATCGACCTTCCCCTTCCCCATTTTCCCATTTCCCTTTTCACTTCCCTGATGACCCAACCTTACCTCCACCCCTATCCCTCCCACGTTTCCCCTAACACTCGCCCTCACCCCCAGTTACCCTGCACTTCCCTCTCTGATGGTCTACGCGTCACTAGTCCGGCGTGGGCCGCTTCTTCTCTCACGGCCCCGCGCACCAGTGTCCGGCATTGCAGCCCGCGGCTAATAGTGTCCCCTGTCAATAAGTCCCCTCCCTTCCCGACGTTCCCTATAACGCCGACTTCCTCTTCGCAAAATGCGCCTAACCGGAAGCCGAACCCCAACCCCTGAACTCCTGAACCACAACCCCCAATAGCGCACCCCCCCGCAGACCCCACCAACCCACCACCCCCACCCCCTCGCGCGCCCCCAACCATCCCCCCTCCCGCCGCGACCCCCAAGGAACAATAGATGGAAACGAAACCTAATGGGGAAGGGGAAGGGGGGGAAGGGTGGAGGGAAAAGATAGGGAAGGGGAAGGGGAGGAAGGGGAAGGGGGAAGGGGGAAGGGGAAGGGAAAGGGGTAGAAGGAAAGAAAAATAAGAAGGGAGGGGAAGGGTTTATGGGGGGAGAGTGTTTTTAGGGGAAAGGTGGAGTGGGGAAGGGTGGGAGGAAGGTAGGGCCAAGGGGAAGGGAAGGGGAAGGGGCAAGGAGGAAGGGGAAAGGGGTAAGGGGAGAGGGAAAGGGGAAAGGGAAAGGGGGAAAGGGGGGAAAGGGGAAGGGGAAGGGGAAGCGGGTGGATGGGGAAGGGGAAGGGGATGGGGGATGGGAGAAGGGGAGGGGAAGGGTATGGGGGGAGAGTTGTTTTTAGGGGAAGGTGTGGAGAGGGAAGGGGGAGGAAGGTAGGGCGTGTTTAGGGATAGGGGGAAGTGGGAGAGGGAGTTTAGCGTGGTAGGAGTGGAAAGTGATGGGGGCGGAGGAAATGGGTTGAGAGTGAAAGGGGATAGGGGGATGAGGGGAGGAGGGAATTTAGGTTGAGGGGGGAAGGGGAAGGAGGCGGGTTAGGTGTTGGGGTGGGTGGGATGAAGAGGGGGGATGGGCGAAAGGAAAGGGAAGGGGAGAGGTGCAGGGTTGAAGGGGGAAGGGGGAAGAGGAAAAAAGAGGGAGAGGGGGAGGAGAGGGAGTTCAGGGGAAGGGTTTAGTAGAGAGGGAAGGGAGGAGGAGGAGAAGGAGTTTAGGGTAAGGTGGAGAGGGAGGGGGAGGAAGGGGAGGTCGGTTGATGGAGTTTAAGGGGAGGGAACGGAGGAAGGGTCGACGGGGAAAGAGGGAAGGTGGGAGAGGAGAGAAAGTTTACGGGAGAGGGGGGAGGGAGAAGGGGGGAAGGGGAAGGGGAGGGGAAGGAGGAGATTTGGGAGTTTAGGGGGAAGGGGAGGAGAAGATGGTTGTAGTTTAGGGGGGGAGGGGGAATGGTTTAAAGAGGAAAGGGGTAGCGGGAGGGGGGATGTATTTTGGAGGGGTTGGGGGGGAAAGGTGAGGATGGATGGGGGAAGGTGAAGGATATTTAAAGGGGGGAGGGGAATAAGAGGGTTTAGGGGTAGGGGAAAGATGGAAGGGGAGGAGAAGTTATATGGTGTTACGTGGAATTGCATGAAACAAACGAACAGCAAACAGTCCTATTGTCCTTATCCAAGCCCTGTTTTGGTACCAACCTAATGTAATACTGTTAATAATATATATATATATTATTTATATATATATATATATTATATTATAGATTATATATATATATTTACCTATATTTACACACACACAAACTCAACCACTCACACACACACACACACACTCACACTACACACCACACACACACACAAACACACAACACACACACACACACACACACCACCACTCACCCACACACTCACCACCACACATATATATATATATATTTATATATTTATATATATAATATTTATATATACCATAGGTATATATATATATATATATAATATATATATATATATTTATGTATTATATATATTTATATACCTTTATATATATGTATATATATATATAATATATATATATTTATATATATTTTATATATATATTTATATATTCACATCATCTTGAGGGATGCAGGATAGATCTGCGAAACGTTTGAATTTGGGGTTAAAATTTTTGTGTTTTTGCTGTAATTCTTTGATATTTTTTCGTTTTTAGTGTTACTGTGTGCTGTTATTTTTTTTTCATTATAACTTTTGTTTCCTATGAGTTTTGGAAATTTGATTTACTCCCTTTACCCCCTACCAGAAAATATAACTTTTTCGCAAGCTGGAGAGCTCACGGAAAAAAAAAGCTTAATTAATAATTCCTTTTGCCTGTCGTTTTTAAACGGAATATATATATATATATTTATTATATTTAAAAATATATCTATATATATATATATATATGTATATATATATATAAACATCTTTTCCTAAAATATATAAGAGCAAATAATTCTGGTCGGGGATCTGTAAATAAGTAAATGTCGAGACTTTTTTGAATATCTCAACAGTGGAACAATCGGTGACGTTGGATGGTAGACCAGTCGATATAATAACAACGCAATTGAAGACCAGCTCTCTTCAAAGGCAAAAGCACTCGACAAGATCTTTAGCGTCCAGAGTGAAAACGCCATTACGTCATCGTCGACAACAACGAACTTCCCTGAGCAAGTACAACGGTGTATACATACATTTGCCTGTATACAGTTTGCTCCGTGACCTCACCTCAGTCTGGTCCGTGCCCTGCAGAGCAACCGCTGGCTCTAGCCATTCGTTTTGCTCTCCTGGAAGATGAGGTGGCTAAAAATCAGGAGTTCTTGTTGATGGGGAACTCCATGGTACGAGGCTAAGACGACACCCTGCAGAGGAAGACTAAACGACGTTGCAAGCTTGCATGTCAACCGGACCGTGGGATCACCGATTGTACTCAGACCATCAGGGAGCAAAGCCGGACGAACACGATTACGATTGTCTATATGGGAAGGAACGATGTAGGTAGGGTGAGATCAGAGGAACTTGTTCGGAATTACAAGGACCTCCTTCAGGAGATGGAGTGTGGGAGCTGTCACGTAGTCTGTGGGACCCTTCCGAGAATCTACGCTAGCTCGTGTTGGAAAAGTACAAAGGATTTACAAAGGCGGAGCATGCCGACAGGAGACCTTTTGGTCCATATCTAGGTCGGATGCGAAAGAAAATAATATTAATAATAAAATAAAAAATAAAAAATATGATAATGTAAATAACAAATAAAATACATAAATAAATGCATAGGTATAGTTAAATAATAAACAAACAGGTAAATAGTAAATAATAATAAATTGACATATAACTAATAATAAATGAAAATCAGACAGACAAATGATAACAAAACAAAAACAAATAATGTAAGATAAATTATAATCATTACAGCATCTTACTTAGGTATTTATCTAAATGATTCTTAAAGCTTCGAACTGAACTACATTGCACTACCTGTGCAGGAAGTTTATTCCATTCATTAACTACACGGTTGGCAAAGTTGTTTCTACCTACTTCCAAATTGAATCTATTTCCGGACAGTTTGAGACCATTGTTTCTTGTCTGATTCTCATTCAGTGTAAAAAAAATTATCACTTCTGATGTTGTCAATTCCCTTTAGAATTTTAAAGACCTGTATCAAGTCACCTCTGAGTCTACGCTTTTTTAGGGAAAACAGATTCATATGTTTTAGTCGATTTTCGTATGATTTATTTTTGATATTTGGAATCAGTTTTGTGGCTCGCCGTTGTACTTTTTCCAGTCTGTCAATGTCTTTAATGAGATTCGGTGACCATACGGAAACAGCATATTCCAAATGTGGACGAACTAACGATTTATATAGCTTGTTAATGAGTGATGGACTTTTGAAATCAAAAGATCGCGCAATCAGTCCTAGAATCTTATTTGCTTTCTCAGAGGCTGAAATACACTGCTTGGATGATTTGAGGTCGTTACTGATAATTACGCCGAGATCTTTTTCACTATCCACTTTTGTTAACGAATTTCCAAATAACTTGTAATCGTACTTACTGTTATTTTTACCTATGTGCATTACCTTCCATTTACTTGTGTTAAATTTCATTAGCCACTTTTCAGACCATTGCTGTAATCTATCTAAATCTTCTTGAATATCTAATTGGTTTAAGTGATCATTTGCCACTCCGCACAGTTTTGTATCATCAGCAAATTTGGAAACAGTAGATTTTAGTCCATGGTCTATATCATTTATATATACTATGAATAGAAGTGGCCCAAGAACGGAACCCTGAGGAACTCCACTTGCAACACTTTTCCACCCAGAAGTTTTTCCATTTAAAACAACTCTCTGTTTTCGACCATTCAACCAATTACTAGTCAAACCTAATAGGCTACCACTTATTCCATGCAAAGCTAATTTAGTAAGTAGTCTTTCGTGTGGGACGGTATCAAAAGCTTTTGCAAAGTCTAGATATACTAAATCTATATTGTTTCTTTTGTCATAATTCGAGATAACTGTGTTGTAGAATTCGAGTAAGTTAGTCACGCAAGAACGTTTCCGTCTGAAACCATGCTGGCTATCATTTATCAAACGGTTACTTTCTAAATGATGTTCGATAGCATCTCTGATGATAGTTTCCATTATTTTTCCTACGATTGAAGTCAAACTTATAGGCCTATAGTTATTTGGCTTCTTTTTGTCACCTTTTTTGAATATGGGAGTAACGTTAGCTAGCTTCCATTCTCTTGGGACATCTCCGGATATGATGGATTTCTTGAAAATAATTTCTAATGGAACAACAATCTCATTTTTCATTCCTTTAAGATTCTTGGATGCCAACCGTCAGGCCCTGGTGTTTTATTAACTTTGAGTTTGTCTATACACCTTTTAATAAGGATTAATGAGAGGATATCACAATTGTGCACACAACTAGGATACCACTTTCTTGATCCTTGGTATCTCTCCCTTTATGCTTCTGATGGGATCCACCTTACTCGCAGAGGCAAAGATATTCTTACAAACCTTATTGTGGGAGTTTGTAATGAACTAGTTCCTTTTTTGGGGTAGAAACTTAAAGGGAAGGGGAAATAGAGTGTATTGGGGAAAACAGAGTGAGGTATAGCAATAATGTAGAGCAATGTGTCAGTGTAGGACAAAATATAATTTTAGGATATAATGTCGGTAGAGGACGAAATATTACATTAGGATATAATGTCAAAGGGCAAAATATCACGATAGAATGTAATGTTAGTGGAGGACAAAATATCACGATGGGATGTAATAATAGTGGAAGAAAAATACCACGGTACGATATAATGTTAGTGGAGGACAGAATATCATTTCTGGAAGTGATACCAAACAGAATGTACTTTAATGCTCGAAGTATTAGGAACAAAATCCAAGAAATACAGGTGTATATCAAAAGCGAAAATCTCGATATGATCGGAATAACCGAGACATGGTTAATTGGTGGAGAGTTTGAAGCTGAATTTAATATTGTGGGATTTAAACACTTTCATCAGGATAGAAACCATAAGAAAGGTGGGGTTGTTCTATTATACGTTAAAAGCAATGTCCATGCCTGTTTTAGAGAAAGTGAAACAGAATGCACATGATAGTTTGTGGGTAGAATTAACCCAAACAAATAGAAAAAGGTAGGTGTAATATATAGGCTAAAAAATTATCATTAGCAGACCACAAACTGTTGTTTCAAGAACTGTCTAGTTTCTGCAACCGGTACTTATTGATAATGTGTGATTTCAATATTATTGACATTGATTGGATAACCTTTGCACATGGCCATATAGGTAGTCGCTTGATAGATTTTTTCGGTGACAATTAGTTCAGCATGTAAAAGAGCCCACGAGGCATGAGAATTTACTCGATCTATTTATCACTAGCCGCGAAAGCATGATAACCGATGTAGAAGTTGGTGAAACTATTCCAAATAGCGGTCACAACTTAGTTAAATTCAAACTGCTATTTTTTTTTTTTTTTTTAGGATAGACACTTGATTTTAATCAAGCTCATTTCATAGGACTACGTCAGGATCTTTACCTTACAGACTGAGAGATAAGATTAATCGAAAGACCTGTAGATCAGATGTGGGAAATATTTCAAAATTTGCTTACTAAGATGATTCATAGTTACATCCCGTTTAAGGACAACCCCCCCCCCTCAAAAAACAAAACAAAAAAAAACAGGCTCGCCCAAAATAGCTTGACAAAGAAACTGAAAAAAGTATTGCCAAAAAGAGACAGGCTAATAAGAAATACAAGTGCTCGAGTGCACCTAATTACTATCAAAGTTATGTAATAATACAGAGATGTTTAAAAAAGACAATAATAAAACGAAAACGACAATACAAAATCAATATCGTTGATAAATCCAAAGAGAATACCAAAGAATTATATAGTTACATTAGAGATAAAAAAGTTATTAGGAATCACATTGGCCCACTATTATCTTCTAACGCAGGGGTTCTTAACCTTTTTTCTCCAATTCCCCACTTTTTAGTGAGCCAACTCTCCATTTCCCACCACAGCATCGGTCTTTGACAAATTCGATTTTAACCCATGCAGTGTTTAGTACGTAAATATAGTCGTGTCATTTTTACCCAAACATGACTTACAATACCTCATATATTGGTTGTTTTTGTTATTAAAACAGTCTGTAAATGGTTGTGATTTGTAAAATAAGTCAACATTTGGATGTAATGTATCAAATTTTGAAGCACTATCGATTATTTGTGGGTGGAAACAAATTCACGAAATGTGACAAGAAGAAGACACCAGAAACAAACAAAAATAAACAAAAACACATCGATTAAAAAAAAAAAAAAAAGACAGTGGTTCTTCTGTCCAACCGGTCATTCCCCACTTGGCAACTCCACCATTCCCCACCAGTGGGGAATTCCCCACAGGTTAAGAACCACTGTTCTAACGGTCAACCTAAATATTCAAATGAAGGAATGTGTGATATTTTAAACAACTATTCTAGCTCAGTATTTGTAAACGAAACACCTCAAAGTGAACTTCATACTGAAACCTGTAAAAAGTCTTGGGTGAACTTACTACGGTAAATATAACAAAAGAAAAAATCAAAAGGTGTATAGAAAAACTCAAAGTTAATAAAACATCAAGGCCTGACGGTTGGCATCCAAGAATCTTAAAGGAAATGAAAAATGAGATTGTTGTTCCATTAGAAATAATTTTCAAGAAATCCATCATATCCGGAGATGTCCCAAGAGAATGGAAGCTAGCTAACATTACTTCCATATTCAAAAAATGATGGAAACTATCATCAGAGATGCTATCGAACATCATTTAGAAAGTAACTGTTTGATAAATGATAACCAGCATGGATTCAGACGGAAACGTTCTTGCGTGACTTACTCGAATTCTACAACACAGTCATCTAGAATCATGACAAAAGAATCAATATAGACTTAATATAGCTAGAGTTTGCAAAAGCTTTTGATACTGTCCCCCACGAAAGGCTACTTATTGAATTAGCTTCACACGGAATAAGTTAAGTTGGAATAGTAATTGGCAAAACTTCTAGATGGAAAAATGTTACGTGTGATATTCCTCAGGGTTCCATTCTTGGTCCACTTCTGTTCATATTATATATAAATGATATAGACCACGGACTAAACTCTATTGTCTCCAAATTTGCTGATGATACAAAACTGCGGAATGGCAAACGATCACGTAAACCAATTAGATATTCAAGAAGATTTAGTTAAACTACAGCAGTTGTCTGAAAAGTGGCTAATGAAATTTGATACAAGTAAATGCAAGGTTAGGCATATAGGTAAAAATATAAGTAAGTACAATTACAAGTTATTTGGAAATTCGTTAATAAAAGTGGACAGTGAAAAGGATCTCGGCGTAATTATCAGTAACGATCTCAAATCATCTAAGCAGTGTATTTCAGCCTCTGAAAAAGCAAAAAAGATTCTAGGACTGATTGCGCGATATTTTGACTTCAAAAGTCCATCCCTCATTAACAAGCTATAAATTGTTAGTTCATCCACTTTTGGAATATGCTGTTTCCGTATGGTCACCGAATCTCATTAAAAACATTGACAGATTGGAAAAACTATAACGGCGAGCCACAAAACCGATTCCAAATATGAAAAATAAATCATACGAAACTCGACTAAAATATATGAATCTGTTTTCCCTAAAAAAGCGTAGACTCAGAGATGACTTGTTACATACTTTTAAGATTCTAAAGGGAACTGACAACATCAAAAGTGACAAAATTTGCACACCAAATGAGAATCCGACAAGGAATAATGGTCTCAAACTGTCAGGAAATAGATTTAATTTGGAAGTGGGTAGAAACAACATCGCCAACCGTGTTGTTAAAGAATGGAATAAACTTCCTGCAGAGGCAGTGCAATGTAGTTCAGTTCGAAGCTTTAAGATTCGATTAGATAAACACCTAGCCAAGATGCAGTAATGCCTGCCATTTATTTTATATTATTTGTTTGTTATTATTTGTCTGGTTATTATTATTTGTTTGATTTTCATTTATTATCATTTATCTGTCAATTTACTATTATTTTCTATTTTCCTGTTTGTTTATTATTTAGTTATTCCTATGCATTTATTCATTTTGTTTATTATTATCTATGTTGTTATATTTTCATTTGTTTATTTATTTATTTATCGATATTATATTTTTTTCGCATCCGACCTAGTTATGGACCAAAAGGTCTCATGTCGGCATGCTCCTCCTTTGTAACCCTCTTGTAATCCTTTGTGTATATTTATTATTTAAATATCTTATATGCATACTCATACAAAACATGTACATGTACACATACCAAGGTTTAACCGAGGCTCTTCGTATCGACTAATTTCCAAAAATCTAGAGAGAAAATAAACTAGTCTCTCCCCAATTTAATGGTCTTCCTTTTCCAAAACCTGCCAGAGTCTAACTCCCCACCCACCCACCCACCCACTCCCTGCTCACCTCTTTATCCTTTGAGAGTGTCTACTCCCTCACCTAGAATAAACAGGGAAAGTTTTAAGCTCATTTGGGAATTCACTAAGAGCCTTTACAACGAAGCTTTGGTCTTTGCTCGTCTCCCTTCCAACCTCTCTCTAGAGCCCCCACCTCCCCTCCCAAAGGCCAGTCCCATTAACTTCATACTAATTCGCATTTCCTGACAGAGTAATTCAACTACATATACCTTTAGTTGAATAAAATCCTCTGGGTTTAAGAGATGCAAAGACTATGAAGAATATCACTGCATCAAGGACAGTTCTAATACTTTTGCCACCAAAATATTGAATGAAATCATCAGAAGACAGCCCAAAGAATAAGTGTCACTATACTAGCGTAGGAACAGCTACCAGTCACCGTATAATGCCACATAGCATTTTGACAGTGGATGTGTATAATCTAAAGGGAAATTCAGTCATCGCAATTTCCTCTCTCACCTTACATTCTGGAAAGATGTAGAGTGCGGGTGATCTAATAGAAGTATTCAAATGGGTCAAGGGATTTAACAGAAGTGATGCAGGCAATGTCATCGTATTATGACAGCAGAGCAGGATTCGTAGTAATGGAACTAAATTGAAAAAAAAAACAGGTTTAAGAAGGAAATAGGCAATAACTGGTTTACCAATTAAGTGGTTAACGAGTGGAATAGATTTAGTAACCCTGTATTGAGCGCTGAAGCTATTGGTGTTTTTGAGAGAAGATGAGATAGCTTCATGGGTAGGGATGACAGATGGTAATGGACATGAACCT
>NC_134777.1:130910560-130923060 GCF_046742065.1 Oratosquilla oratoria
TTTGAAGACTCCTTCGCGAGCGAAGCGAGCTACGCCGTAGGCCAAGCACACATGGCGAAGCCAGGTCCGGGTGCTTGTAAAATAATAAATAAAAACTATAATAATGTAAATAACAAATAAAATGCATAAGTAAATGCATAGGTATAGTTAAATAATAAACAAATACGTAAATAGTAAATAATAATAAATTGACATATAACTAATAATAAATGAAAATCAGACAGACAAATGATAACAAAACAAAAACAAATAATATAAAATAAATTATAATCATTACAGCATCTTGCTTAGGTGTTTATCTAAATGATTCTTAAAGCTTCGAACTGAACTACATTGCACTACCTGTGCAGGAAATTTATTCCATTCATTAACTACTCGGTTGGCAGAGTTGTTTCTACCTACTTCCAAATTGAATCTATTTCCGAACAGTTTGAGACCATTGTTTCTTGTCTGATTCTCACTCAATGTAAAAATTTTGTCACTTTTGATGTTGTCAATTCCCTTTAAAACCTTAAAGACCTGTATCAAGTCACCTCTGAGTCCTCTGAGTCCATTCTCTTGGGACATCTCCGGATATGATGGATTTCTTGAAAATAATTTCTAATGGAACAACAATCTCATTTTTCATTTCCTTTAAGATTCTTGGATGCCAACCGTCAGGCCCTGGTGTTTTATTAACTTTGAGTTTATCTATACACCTTTTAATTTTTTCTTTTGTCATATTTACCGTAGTAAGTTTACCCTAGACTTTTCACAAGTTTCAGTTTGGAATTCACTTTGAGGTGTTTCGTTTACGAATACCGAGCTAAAATAATTGTTTAAGATATTATACATTCCTTCATTTGAATATTCAAGTTGACCGTCAGCAGATAATAGTGGACCAATGTGATTCCTAACAACCTTTTTATCTCTAATGTAACTATAGAGTTCTTTGGGATTATCTTTGGATTTAAAGCGATGTTCATTTCGTATTGTCGTGTTCTTTTTCTTATTGTCTTTTTTAAATCTCTCTGTATTGATTCATAACTTTCATAGTTATTAGGTGCACCCGAGAACTTATATTTCTTATAAGCCTGTCTCTTTTTAGCAATACTTTTTTCAGTTTCTTTGTCGAGCCACTTTGGGCGAGCCTGATTTGGGGAACGTCTGTCCTTAAAAGGAATGTAAGTTTGAATCATCTTAGTGAGCGTATTTTGAAATATTTCCCACATCTGATCTACAGGTCTTTCGTTTAATTTTGCCTCCCAATCTGTAAGCTGAAGCTCCTGACGTAGTCCTATGAACTGAGCTTTACTGAAATCGGGTATTTTAGAAACACAAGTATTTATTCTAAAATTGTTTAGGAGTTTGAATCTAACTAAGTTGTGATCGCTATTTGCAACAGATTCACCGACTTCTACATCAGTTACCATGCTTTCGCGGCTAGTGATCAATAGATCGAGTAAGTTTCCATATCTTGTGGGCTCTTTTACATGCTGAATTAAGTAATAGTCACCAAGAAAATCAATCAAGCGACAACCTATATGGCCATGTTCAAGGGTCATCCAATCAATGTCAGTAAAATTGAAATCACCCATTATCAATAAATCCCGGTTGCAGAAACTAGACAGTTCTTGAAATAACAGTTTGTCGTCTGCTAATGATAATGTCTTTGGCCTATATATTACACCTATATTCATTTTTTGTCCATTTGTTTGGGTTAACTCAACCCACAAACTATCATATGCATCCTGTTTCACTTTCTCTAAAACACAAGCATGAACATTGTTTTTAACGTACAATAGAACACCCCTACCTTTCTTGTGGTTTCTATCCTGATGAAAGTGTTTAAATCCCGCAATATTAAATTCAGCTTCGAACTCTGTACCATTTAACCATGTCTCAGTTATTCCTATCATATCGAGATTTTCGCTTTTGATATACGCCTGTATTTCTTGGATTTTGTTCCTAATACTACGAGCATTAAAGTACATGGTTTTAAGAAACTCTTGATTATTTCTTTTTGACACATTTTGAGTTTCAATATCATGTCTTACATTATCATTTTAATTTTTATTTATACCTTGCTCTATATTATTATTTGGTCCTTCATTGACATTCAATGCCTCATTAACATTTCTCCCATCAAAATTAACATTAACATTTCCCCCCATCACGGACATCTGGTCGAACACGGTCATCCGATCTCTTTTGTACATTTTGTCCCCCTACGTCACCATGATTCACGCGCGCGCGTGTGTGTGTGTGTTTGCGTGCGCGTGTGTGTGTGTGCGTGTGTGTACATGCGTGTGTGTGTGTCACCTCTGTACATCATAACTGATCTCCCTTGAAGTGCTATATTGCCTACGTAGGTCAGAAAAAATAATTTGTTTACATATATAACTTAAACGTTCGAGAGTTGTCGAGGCATTTGTTTTCCTGACTGGTACCTCTCCTGAAGTTGTCTAAAACGTGAATTGGGTCTTCATTTCGTCAAGAAAGAAAGGACGTGACTTTGTGAGTCTTCGGACACTTCTGGAATTCCCCAAATCTTCTGGAGTCTGGAGTCTGAAGTCTGCCTTGAGGAGTGTAGGGCAGGGGAGAGAAAGAAAGGAAGGTAGGAGGGAGAGAAGGGGGAGGGTAGGAGGGAAGAGGACAAGGAGGGAAAGGGTAAGAGGGAAGAGGAGGGAGAGGAGGAGGACGAGGTAGATGAAGAAGGGGAACAAAAGGAAGAGCGGAAGAAGGAGTAAGAGGGGGAAACGAGGAAGAGAGGGAAGAGGGGGAAGAGAAAGAAGAGGAGGAAGAGAGGGGAGAGGAAGAAGCGTAGGAAGAAGGGAAAAGTGGGTAAAAAGGAAGAAGACGAAGACGGAAAAGGAAAAAAGAGGGCAAGGAGGAAAAGAGAAGGAGCAAGAGGAGGAGGAGGACGAAGAGGGGGAGTAGGTGAAGAAGAAGGAAGAGTAGGAGGAGGAGAAGGAGGAGTAGGAAAACTATGAGGGAGCAGGTTGAGTATGAGGTTGAGGAGGCAGGCAAGGAGGAGGAAGAGAAGGAAGAGAAGGAAGAGGGGAAAGGAAAAAAAGGAAAAAAGGTAGGTGAAGGAGGAGTAGGAGGACTATGGGAAATAGGTTGAGTATGAGGTTGAGGAGGCAGGGAAGGAGGAAGAAGAGAAATAGCGGGAGGGGACAAAGGGGAAAAAAAGAAGAGATGATGCAAAAGCAGAAACAGGAGCTGGAGTAGGAGTAGAAGCAGGTTAAGGTGGACTTTGAGGAGGATGTTGAAAACAAACTGAGAAGAGGGAGAAGGAGAAGAAAATAAGAGGAGGGAGAAAGAGAAGACTAAAAGGAGGGAGGAAAAGAAGAAGACTGAGAGAGGGAGGAAGAGAAGAAGACTGGGGAGAGGGAAGAAGAGAAGAAGGAGGACAAGGAGATGAAGAAGGAGGATATGGAAGGAAGAGAAGGAAAAGAATGTGTAAAGAAAGAAAAGGTCTTAGAGAAGAGTATAAAGACGTGGAGATGTAGTGTCTGATTGGTTCTTCAGAGGAGTCTGCGGTCTTCGGGAGAGACTACGTTCTTTGGGAGAGTTTGCGGTTTTCGGGAGAGTCTGTGGTCTTCGGGAGAGTCTGCGGTCTTCGGGAAAATTTGCAGTTTATGGGGGAGTCTGTGGTTTTAGGGAGAGTCTGTGGTCTTTGGGAGAGTCTGTGGTCTTTGGGAGAGTTTGCGTTCTTCGAGAGAATTTGCGTTCTTCTGGAGAGTCTATGGTTTTTGGGAGAGTGTACGTTCTTCGGGAAACTCTGCGTTCTTCGGGATATTTCGCGGTCTTTGGGAGAGTCTGCGGTCTTTGGGAAAATCTGAGTTTTTTGGAAGAGTCTGCCACCGGCTGCCAACAACAACTGTGACTCGAAGGGACCGCGCCTCAGCTGCGCTCCATAATGTCATTCGTGGTTCGTTAACTCAGTTACTCAATTTGGGATCGATTAAAGTTGTTTATCCACAGCGAACTCTGTAGTTAAGAGGTGTGATGACCCACCAACCAGTGTGTGCACGCGTGTGTGTGTGTTTGTGTATGTGTTTGTGTGTGATTCACCACGATCATAAATCATGTGCCGGGCTTGTGATCGTAGGCTATTACATTTTCGAATGAAAAATTATGTATTCCGATCAATGAGTGATACGGTAAAGGTTTGCGGTATAGTGAAACTTTTAGGCGATGAAAGGGTTGCAAATATATATAGACATACATACATATATATCATATACATACCTACATACCTACACACACACACACACACACACACACACACACACACACACACACACACACACACACACACACACACACACACACACACACACACACACACACACACACACACACACACACACACACACATATATATATATATATATACATATATATACATACATACATATATATATGTATATATATATACATATATATATATAACATACATATATATACATATATATATATGTGTGTGTGTGTGTGTATGTATAGTTTTAAACTGAAAAAAAAATGAAAAAAATAGTCTTCTTCCTTTTTTCTCTTCTTTTTTTATCTTTCTTTTTATCTTCTTTGTATCTCATTTTTTTATTTTAAGTTTGAACTTTAGTCGTTTGCTCTCGACACCTCTTCCTCCTTTTTTCCCCTCATCCTTCAGGTGGACACTTGGTCCACCTCCATTTGCGTCTTTGGTGTTTTGTTTTATGTTTGTTTTACTTATTGAAGCTTTTTTGCTTCACTTGTTTTATGTTCACAGCCATTGAACTTTTTATTTTGTTTCGTTCTTATCTTTATTTGTCTGATTTTAATTTAGTTGTTTGTTCTTGACACTTCATTGCGGACATTTGGTCCACCTCCATTTACGTCTTTGTCCTATGTTCTGGTGTTTTTACGTTTGTGTTACGTATTGATGCTTTTTTGATACACTTGTTCTATGTTCACAGCCATATAACTTATTTTATTTTATTTGTATATCTTATTTTACTTTATTTTATTTGGTAACAATGTTTAATTTCAATTGTAGTGTACTTATTATTGTAAAGAAGTTTGCTTTGTACATGTGATTGAGAGTGTGATCCTTTCCCAGGTTTTCCACCTTGACGATTTATATTTGAGTTCACAATCTTGTAACCATTATACACCCTGAAAACGATTCCTGGAGGGGAATCGAAACATCAACCCAAAAAAACCTTTCAATTGAGTCTGGTGTTTACAATTTTCCAATGTGGATACCAGACTTCAAGTCTTCACGTATATTTATATGTATATATATATATATATATATATATATATATATATATTTATATATATATACATATATACATGGCTACCTCCCATGTAAGGGGAAAAGGCCTTGATGTATATGTATATATATATATATATATATATATATATATATATATATATATACATACATATATATATATATATATATATATATATATATATATATATATATATATATATGTATATCCAATGTACGTGAAGATCTGGAGTCTAGGATCCATATCGGAAAAGTGTAAACACTAGGCCCGACGTTTCAATTCCCGTCGGGCAAATAAACTCTTGAATTGAGACTGGTGTTTACATTTTTACGATATATGTATGTATACACGCACGCACATACATACACAAATATACACACATGCATATAGACACACACACACACACACACACACACACACACACACACACACACACACACACACACACACACACACACACACACACACACACACACACACACACACACACACACACACACACACACACACACACACACAACACACACACACACACAAAAACACACACACACACACACCCACACACACCCACACACACATATATATATAATATATATATATACATATATATATATATATATATATATATGTATATATGTATATATGTATGTATATGTACATGAATATATATATATAAATTAATATATATATATATTTATATATATGTGTGTGTGTGTGTGTGTGTGTGTATTTATATATACATATATATATATATACGTATGTATATGTATATTATATATGTATATATATTATATATATGTATATATATATATATATATATATATGTACATTTACATATGTATATATGTATATATATATATGTACATGTATATATATATATATATATATATATATATATATATATATATACATTTATATATACATATATATATATATATACATGTGTGTATATATATATATATATACATATATATAAATATATATACATATACATATGCATATACTGTATATGTATACATATATATATATATATATATACATATATATATATATATATATGTATGCATATATATATATATATATATATATATATATATATATATATATATATCTATATATATATGACTTGGATGATGGAGAACATAATCACAGGGGAAGGCACGGAACCCTAAACACTTTAACGTTTCGTTCGCGTAGAACTTCTTCAGAGAGTGTGCGGAAGACTAATTGAAGTTTATATACTAAATTTAATTATCTTATCGGATACTTGGGAAAGGTGTTTTTTCTGGCGTGTTCTAGAATTAAAATACTAGTTTGTTTAGCTAAATTGATAAACCCTCCTCGATGGTTCGATGAATTCTTAGTTGAAATATATGCTGATTCTACAATTCTTCTAGTGACTTTATCGAAACATTTATGCAGCACTTCAGCTAATCTCCAGTTTGGTAAATGATTGAATTTTTCTGCATGAACTACTAAAGAACTAGATGTCCTATGTGTTTTTATGTCGTTTTTATGTTCATAAATTCTTTTATCTAATCCCCTTGATGACTCTCCATAATATGCCATTGAGCAACTATTGCACGGGAATTTGTATACGACACTGTTTTCGGAATTGGTTCTCTTTTCGGAAGTCTTTACCAAATCACCTATCCTCTTATTAGTTATGTTAGCTATGTTTATATCTGTTTTTGTTAAATATTTGTCTTTTATTGGTGAAGTTTCTGATCCAGGTACTGATACAAAATTGGTAGTATTTTTATCATTTCTCTCTTTCTTTCCACGATTATAAGTATTTATAGCTTTTCTTTTTGTTCTCCTCAACATTCTCTTTGGGTATTCATGTTTGTCAAAGGTTTTCATAATATAATCAAATTTGTCTTCTAGGTATTCTTTGCTACAGATTTGTAGTGCCCTGGGATAAAAGCCTATTACTATACCACTCTTTCTATCATCATGTGCGGAGAAGTAATGTACCAAATCCTCTTTGTTTGTTTTCTTTCTGTATACTGAGAAAGTCACAGTTTTTCTTACTCGTCGTATTAATGTATCGAGGAAGGGCAATTGTCCATTTTGTTCCTCTTCTACGGTGAACTGAATATCGCTGTTGACAGTGTTAAGTATTCTCACTTTATTATTTACATTGGTATTTTCGAGGATGATAGCGAGAACGTCGTCTACTTATCTAAACAAGTGTGATCCCCTACCATTAATTCTGATAAAGTTTTTTTTTCCAGTATAGAAAGGCCATCACTGCACTTAAAGGACTACCCATAGCGAGACCTCTGAGCGGTATACCAAAAATTCACAAACCTAACGCTCCAATGCGACCCATGACTTCAGGGGTTGGCAGTGCACCTCAAAGACTAGCGAAATGTCTATTCAAACCGTTATCACAGACAATGGGATCGATCAGTAATACACATTTGAAAAATTCTAACGATCTTTTGACAAGACTAAAGGATTTAGATTTCACGGGGAAAAAGTTAGTAAGCTATGATGTTAAGGCTTTATTTACAAATGTTTCCACTGACGGTGCGTTAGAGGCAGTAAAGAGAGTAATAAAAGATATGAACGATGGTGACCTACCCGTAAGAAAACAAGATTATATAGAATTGATAGATTTATTTATTTTCTTTTTAGGAAATAAATAAATCTATCAATTCTATATAATCTTTTTTTCTTACGGGTAGGTCAGCATCTGGGAATGGATGCTAAGATGAGGTTATATGAAGGAGTGATTGTGCCAACAGCATTGTACGGGGCAGAAACATGAAACATGAGAGAGGAAGAGAGAAGGAGCTTGAATGTGTTTGAGATGAAATGTCTGAGAAGTATGATAGGGGTTACTAGGCTAGATAGAGTGAGAAATGAGGAGGTGAGGAGGAGAACAGAGGTGGAAAGGGAACTGGGAGATAGGGTTGATGAAAGAGTATTAGGATGGTTTGGACACATGGAAAGAATGATTGAAGAAAGATTAGTAAAAGAAGTGTGGAAGGCAGAGGTGGAAGGAGTGAATATGAGGGGGTGTCCTAGGATGAGATGGATGGATGGGGTGAAAGGGGCATTACAAAGAAGAGGAATGTCTGTGGAGGAAGGACGGGAGAGGACAGAAGATAGGGGTGAATGGAGAAGGGCTGTGTATAGATGAGGCTGTGATGCATGAGGGGGAGTGGGTGGGGGATGGGGGGTGAGGAAGTATGTATGAGAAAAAAAAAATACGCAGCCCGAAGGGATTTCTCCCCGTCTTCTCCCTTTCTGCATGAGGGGACGGAGAGGGGGGGTCGCCGAATTTATGAAGCGGCCTTGCTGTGGATGTGCTGTGTCTTGCGACACTGCTTCTGACCCAGGGCAGTGGACAGGATGCAGGGATGACCCGTCATCCAGGGGATGCCGAGATGGGAGGGAGGGAGGAGAGTGGAGGGGAGTGGAATATATAGGAAATGGAATGGGTGGGAGTGGTTCCTATGCCTTTTTCTTTTTGGCTACCCCCCCATGTAAATTTCTGTGCGTTTACTTTTAATGGTGACGAGTATGGTGTGTGTGTGTGTATGTGCTGTATAAGTGTGTTTTATGTGTGTGTGTGTGTGTGTGTGTGTGTGTGTGTGTGTGTGTGTGTGTGTGTGTGTGTGTGTGTGTGTGTGTGTGTGTGTGTGTTGTATGTATGTGTTGTATGTGTGTGTGTGTGTGTGTGTGTTGTGTGTGTGTGTTGTATGTGTGTTGTATGTGTGTGTGTTGTGTGTGTGTGTGTGTATGTGTGTGTGTGTGTGCGTGTGTGTGTGTAATACGACGCTGATCATGACGCCACTTGGCTGAGGGCAATATTACATATAATAGCTGTAAGAGATAGAGCAATCTCAAGAAGAAATAGAATTGTTTGCTCATGCATTGGTATCCACAAAGAATATAAAAAAGCAAGGCAGGATTGCATCAATAACATGATATCCACATGCTAAAAAATTAGTTTGAATATTTTACAGAAACAAGACACTTTTAAAATCTCTTATCGCTTTGAGGGATGCATAGTTTCGTTCCTTGAAAACGAATTTATTACGATTTTATGCGCTGATGCTGCCACAAGCAAAATACAATAAAGAACACACTACGGAAACAAATTCCATTCAAAAAGGATTATTCACTTGCCCAACTAAGATTTTTCATTAACAAGTAGAAACTAATCACTTCTCATATTTAACTCATTCTTAGCAATGGGAAATAACACATAATGTATCACCAACACTACGTACGGATACTTTTTCTATGTAGACTTTGCACCACTTCAACAAACACTGATATTCGACTGTCCACGCTCACTGCTTCTGAGTAATGGCGTTATGACGTCACAATCCCACCCGCCAATGCCTAGCGCCAAAGTTCTCAACTCATTGTAACAGAACTCTCCAGAAATTTAAATGTGTTTGTGTCAATGTAAACGACTGCCCTATGCAAGGTAAAGGAAATAAGCTCCACACATGTGCAAGGTAACCATTATTGAAAAGAAACAACTGGAGCAGAGCGCTTTCGTGTATTACATCGTCACTGAAGAAATACATGTATTTCTGCACTGACGATGTAGTGCACGAAGGCGCTCTGCCTCGATCTTTTCTTTTCAATAGTGGTTACCTTGAATCTGTAGAACATACGTTTCTTGTTTTTTATATCATAAATACATACACACACACACACATATATATATATATATATATATATATATATATATATGTGTGTGTGTGTGTGTGTGTGTGTGTGTGTGTGTGTGTGTGTGTGTGTGTGTGTGTGTGTGTGTGTGTGTGTGTGTGTGTGTGTGTGTGTGTGTGTGTGTGTGTGTGTGTGTGTGTGTATGTGTGCACGCGCGCGCGTAACCACACCAGCCAGAGACAAGCATTTCGAAATGCTGAATCTCGCAAGGAACAACACAAAGGCTATCAAGCACTGGGCAGTTGGGGTCGAGTCAGCATATCGATTGGACGTCGACACGGGCGGCACGGTGTCAAACACCAAGTGCTGGAACTTATTTAAACTTATGGACTATAATTGTGAACCCAGAGTTAGACCTGAGTATCCTTGGTGGAATATGAAGTACAATCGAATACAAGTGAAACTGTTAAATTTAATTACACCTTACTACATATGTGTGTGTGTGTGTGTGTATGCATTTGTGTGTATGTGTGTGTGTGTGTGCGCGCGCGTGTGTGCGCGCTGGTGCATGTAAGGTCATAGCACTATTCAAAGATCAGACCATATTGTGAAAGGTAATAACTGTCGATCACAAGTCCAGCACATGATCCATAAACCATGCTGAATCACTTACAAGCATGCAAAAATACACACACAGACACACGCGCGCGCACACAAACGCACGCACACACGCACGCACGTATACACACACACACACACACACACACACACACACACACACACACACACACACACGCGCACGCACACACGCACGCACACGCACGCACACGCACGCACGTATGCACACACGCACGCACACACACACACACACACACACACACACACACACACACACACACACATATATATATATATATATATATATAAACATATATATATATAAATATATATATATATATATATACATATATATATATATATATATATATATGTATATATATTGAGCCGTCCAGGTATTTATATGGACACATGATTCCACATTAGCTCTTCCCAACCTCGTCAATTTGAGGAGACGGTGGAGAAAAAAATGTCCGCTATGGACACAAACTACGTCACCGACGGGAACAGAGAAATCCTCTCTCCCTGGTCGGGCAAATTGGCCGAAATTGCCATGTAAATTGTGGTTAGCTGAAGACTGGGTGACATGTATAGGGAAGAAGGAGAGGAGAGGGAGGGGAGAGATAGAGAAAGAGAGAAGGAGAGGAGCAAAGATGTGTGAGGTAAAGAAAAGGAGGGGAGAAAAGGGATAAGGGGGGAGGGGGGAGGGGGGAGGTGGCCGAATGGAGGAAAAGGAGAGATGAAAAAGAGAGACGTTGGGCAAGAGAAGAGAGAGAAAAAAAAGAGAGATCATGGGAAAGGGAAGAAGAAGAAGAAGGAGGAAGAATGGAGATGGAGGGGAGGGCGGGCATAGCGAGAAAAGTAAGAAAGGAAGGAGAAGGAGAGGAAGAAGAGAAGGAAGAAATTGCGGGAGGGAAGAGGGGAAAAGGAAGAGGGAGAAGGAAGAGTGGAAATGGAGGGAGGAATGCAGCAAGTAAGGGAAGAAAGGAAGGAATTGGGGGAAATAGGGATATAGCAAGAATTACAGTCTGAGGTTATCTGACGCTTTTACGAGTATCCTCGTGAACAATGAGGCGCCTTTACAGCTAAAGATGGAGAAAAAAAGGAAAATAAGAACGAAAGTAGGAGAAGGAAAAACAGGCACAAGAGGATTGGCATAAACAAGAAAAAAAAACAATAAAATGAAAAAAAAGGAGAAGGAAGTGGAAGATATACAAAAAGGAAGAATAGAAATAATAGAAAGCCAGGAGTAGGGGGAACGGGAGGAAGAAGGAAAACCGCAAAGAAGAATAGGAGAAGGAAGAGGACAGAGAAGAACAATAAAGAATGAGACAGAGATGGAATAGATGGAAAGTAGAGGATTCGTTGTATGAAGAGTAGGAACACGAAATGAAGGACAAAGAAAGAAAAAGAAGAAGAAGAAGAAGAAGAAGAAGAAGAAGAAGAAGAAGAAGAAGAAGAAGAAGAAGAAGAAGAAGAAGAAGAAGAAGAAGAAAGAAGAAGAAGAAGAAGAAGAAGAAGAAGAAGAAGAAGAAGAAGAAGAAAGAAGAAGAAGAAGAAGAAGAAGAAGAAGAAGAAGAAGAAGAAGAAAAAGAAGAAGAAGAAGAAGAAGAAGAAGAAGAAGAAGAAGAAGAAGAAGAAGAAGAAGAAGAAGAAGAAGAAGAAGAAGAAGAAGAAGAAGAAGAAGAAGAAGAAGAAGAAGAAGAAGAAGAAGAAGAAGAAGAAGAAGAAGAAGAAGAAGAAGAAGAAAAGGGGTTGATTAATCGAAGGAGAAAAAATAAGCAAAGAAAACCAATTATGGCGGAGGGGGGGGGGACGAGGAGTAGAAATAGGGAGGAGAAGAGGGGAAAGAGAAAAAAGAGGTGGATTTGCAATACAACGCTGACCTTATCCCGGAGGTGCGACCCCAAAGGGTCGGTGCATGGTCTCCGGACTGGGCCCAAGATCTCTCTCTATTTTCTTCAACTAATTTCCTTCAACCTT
>NC_134777.1:130943060-130945560 GCF_046742065.1 Oratosquilla oratoria
TAATAATAATAATAATAATAATAATAATAATAATAATAATAATAATAATAATAATAATAATAATAATAATAATAATAATAATAATAATAATAATAATAATAATAATAATAATAATGATAATAATGATAATAATAATAATAATAATAATAATAATAATAATAATAATAATAATAATAATAATAATAATAAAAATATAAATAATAATAATAATAATAATAATAATAATAATAATAATAATAATAATAATAATAATAATAATAATAATAATAATAATAATAATAATAATAATAATAATAATAATAATGATAATAATATTAACAATAATAATGATAATAATAATGATGATAATGATGATGATAATGATGATGATGATGATGATAATGATGATGATGATGATGATGATGATGATGATGATGATGATGATGATGATGATGATGATGATGATGATGATGATGATGATAGCAATAACAGTAATAATAATAATACATACACCAGAGGCTTTTTCCCCCTCACACGGGAGGTAGCCAAAAAACAAAGGCATAGAAACCACTCCCACCCATTCCATCCCCTCCATACTCTACTCCCCTCTACCCTCTTCCTTCTCTCTTATCTTGGCACCTCCTGGATGACGGGTCATCCCTGCATCTTGTCCACTGCCCTGGGTCAGAGGCAGTGTTGTAAGACACAGCACATCACAGCAAGGCCGCTTCTTTAATTTGGTGACCCCCCTCTCTGTCCCCTCCTGCAGAAAAGGAGAAATCTCTTCCTTCAGGCTGCGTCAGTTTATTTCTCATACATACTCCCTCACCCCCCATTCCCACCCACTCCCCCTTATGCATAACAGCATCATCCATACACAACCCTTCTCCATTCACCCCTATTATTTGTCCTCTCCCGTCCTTCCTCAACAGACATTCTCCTCTTCCCTAATGTCCCTTTTACCCCACGTTTTACCCCTTTTATCCATCTCATCCTAGGTCGCCCCCTCATGTTCACTCCTTCCACATCTGCCTTCCACAACCCTTTTACTAGTCTTTCTTCACTCATTCTTTCCATGTGTCCAAACCATCACAATACTCTTTCATCAACCCTATCTCCCAACTCCCTTTCCACCCCTGTTCTCCTCCTCACCTCCTCATTTCTCACTCTATCTAACCTAGTAACCCCTACCATACTTCTCAGGCATCTAATTTAAAATATATTCAAACTCCTCTCTTCCTATCTTATGTTCCATGTTTCTGCCCCATACAGTGCTGTCGGCACAATCACTCCTTCATACAATCTCCTCTTAGCATCCATTCCCAAATGTCTTTTTCTCATTACACTTTTTAATCCACCAAGGCATTTACTCGCTTGTTTCAGTCTACACTTTACCTCCACTCTCACTCCTCCCTTTCCTGCCACATTCTTACTCAAGTGTCTAAAACTATTCACTTCCTCCAGTCTCTCTCCCTTAATACTCACTTCCAGTCTGTGCCCCTTTCTCCCCTTGTACATCTCATCACCTTTTACCCACATTTATCTTCAATTTCCTTTTTTCGCAAACCTTCCCAAACTCTGTCACTGTCTTTCTCATTCCCTCCTCTGATCCTGCTGCAAGCGCAGTGTCGTCAGTAAACAACAACTGGCTTATCGCCCACTTTTCTCCATTTCTTTAACCATCTCCAATCCATGACCCACTACTCTTCCATTCACCTCTCACACCACCCTATCCATGTATAAATTGAACAGCCAGGGCGACATAACACATCCCTGACGAAGTCCTACCTTTACCTCAAACCATTCACTCTCTCCATTTCTAATCCTAACACAAGCTCTACTACTCTCGTAAAAACTCTTGACTGCTCTCGTCAGCTTTCCTTCTATCCCATATATCTGCAATACCTCCCAAAGTGCCCTCCTGTCTACCTTGTCATAAGCTTTCCATAAAAGCCCAAAATACATCCTTTTCCTATAGCTTTCTCACATATCTCTCTTACCATAAAAATTTGATCTATACAACCCCTACCTGTCCTAAAACCACACTGTTCCTCACCAATTACTTCCTCTGTTTCTCTCCTAATCCTCTCAATCAAGACCCTCCCATAAGCCTTCCCAACTACACTTAACAAGCTGATCCCTCTAAAACTACTACACTCACACTTGTCTCCCTTTCCTTTGTGAAATGGAACTATACAGGCACTCCTCCAGTCCTCCTCTGCCTTCTCTACAAACATTAAATAACCTCACCAGCCAGTCCACCATAACTATACCTCTTTTTTCAGACATTCTACATGATATCCATCCAACCTAGGTGCCTTACCTGCTCTCATCATCTTAACAGCTGTCTTCACTTCATCTTTCTTTATTTCTCCTCCATTTTCCTCACTCATCATGGTCATTTTCTTAGCGCTTCCCACTGCAACTACCTTACCTTCCCTATCCTCCTTCACATTTAGCAACTCCCTAAAATACTCTGCCCGCCTTCCTCTTACTGCCTTCTCTTCCATTATCATTTCTC
>NC_134777.1:130963060-130978060 GCF_046742065.1 Oratosquilla oratoria
CTTCTCCTTTCTCTCTCTCTTTTTCATCTCTCTTCCTTAACTCCTTTCCATCTTCTCCCTCCCTCGCTCCCCTCCCTCCTCTCCTTCTCTTCCACCTCTCCCTCCTCCTCCTCTGCCTCTCCCACTCTCCATCCTTCCTCTCTACTTTCCTTCTCCTCCTCTTCTTCTTCCTCCTTGTCACGTTGTTCAAAACTTTCAGACTCTCAGAGAACAAGAGAACATAAGAATGGAGGAGATTACAAAAGACCATAAGGCCTATAATAGGTAGTTTCATATCCTTTACCACCTGATTTCCCCATCCATAAAGTTAAGGTCAGGTCAACTTCTTCATCTGATGTCAAACCAGATTCTGATTAAAATTGTCTTATATTTTTTTCATCTTCTATTTTTTTTAATAATCATCTTTCTCTACTCATTAATATTCATAGCGCACTCATAACCATAAACATGCTCAATACTTTACTCACTTTTGGAAAAGTCTTTTCATCGTCTTAGTCTTGCTTATTTTCTCATCCTCCTCCTCCTCGTCCTCCTCTGTCACCATCATTCTCTTTACCTCCAACGACCGTACCTCCACCTCCTCCTCCATCTCCACCTCCACCTCCACATCCTTACCCTCCCTTTCCACTCATTCATTTCCAAGAACAATTATTCACCCTTAGTATCCCTGACAATTTGAGCACACCAGATTATAAAAAGAAAACCTTCAAAAGTAAATCTACAGTTCGGAGGCAGATGAAATAGAGATATTGCCTTGACTACATATATATATACACACATAAACACATAGTTATGTGCATAAATGCGTACATACACACATACGTACGTACATATATACATACATGCGTACATACCCGATAAATACACACACTCATACATACATACATTCATATATACATACATACATACATACATACATACATACATACATACATACATACATACATACATACATACATACATACATACATACATACATACACACACACATACATACATACATACATACATACATACATACATACATACATACATACATACATACATACATACATACATACATTCATACATACATACATACATACATACATACATACATACATACATACATACATACATACATACATACATACATACATACATACATACATACATACATACATGCATATATCAGTCAGTCAGTCAGTCATTGCGGTCCGTCGTTGCCGATGACGACGCTGTTTTGCATCCGTTTGTGAAGATGATGAGTTTGTGAAGATGATGAATTTTAACGATTGTGTCGTTCATGCCATCGTAGGTGGCTGTTGAGTCCAATGCGGGAGCCGCAAATTTTATCGCATTTGTGGCAAAGGTGTTCTTCGCGAGGAGTTGGTTGGGCTCCAGCCATACGTTGGTGACGTTTGGAGCGGTTTTCGGCTCTCTTTCGTGAAGTTTTGATTCCAAGTCTGTCAGTGCAGCTCGTACATACTGTCCTCCAAGTCTGTCTGTCTACTGCTAGTGTCTCGAGCTCGTTTGGATTTATATTGCATTTTTTGAGTAGGTCTTTACAGTGATCTTTGTATCGCTTCTTGGGGCCTCCCACGCTTCTGCTTCCTGAGGATAGCTGACCATACAACATTTGTCTTAGAAGCCGATGTTCGGGCATTCTGATAGTATGCCCCACCCAGCGGAGATGGCGTTGCGCCAGGGGGGTTTCAATGCTGCAGGTTTGAGTCCGGTGGTATAACTCATCGTATGTCATTTTATCCTTCCATGATATACCTAGTATCCGCTGGAGACACCTGGTGTGAAAATTCTCCAGGGTGCGGATCTGGCGTCTATACGTAGTCCAATTTTCTGAGCCGGAGAGCAGGGTGGATATACATACGGCTTTATATACTGCTGCCTTGGTGTCTATTCTGAGGTTGTTATTTGAGAAGACTCTGTCTTTGAGGCGGCCAAAGGCAGTGGAGGCAAGATTGATTCTTCTTTGGATATCCAGGTCCACCGAGCAGTCTGAGTGGACGACACTGCCGAGGTACGTGAAATGTTCTACTGTTTTAACGGGTTCTCCATTGACGAGAAAAAGGTGAGGTGTTTCAGGTGGATGTGTGGTTTCAACAAGCATTTCTGTCTTTAAGGTATTGACTCTAAGATTCATGGTAGCATAAGTGGAGGAAAAGACATCAAGGATATTCTTCAGATCTTCGGCGTCATGCGCAACAATGGCACAGTCATCAGCATATTGCAGCTCTATTACCTGCGTGGAGGACACTTTAGTTCTGGCGTGCAGGCGTCGGATGTTAAACAGGCAGCCATCTAGCCGGTGTTGAATGCTTATGCTAGCATCTCTTCCCAGGGCGGCATGAGTGAGTTTTATTAGGGCAAGTAAAAAGATGTTAAAAAGAGCGGGTGCAAAGACACTACCCTGCTTAACTCTGACCTTTACTTCAAACGGATCTGAGAGTGCGCCGCATACCTGAACCCATGCTTGCATCCCTTCATGCAGGCCTTTGAGTACAGAGAGAAATTTCTCTCTGTGCTCAAAGTCCTGCATACATACATACATACATACATACATACATACATACATACATACATACATACATACATACATACATACATACATACATACATACATACATACATACATACATACATACATACATACATACATACATACATACATACATACAACATACATAAATACATACATACATATATACATACACATACATACATACATACATACATACATACATACATACATACATACATACATACATACATACATACATACATACAATACATACATACATATATACATACATACATACATACATACATACATACATACATACATACATACATATATACATACATACATACATACATACATAAATACATACATACATACATACATCACACATACATACATACATAAATACGTAAATACAGTACATACATACGTACATACATACATACGTACATACATACATACATACATACATACATACATACATACATACATACATACATACATACATTCATACATACGTACATACATACATACATACATACATACATACATACATACATACATACATAAATACATACATACATACATACATACATACATACATACATACGTACATACATACATACATACATACATACATACATACATACATTCATACATACATACATACATACATACATACATACTGTACATATACACATACATACATACATACATACATACATACATACATACATACATACATACATACATACATACATACATACATACATACATACATGTATATGTATATATGTGAATATATATATATATATATATGTATATATATATATATATATATATATATATATATATGTATATATGTACAACACTGAATGGGTCCCAGTGAACAGATATACATTTTCATCAACCACAATACACTTTAATTCTAAGCCATCAACATCGAGAGACTCGAGGAGGCCAACATGCAGAAATTGAAACGTGGTACGGCCAAGGACTCGAACCGGGGCTAGCACGTGACAAGTGTTAGTGACTTAACCGATTGCGCCATCAAGAGAGATATAAGTTGAGCGCAACTTTTCTTATATATGGCGCAGTCGGTTAAGTCACTAACACTTGTCACGTGTTAGCCCCAGTTCGAGTCCTTGGCCGTACCATATTTCAATTTCTGCATGTTGGCCTCCTCGAGTCTCTCTCGATGTTGATGGCTTAGAACTCAAGTGTATTATAGTTTATAAAAATGTATATCTGTTCACTGGGACCCCTTAAGTTTTGTATAAATAGTTTCCCGCGTTCGTATACTTACTAATTGAACTATCATAGTTGAGATGGGTTGAACGCAAAATTTCTTGTACTTGTATGTAACTAGAGCATACAAATATATAAAAAAATTGCGCTCAATTTATATCTCTCTTGATGGCACAATCGGTTAAGTCACTAACACTTGTCACGTGTTAGCCACGGTTCGAGTCCTTGGCCGTACCACGTTTTAATTTCTGCATATTGGCCTCCTCGAGTCTCTTACGATGTTGATGGCTTAGAATTAAAGTGTATTGTGATTGACAAAAATGTATATCTATTCATTGAGACTCATTCAGTGTTGTACAAATACTTTCCCGCGTTCGTATTCTTACTAATTGTACTATCATAGTGGAGATGGGTTGAACGCAAAATTTCGCGTACTTATATGTAACTAGAGCATACAAATATATAAGAAAAGTTGCGCTCAACTTATATCTCTCTGATGGTGCAATCGGTTAAGTCACTAACACTTGTTACGTGTTAGCCCCGGTTCAAGTCCTTGGCCGTACCACGTTTCAATTTCTGCATGTTGGCCTCCTCGAGTCTCTCGATGTTGATGGCTTAGAATTAAATTGTATTGTGGTTGATAAAAAGGTATATCGGTTCACTGGGACCCATTCAGTGTTGTACAAATACTTTCCCGCGTTCGTATACTTACCAATTGTACTATCATAGTGGAGATGGGTTGAACGCAAAAATTTCGCGTACTTGTATGTAACTAGAGCATACAAATATATAAGAAAAGTTGCGCTCAACTTATATCTCTCTTGTTGGCCTTCTCGAGTCTTTCTCGATGTTGATGGCTTAGAATTAAAGTGTATTGTGGTTGATAATATATATATATATGTATATATATATATATATATATATATATATATATGCTTCTACTTATGTATGTGCATGTCTATGATTTAAGTATATCTTAATATAGGCCGTGAATAATACAAATATTTTTTTTCAGAATACTCTAAGGAAGGGTAAGAAAAAATGAAAGTTATTGTAAAGAATTACCACCATTTATTACCTTCGGGCATGTGTAATAATTGCTATTATAATAATTTCTATGATAAATGAAAAACACTTTAATGATAGATCAATAAAACAAAGATATACACAAATAGGGAATAATAAATGCGATTTGTAAAAATGCCCGTTGTTATTTATACTATTAATATTATTAGTATGAATATGACTGGTTTAATAAGAATTCTGATCATTTTATTTTTGTATCATAAAAATAAAAAGACAATCTCTGTGTAATCTTACGAGCAGATCTTGAATTATTGAAAATTAGAACAATAATTATATTTTTATATTTTACCATATATGAATAAACACATACACTCTCTTTCTCTCTCTCTCTCTCTCTCTCTCTCTCTCTCTCTCTCTCTCTCTCTCTCTCTCTCTCTCTCTCTCACACACACACACACACACACACACACACACACACACACACACACACACACACACACACACACACACACACACACACACACACATGTGTATATATATATATGGAAACGATCACTTGAGCCAAATCATCTTTCTTTTTGAGGTTGCCTGAAAACTTGGCACCTTGGCAGCTTAGTGTCCCTCTATTTCCCTTTGATAAGACCAAGCCCTACCGCGGATATGCTGTATCATGCTGCATTGCTTCTGACCCCCCGGGCGGTGGGCGGGAAGCAGGGAGGACTCTTCGTCCAGGAGGTGCTAAGACGGAAGGGAAGCTCTTGGGTGTGGAATGGGTGTGGAATGGGTGTGGAATGGGTGTGGAATGGGTGCGTGATTTTTACTTGAGTACCTCTCCTATAATATGAGGAAACCATTGTTATAGAGATAAGATAGAAATTAGATGTAATTCGACAGGTGTGAATAGGTGTACGCCAAGGCTCCTTGAATCGATGATCATATTGCGCGCATATTGCATTCTGTATTGCATGTGCGATGTATTATTCAGACGTTATCTAAAAGCTTCGTCAGGTTTACCATTTATAAATGGCTTAATGATTCATGTTTGTTTAACATCAAGCTCATTAACAGATTAGAAGTTTAATTGCCTAATTAGTTCATACCTGTGTATATTTGTGTATGTGTGTATGCACGCGCGCACGCGTGTGTGTGTGTTTAGGTTTGTGTGTGTGTTTGTGTGTGTGTGTGTGTGTGTATACTGTATATATATATATATATATACATATATATATATATATATATATATATATATATATATATATATCTGTGTGTGTGTGTGTGTGTGTGTGTGTGTGTGTGTGTGTGTGTGTGTGTGTGTGTGTGTGTGTGTGTGTGTGTGTGTGTGTGTGTGTGTGTGTGTGTGTGTGTGTGTGTGTGTGTGTGTGTGTGTGTGTGTGTGTGTGTGTGTGTGTGTGAGTGTGTGTGTGTAAGTGTGTGCGTGTGTGTGTCTTTTTGTATGTACATAATTTTGTTTACTTACACTGTAAATCACTGAATATTGATATCAATATATAACATTGATAGATTTTTGTGTCTATAATAGATTGTAAAGCGAATTTTTTTCTCGATTTTGACTTAGCTAATTGATAGTTACATATTCTTTACAGTTTGTAGATTTTTTATTTACTTCACCCCACCTGTAATATCTAAGTTAAACGATCTGTCATTACATTTTTTACGCTCCATCGACCCTAGTGAGTAATGAATTATAAAATTTGTTCTAAAATTTCCTTACAACGCTCTAATAAAGAGAACTTGATATATTTAATTTATGCAGACAGACTGAAGAAGACACATTGGCCATCTGCTCTGAGATGTTTCATCAATATAGCAATGTTTATATTTTAATTTTGAAATTACCGTAAATCTTTATACGTATGACAAACGGGCCCCAGCTGGGTGAGATGTCGGGTTGACCCAGTGTCTTCCCGTTCAGGCGGACACCCTTCAACAGCACAACATAACACAGATGTCTGTCATGCCAAAAGGCTATCATCTGGAATTGTGTCTTCAGATCAGTTGGTGTTATGTAAAAAATACAACCAGATGCTTTACCGTTCAATATTGGTTTGGTTCATAACAATTCAAGTTCTTGAATAACACTTAGGGTAACTATAAATCTAGTTGGAAATTTGGAAAGGTAAAGAGAGAAAAGACTTAGTCCGTGTCACACATTAAAGTTTCTCGTCAAATGTTACAAATTTAAAAAAGCTGTAAGACGACTTCACTTACATTATTGTAGACATTCTTAAGGACAGTTCAACAATGTGTCTAATATTCTTCTAGGTTTATCTTTTCTTAGTTCGTCATCCAGCTTCTCAATATATGACGCAAATGTGAATAGATATTTGGAGAGTCGAAAAATGAAACATTGTAACTTAAGTCGTTTCTCTTCAAATGAACTCCCTTAACCCATTCAACTCCGATGACAAGATTCTTGTCATTTGGTCAAATAAAACAAAAAATCATAAAACACCAAAATGTTTGATCAAACACCAGAAAAATATGACGTCAGTCCTCGCTTCGCTCGCAGCGAAGCGAGGAGAACTGACGTCATATTTTTCTGGTGTTTGATCAAACATTTTGGTGTTTTATGATTTTTTTTTTTATTTGACCAAATGACAAGAATCTTGTCATCGGAGTTTAATGGGTTAAGTCGCGTATGTTTGGCAGGTAGAGAAGAAAATGCATAAGGAGGAAAAGGATTAGATTCTTATGGTCAATAAAAGGAAGAAAAAGGGGATATGAAAGCGTAGGTGAAGATTTGGCAAAAGAGCTTCTCTATAAAGTAGGAAAAAGACTAGATTATCTTCATTAAGGTGTACAAATCTTTTACTAATGCCTACGTTTGCATTAGATAATTATCATCATCGACATTCCCTGACTGTTGTTCATATCACCTGATTCGTGCTTGGACATTTTATTTGGAGTTCATCAGTTCAGTTGAACTTCATCAGTATAGTTAAGATTCGAGGTTCTATCCAGGTATTCTCTTCATCCACCTCGAATATCAATTCCCTTTAAGGTAATTCTATATTGTCAGTGCTTTACATTTTCGACCCAATGTGGTTTCAGTAACAATGCACTTTAGAAATAACCTGCTTTCTCATATTTCTTGTTTGTCTTCTACATTTAATTAAACTGTTGTGAATAAAGGTTAACAAGACGATGGTTTGTCAATATCATTATAATATCATCTCTATCTCTGCATATTAAAACACAATTAGAGAAACAGTTCTCATGCTCACAAATAAATCTTCTTAGAGAAATATCACAATTAGAAACAGTTAGAAGAATCAAATGATGCTATTACACTTAATAGAATTTTAATATACTCACTATGCAACTTTTCAGAACAAGAAAGTCTATGTACAATCAGCTTCACTTGTAAATAGCACGGTGGGAACTTATTTCTGGTAATTTGAAGGTCCTGTCACACATTCAAGATCGTCGCCAAATGTTGTGAATTTGAAAAGCTGGAAGAGGACTTCGTCTACAGTATCTACTCGTAGACTTCTCTTAGGACAATTGAATAATGTGTCTGATATTCGTATAGGTTTAGCTTTTCTTAGTTCATCATCCAGCTTCTCAATGTATAACGATAAAGTGGTTTGACATTTGAAGATTCGAAAAATTAAATATTGTAACCTAAGTCGTTTCTACTCAAACGAACTAACTTGAGTCGCATATGTGTGACGGGGACTTTAGTAAGCGTGTCTGTTTACATCCCAATTCTATGATTTAATCTATAATGCCAGTAAAAGCTCAACTACATCGTAAACCTACTATCAAAACAGACTCATTCTCATCGTAACATTACAATGTAAAAATGTTCATCGTATACCTACGATGTAAACAAAAAATTAATATTATAAACCCACGACATAAACACATTAATATTTTTAAATCTAGCTGATTGTATATATTCGCAAACGTTTCACAAATAAAAGCAAACATTAACAAGTGGTAAGGATAAAACTTAGTTTTTGTATATGTACATTACCAACATGTAGCACAAGTAATAGCCTATAGAAGCGACAAGTAGATATGCTCATTTATCCTCAACCATCACAGATATGATGTAGTCATCCCTTCAGTGCCGTGGTATACATACATATAACATATACATATATATACACATATATATATATGTATATGTACAAGTTTCACAAAACACATGTAGATTGACAAATTGTGCTAAACATCACAAGGAAAGAATAAGAATATAATCCGAGCGCTTTTGTGAATCCTTGAAGATGTGAAAATGCCACAAAAGCGCTCGGATTCCAAGTTTTTTTCTCTCCCTATGGCGTTTAGCATATATATATATATATATATATATATATATATATATATATATATATATATATATATATATATATATATATATATATATATATATATATATATATATATATTTAAAATTCTGGCCCAACACGAAACATCTAACTTTAATTTGAATTTTCAACTGTTAGCATATAACAAAACCTCATCCAGACGTCATCCCAATGCTGGAGGTTTAAAAACCCAATGATGTGTAGTTTTCATTCCGGTGATCATCCTGATTTCAAAGAAGGTATAGTATGTCTATGTATAGCAAATGTAGGCCGGGATACAGGGGTCCTGGGCGGATGGGTAGATAGAATTTTGCGTTCATCACTATCATTATATACATATGTATATATATATACATATATATGTATATATATATATATGTATATGTAAATGTATATATATACATATATATATATATATATATATATGGATATATATATACATATATACATATATGTATATGTATATATATGTAAATGTATATATATACATATATATATGTAAATGTATATATATATGGATATATATATACATATATATATATATGTATATATATATCTTATGGTGGCTTTTAATAGATTGTTTTATTCAACTGATCCTGAGGTCCTAATTGATCAAATGTTACTGTGAATAAGATATGATGAAGGGCTGAATAACATCGTCTGGCGATAGCCAAAGCCGAAGCCATACCAGCCAACTGTCCTAGCCTTGAAGGGGTGAACGAGGTACAATAAGGATATGTCAAGATATGATAGGGTTCGAAAAGTACCTGACGGATATATGATGATATGTCTCAGTAAGACGTGGGCGTGAATGGGCGAGGGCATGTGGGTGAAACGAAAGAGTTGATCACACTGGGTATTCATGGGGTTCACCAGCGCCGATCGTTAAGAGTTTGCTTGAGGAAAAATGACTTCGGTTACAGTATTTCGTTTTTCAAATCTCCAAATACCAAATAATCTCTTCGTTATATATAGTATAGCTGAACTAAGAGATTGCAAACCTATATCAATGTTACCCATCCTGTTGAAATGTTGTTAGAAAAGCTTAGGTTTCTGTAAACGAAGTCATATTCTAGTTATCTAAATGGAGGTTGGAGGTAGGATATGGGACAAAAAATAGCCTAATGTGATAACCCATTAAGAGTGTAGGAAAGTGGTCCCTATCTGGGATTAGACACAAAATGAATGTTAAATATATATACATATACATATACATATACATATACATATACATATACATATACATATACATATACATATACATATACATATACATATACATATACATATACATATACATATACATATACATATACATATACATATACATATACATATACATATACATATATATATATATATATGTATAATACAATAAAATAAATAAGTAAATAAAAAATAATGATACTAATCATAAAAAAGAATAAAAGAAATAAATCATAGAAATAAGATGAATTACATAATTTGGACCTGACTTCCTATAAATCTGCCCCCACTCTCGTGGAACGAATGGCATTGTGGGATAGATGGGCGGTGTGACAAAATATATGATGTCAGGAAACGAGGAAGAAAAATAAGATTCCTAAACGTTAAGATCAATTTAGAAACTCAAAAAAAAAACAAAAAAAAAACGAATTAGTATTCTGAGGAAGCTTTGAAAGAGAAGGGAAATGGAAATGAAGAAAGTATTTAGGAGAAAAAAGAAATAAAAAGGAGGAAATGCAAAATAGAGAAAAAGAAGGAGGAGCAGAATCAAGTTAGAGGATGAAAAAGGATTGACAATTCTGATAATGATTCGGTTTAACGTCGCGAAGCCCCCCTCTATCAGGAGGCTACAACGATGCCTATTACAAAGGACTTTGTAGCGTGGAGTTTGATTAACCATACCCTTGGTCCAACTCGCTAGTGGCAAAGGTACGAACTGCCGTCACCTCGACCTCCGCCGTAAGTAGCGACGCTTCAATCCGCACAGCCAGCGAACATTCATTTCTGAACACGATTAAACAAGCCAAGGGGAAATGAAAAGGAAAAGAAAAGGAAGTCATGAAAGAGAGGAAGTGGTCACTGAGAAAGATGATGAAAAAGAGAAAATGGAATTTGGGGGCGCTAAGATACAACTGAAAGAAGAGATACCAGAACGCTGATGTGTAGATGAAAAACATCAGAAATGGGTGTATAAAGAAAACGGCTTGAAATGAGATACAATTCAAGGTATATATTAGTATTAGTATGATCAGAAGAATATTTTCTTGTAGCTGTGGGCAGACGAAGGTAAAAGAAACTGCCTTTTCTGCTTTGTTTAATTTCTTATCAAGTTTGAGTTTTTTTATATTTACTTAACCTATGTAGATGTGTTAGTAGACTGCCAAGTGAATGCCCATGGGATGATGCAACGTTTCGGTGTTGGGTTGGGACCATCATCAGGCTGAATGTCTTGAGCTTACGTCTCTCGTGTGTGTATATATATATATATATATATATATACATATATATATATATATACAAATATATATATATAGACATATATATATACTTTATATATATATATATATATATATATATATATATATACATATATATATATATAAGAGCATATTATTGAAGAAGACCGTAAGAGACCATAAGGCTTACACTAGGCAGTTTCATGACCTTTACCACCTCACATCCCCATCCATAAAGTTGTCTAACCTTCTTTTAAAACAACAAATGGTTTCAGCGCTCACTACATGGTTACTAAGTCTAATAAGAAACCAAACAAGTAATCTTTTTAATTTTCCTCCTTTCCCAGTCACAAATACTTTTGCAATTGTATTCTGATAGTACACAATTGTCTTTAAGAGTTCTTCTGTTTCTATAAGATGTTCTTTGTTTCCTGTTCTGCCTTTGTGAACAAAGGGTCCATCATTAGAAGTATTCTGTGTGACTGTGTGTTTGAAGCTTCGATAGTAAGAAGTTTGTAGTTTAGTAAACACGCCTTTGATGTTTGTCAATTTGTGTATGTATGTGCTTGACTGTGGATGTATGTGTATTTATAGATGTGTGCGTACTTGTATACATGAGTTAATATAGATATATTATTAAGTATATACACTAAGTAATTCTTTATATACACACTAACACTAGTGGTGGCTCGTTTCAGGTAGTATAGTCACTATAGGCACACATATTTACAGACTAACACACAGAAACCACTATAATCTTCTTAGTTCAAAGCAAAGAGTTATATAGTAACTATCTCTTTCTATTACCTAAGTTGGTGGTGACATGAACTTTTCTTTCATGTCGAACCTCTCTCCCATAGGATACTCGTAAATAGGAAACTGATAGTATTGTACACACGCGCACACACACACACACACACACACACACACACACACACACACACACACACACACACACACACACACACACACACACACACACACACACACACACACACACACACACACACACACACACACACACACACACACACACACACACACACACACACACACACACACACACACACACACACACACACACACACACACACACACACACACACACACACACACACACACACACACACACACACACACACACACACACACACACACACACACACACACACACAAGAACGCACGCACGCACGCGCGCACACACACACACACGCACGCACACACACACACACGCACGCACGCACGCACACACACACACACACACACACACACACACACACACACACACACACACACACACACACACACACACACACACACACACACACACACACACACACACACACACACACACACACACACACACACACACACACACAAGAACGCACGCACGCACGCGCACACACACGCACACGCACACACACACGCACACGCACACACGCACGCACACACACACACACACACACACACACACACACACACACACACACACACACACACACACACACACACACACACACACACACACACACACACAAAATGAATAGGAGTCGTTTACCCATGTGTACAGTTTGGGTTGTCTATTTTTAAAACCAAAAATATTGGGAAAGCAAAACTGTATGCCTCAGACCTGTGAATGTAGGGGTAAAGCTTTATTAGAATTAAAAAAGAGACACTAGTCAGTGACTTAACATGATTTATTACATTTCCATCGTTACAAAAACTCACGCTCTTCTTTTCACTTTAAAGTTGTATACTCTTATTGAACTGACCTTATCCAGACATTTTTTTTTCGTCTTCCTTGTATTTTACTTAGCGTTTATCCCGTGTTCTTCTCTCTCCCGTTTTTTTTTGTTACATCTTCAATTGTACATTCCTCTAGTACCTTTCTAAGTACATTCCATGAATTTTTGTTTCCTTCGTGATAATTCTCCTCTTTGTTTAACAATTGTTTAAGTCTGCTATTTCTTTTTGCTACATCCTTTGAGTAGAGACAACTTCGGGTGCAATAGTCTAGAATTCCGTAAGAACACCTCAACAATTTAGTGTCTAACATTCGTATTCTAGGTTTGATTTCTCTTAGTTCGTTATTCAGGTTCTTGCTATATGACGCAAGAGTAATCTGACATTTGGAAATTTGAAAACCAAAAGATCGTAACCGAAGTCGTTTCTACTCAAACGAAATAGCAAAAGCAAGTAGCATGCTAACGAGAAATGCCTAGTGCGCCGCCACCTTTATTTGTTTTTGTTTTGTTATCATTTGTCTGTCTGATTTTCATTTATTATTAGTTATATGTCAATTTATCATTATTTACTATTTACCTGTTTGTTTATTATTTAACTATACCTATGCATTTATTTATGTATTTTATTTGTTATTTACATTATTATAGTTTTTTTTTATTTATTGTTTTATTATTATGATTTTTTTTCGCATCCGACCTAGATATGGACCAAAAGGTCTCCTGTCGGCATGCTCCGCCTTTGTAATTCTTTGTAACTACCTACTTTTGCTTTCTGTCTTCCTATTCTTTTCCTTCCATCCTCATTTGACTCATAACTTTCTTTTACTATGTTTCTCTTTCTTCTCTTTCCACGTTCATTACTCGTATTCGGTTCTTTTACAATCACATTTTTATTTTTTTTTTGCCACAATTTGAAATCAATATTCTATTCTCCGTTTACTACAATACCTATCATACAATCCAAAACTTGGTTTTGACTGGTAATCTCTTTCTGTTTTTCTTTTCGGAGAGATAATCGAAGAACATTTGATTTTCTTTTTACTTTTTGATATTTCAGGTGTTCTGAAATACGCTGAAATGACAAAAATTAATTTCGAGAAATTTTACTGAATCCTTATTTTGTCGCTCAACACACCATTCCTATTTTCATTCCATAATACTTATCACAATCTTCTCAGTCCCCACTAGATCCTCTCCAACTTACCTAAACTATCGCCTTTCTCATTTTTTTTTCTTTCAATTCAACATTTAGATTGTTTTTCTCAGTTTCACATCTATGAAACTTTGCTGTTTATTGTGTAAGATTGAGCTCTCTCCTTCTTTCCACTTTTATTCGTCATCATGACTCTTTCCAATTTCTAATTCAACTTTCCCTCTTGGTCTACCTTCCCTAAATTCTTCTCTACTTCCTCTTCCTTTATATTAAAACGAGTCTTCTACATTTTTATCCACGTCTCCTCTTATTTTTCTTACATTTTTTTCTTATCTTTCCAATTTCTAATTCCATTCTCCCTCTTTGTGTACCTCTCAAAAAAAAAAAAAATCTATTTTTTTTTTTACACTAAAACGAGTCTCCTCACATATTTCTTATACATTTTTTCATTCCTTTTCGGTCTTCATCTCTCTTTCCTTCACTCCATCTTTGACTCATTCACTTCTTTTGTCAATTTATCCCCCTTTAGTCTCGC
>NC_134777.1:130988060-130995560 GCF_046742065.1 Oratosquilla oratoria
CGTGAATCCCGCTCGCTACAGTTACGTCACCTATGGACCCGTGTTCGAAGCTCGCGATGGCCGTGTTTGGTTATTTGAATTGCATCGCTGCTACTAGCAATTCGTTCCATAATTAAGTTCTAGGTTGTCCACTTCTTAATGTGATACTAAGGGATTTCATCCTTTGTCATTTATTCAATATTTTTAGTCCCAGTTGAGGCTTTTTTTATTGTTGTTGTTATTATTATTATTATTACTATTATTATTATTGTTGTTATTATTATTGTTATTATTATTATTATTATTATTATTACTATTATTATTATTATTATTACTATTATTATTATTATTATTATTATTATTATTATTATTATTATTATTATTATTATTATTATCATTATCATTATTATTATTATTATTATTATTATTATCATTATTATTATTATAATTATCATTATTATTATGTATTTATTATTTTTTTTTTTTAGGATCCTCTGGTTTAAAAGAGATTGGGAATTCTATATGTATTTTTTTCCGTATCATGACGCACCCTTGATATTTTGTAATTGGTAACACCAGACAATTATATTTATTGCAGAAGAATTTTTTGGGTCCCAGAAGTCGACCTTAGAGTTCCCGAAGAAAAATGGAAGACAGAACGAGAACTGAAGGACATCACAAACATCCCGGAGGAAAAAATATATACAAAAATAATAATAAATAAATAAATAGAATAAAAAATAGAATAAAAGAATAAAATAAAATAAAATAAGATAAGATAAGATTGAATAAAATATAAAAAAAAATGAAAAATAAGATCAAATGAATGCGTAAACAAATAGATAAATCAATAAAGAAAGAAAAAGAAAGTAATTGGAACATAATGGAAGGAAAGGGAGATAAGAGCTGAAATATAAGCGTAATGAGTGAAGGAATGCAAAAAATGATATGTATATGCTATGTGTATTTGTATGTGCTTGTGTGTGTGCTTGAAAGAGAGAGAGAGAGAGAGAGAGAGAGAGAGAGAGAGAGAGAGAGAGAGAGAGAGAGAGAGAGAGAGAGAGAGAGAGAGAGAGAGAGAGAGAGAGAGAGAGAGAGAGAGAGAGAGAGAGAGAGAGAGAGAGAGAGAGAGAGAGAGAGAGAGAGAGAGAGAGAGAGAGAGAGAGAGAGAGAGAGAGAGGTGAGAGAGAAAATGCTTGGTTGCATTTAATAGCGCGCTATGGAATACGAGCGACATGCTGTGATCATTATTTAGACCACAAACTAAGGGTCAGTCACTCTGGATTCATAATTGATAGAAACCAATTAGTGTATGCTAATTAGAATGCAAAATTAAACCGGATAATAATATTTACTCTAAAAGTTTGATCTGTTAATGTTAAAAAAAACCCTAAGGTTTGTTAAAAAGAAAACGTACCCAGCATATTTCGTTTGTGTATGTTCATTTTATTATGCTTTATTATGCTTTATTATTATGCTTTATTATGCTTTATTATGCTTTATTATGCTTTATTATGCTTTTTATTATGCTTATTATGCTTATCAGTTTTCTTCCGCCAACATCTTTGTAACTCGATCTACACACTACGTTTTGAGTCGTGTCTTTATTTTTGATAAAAAAAAATTCAATTTTGAACTGAACTGATCGATTAAGTTTGTAACCATTTGTGTTATTTTTCCTTTCCGTGTCAATTACCTTCATGACCTGAAGAGATTAAGTCAAGTCTGAGGAACAAGTAAAGTATAGAGTGATCGTCTTTTGGTTACTCATATAGTCATTTACCTATTTTCTACAAAAATATTCTTTATCTTACATTTATTTAGTAATTTTGTATATAGATGTTGTTATTCTTTATTTTGTTATCAAAAAGAATAATCTATTTCAAAGCCTGATTTAATGAAACTGCGAAAAAGTTCTAACACCGAGTAGCGCTGACAAAAAAAAAAAAAAAAAAAAAAAAAAAGTCCCAGCCATTTTCTAGTAAATGTATTGAGCATTAATAGAATATTCAATGTATGAGTGTATATATATATATATATATATATATATATATATATATATATATATATATACATATATATATATATGTATATATGTATATATATATGTATACATATAATATATATATATATATATATATATATATATATATGTATAGAGATATATGTCTTTAATAAAACTGTCCGATTAATTCAATGGGGCTACGACTGCCATATTGATGTGAACGCTGATTTATTTGTTTTAGCAAATATAGTCCTAAAGACAGTTGATAACTTGTATTCTCGTTAATTTTCCCATTAAAAGATGTAAGGTAATATGGCAATCTTATTAAACGTAATAGGACTCAAAGATGAAGATTACGTGATTTTATATCTACTCTGCGTCAGTAAACAAAAGATAGCGTCGATGTTTCCATGGTAACCATTCTGCTCTGTTTAGGTAACGCTAATGACATCACACAGAGGCCTGCCCTTGCCCATTAGGTGCTTATCAGAGCACTATGCCAATTTTGTAGTCCATTGTGCACTAATAAATGTAACCCTGTAAACATGAATATCAAGTTCATAAAGCGACAGAATGGAAAGTGTTTAGGTGTAAATGAAAACAAATCATATGTGTGTACACACACACACACACACATATATATATATATATATATATATATGTATATATATATATGCATACATATGTGTATATATAATATGATATATATATATATATACATATATATATATTATTATATATATATATATATATATATATATACATATACATATATGTATATATACTAGAACTTATAATGATAATTTTTTTTCGGAAAAGTTATGGGAAAACCTGACATAATTTGAGAGTTTGGGAGGGAAGACTTAAGCTGAGAATATGGACTTGGTTAAAGACTTCGAAAGAAAAGACGACCGATAGATGAACACATCAGTATAAGGAAAAGATTGTAACACTCCCTTAACATTCTTTTATGAAACTTAATAGAGAATCCAATATCATCTAACTTCTTGTTATTTCTCTGGGTGGTAAAGTAACAACTCAATAAAATGCATATAATCAAACAAGAAAATTAATCTATAATGTACCGTCTTCATTATGTTATCAGATCTGTTTCAGGTTGTATGCACAATCTCCGGGCGTTCTATGACCTCATTCGCCATTTAGTATCATCCTGCTGGCCTGTTCCGACCTTTTAACAGACACTATATATGTAAATAGAAACTTACAACTACTACAAGTCCCTTTCTTTAAGGACACCACCATATTAGCATTAGGTATAGAGAGCTTACCTACTTTAGGGGTGGGGAAAGTAAAGCTATGTAATAAGTCTTTTCTGTGTATACTTATTGTACAGTGTTGTGAAGGTTATATTACGTATAGCCCTATTTTATTTATTTGTTTTTTTTTGCTTGCAAAGAACCTATGTTACATATTTCTATACCAAATATACATAAATAATTTCCTCGAATATGTGTACATGTTTTATATATGAAAACAAACAATTAACAACTATCAGATCTCTAACACAAAACTATTTACAAGGTCAGGTTTTAGTATGGTTTGACGGGATCCTAACAGCGGTATTACTGGTCGTAGTGAAATCCCCCTCCACCTCCACCTCCGACCCCTCCTTGCCGGAACGGGTTGGTGTCATTTGTGCGGGTCTGTTGAGTGGTCGTGGTGGTTATGTGTCCGTTGGAGCCGGCGCCGGCGCCTCCGCTCTGACTACTGTAATCGGTCGACTGCATCTCGATCGACTCATAAGTCCCGTAACTGTTCTCCGCCTGGCCCTTTGACAACTTTGAGTACTCGAGGTGGTTCTTGACATCCGAAGGAACTTGCTGCCCATCCTGCATAGTGTAGGTCTGGTAATCTCCTGTGGGAGGATCCCCCATGGTCACCTTCTCCTCCTGCCCCTCCTCGAAGGGCTTGTAGTCATACACGTGTCGTAACGTGTAGAGCAACGGAACGTAGAGGAGATTGGACAGGGCTATCCCGATGTTGAGAGCCACGAAGCCTATCCCCGCCACGACGCTGCCGGCGATCATAGGCCCGAAGGCGTAGGCAAAGGAATATGAGATGTCCGCGATGGCGTAAATAGACCCGTAGACGCTGACGTAGCGCGTGTCAACCAAGTACCCGAGCGTGGGCAAGAGCGCCGTGTCTATGAGGGCGATCCCAAAGCAGATGAAGCAGATGGGTATCATGACGCACCAGTAGTTACTCGAGAAGGGCAGGAAGAGGCAGCTGATCCCCTCGAGGGCGAGGCCGAAGGCTGCCATCATCCACTGGTAGTTCGGATACTTGCTAGCCATCTTGACAGTGAATACCACTCCAGCCACGTGCGGGAAGAACGCCGGAAGCCATATCATTCCGAGCTGCCACTCCTCCATGTCCATTGTGTCCATCATCCAGACACTGATGGTAGGCTCAAGGAAGGCCAGTGAGACGTTGGACATCATCAGGGCCCCCGCGCAGCAAAGGATGTAGGGGTCCATGAAGAGCATCCATATAGGCGTCCCCTGCGGGTGTTGGTATCCTGTACACTTTTTCTCGTCCTGTATGGGTCGCATGACTATCCGAAGCATGATGGCATCAAAGAGGGACACGAAGGCCAATATCAAGAAGGGCACTTCCTTTCCTCCGAACTGATACAATGTCGCCCCGAAGGGCGGCGCCACTAAACAACCGAAGGATATGAAGGCTAGAGCTATACCAAGGGCCTTTGTCCTCTCCGCTTCCTCCGTATAGGTATCGGCGATCATGGCCAGACCCGAGGTGTCCGCAAAGGCCGAGCCTACACCCTGAAGGCTCCTTGCAAACAGAAGAACGCTGTAGGACCTGCCGCAGGCGAATATGGCGGTAGAGAAGAACATGATGATGAGACCTATGGTCATGGGGATGTCGTAGCCGATCCTGTCAATGATCGTCCCGGAGATCGGGTTGATCATGAGCTGGACCAAGGCCTTAGAGGCGAATAGAACACCTATGGCCGTACCCTCGCCCTCGTAGACCGTCACTTGGTTGATCATCTTGAACTTGATCTGCGTGTTCGTCACGGAATAGTTCCCGGTGGCGTTGGTGACGTATTGGGTATTGGAGTCGTTGTACTTGACCCTACTGCCTCCCTCCATGTGCGTTTCCCAAGCACCGATCTGCCTTAAGTAGTCAGGGATAATGGGGACGATCACCATGTACAACATGTTGTCCAGAAGGAGCGCAATGCTCACAATGATCATAACAAACTTTCTCTGGGTCTTCTTCTCCTTCAGGATGTCGTAGACGGCATCCCAGATGTCCTGCAGGGTCAGGTTTAACCCCGGGATGAGGAAGTTCCTTATTCCGTCCGGCACTGGCATTTTGGCGGGTTACCTACGTACGCCTCCTTTAAAAATTATGTTATTCAAAATGTTAAATTGGCAATATTTGAGTCCTTGAACTTAAGCCAAGTTTTTATTATTTTTTCTTTGCTTTTGTTTTACTTTTTGGTTCTTCAAAAACACATAACTTTCACAATTGGTTCTTGATTTTCAAACACTTGGAAGTTATTTCAATTGTATTATGATTTAATGAAGATAAAATTCTTACCGAAATGAAGATGGTAGTAAAGAGGAAAAAGACAGAAATGACGCCACAAGAGTGACAGAGGCTGAAGACAAGAAGAGAAGTGAATGACCGGAGTAGTAGCTGAAGAAGTAGGAAGAAGATCTGGTCGTATCCGAAAAGCTTTGAGGCGGAATGCTGTTGAAGAACATGCCCTATCTCACTTCCTCACTAGAGCGATCTTATTGTCCTATACCCTCTCACACTTGAATCACTTACTTCCCTTTTTTCACTTTCCTGCGACTTAGATCACGTGTTCTTTCGTTATGGATATTGTCCATGTACCAAGGGGCGTCTATGTTGTTATTTACGGAGACTTCCCGTCTACCAGAATATCCAGGGCCCTCCACCCGGCGTGCGATCCATCGGTAATCGGCGCGGTGTTCCGTGGGGTTGTTTTTTCGATCCGCCTTGCTCGGCTCGTTCAATAGAGTCCCGTTTTCTTTTGGGGTGTGGTGAGGGGGATTTGAGCTTTCTCTCCTGCCCGCTGCGTTTTGTTTAGTAATGAAGAGCTGAGGATCTGGGAGGACAAGAAGTGCTTTTGGATTGACGGTCTCGAGAGCCCTTTAGATTACAGAGCGAGATCAAGAGCAGAGGGGGAAGGTAGATGAGGATGGAAGGAGGGAGGAAAGGAGGTGTGGGAAGTTATGATGAGCGTAGTGGCAGTGGCAGCGATGCTAGGAGGTGATGGTAGAGGTGGAGGCTGTGGATATGATACGGATAGTGGATGAAAATGAGAAAAGTATTGAGACGGCTGCTTTAGTGGATTGGTGGTGTAGGTAATGTTAGTGATGGTAGTGTTTTTGGTGGAAAAGGGAGAAGAACGACGAGGTCTTGGTGACAAAAGGCAATGGGAATGGGAAGGAAGTTGACCAAAGTCGAAGTTAAGAACACGACACGAATGTCTTGTATCAATTCAACGGTATACAATTACAAAATACACCAATAAATCTTACAAGACAGGATAACAAATTGCGAATGAAGATATATATTTTCTTACACTATTCAGCTAATATCACAGAATTATGGAATTTCATACAAGGTTTAGAACAAATTGTTTTTTGGCAAACAAAACACGTGTTTGTTGTAAAGTTAGGTTGTTCCTCCAACTAGGTAAGTTGAGGTTGCTGGTGGAGAAGTCTTCGGTCGAAGATTTTCCACCCAAGTCGACAATTCCTGACACGTCCGTCGATGACAGCAGTAGCAGAAGCAGCAGGAGCGGTAGTAGCAGTAGTAGCAGCAGTTGTTTCCGTGGAAGTGTAGGTATGATAACAACTAGCAGTTGTAGCGTTAGCAGTTGTGGTGGTAAGATTGGTTGGGACAGATATGTTGGTAAAATTTTAGCAATGTTGTCAAAAACAAAGCATCAGGAAGAGTGAAAATTAGTTGAAATGTTCTGTGAGAAAGAAAATGACTGAAAGAGTAGCAGATGCTAGACTGAATATGAGCAGTTGTTGGAGGAGGCCTTCTTAAATCCAATCTCTCACATACTTGGTGACCACAAGTATGCTATCCTCCCCTTTGGTGACGAAGGGTAGTCTGTTGTTGTTGCTGCTGTTGTTGTAGTTTGGATGGTTGTAGTGATGACAGGTGCTGGAGCAGTGTGTTACTGGGTTTACCAACACTAAACAACAATCTACTCTGTTATGACTTGCTACTGGTAACAGCAGATGTATGAGAAATGGCAGTTTAAGTGGATCAAGTAGCAATAAAAAAGGGGCGTTCCTGGTAAAGTTACAGTTTTGACAACAAATTCTTAGGGTGACTTCTTGAATCGTCTATCTATGGCCCCTTTCCCCGGTGAGGATTGGATTTGAGGAGACGGTGATATAAACAGGAGGAAGAGAAGGGAAGGAAAGAGACGTAGTGTTGATGTAGATGTTGTTGATATTGTAGATGTTGTAGTTGTTCTT
>NC_134777.1:131005560-131008060 GCF_046742065.1 Oratosquilla oratoria
TGTGTATGTGTATGTGTATGTGTATGTGTATGTGTATGTGTATGTGTATGTGTATGTCTGTCTGTGTGCGCGTGTGTGTGCATGTGTGTATTTGTGTCCGTGTGCGAGCGCGTTCCTGTATGTGTTTGTATGTGTTCTCGCGAACGTGAAATAAATCACAAGTTTTTTTTCGCGCAAATGCACAAAAACACTCGCAATTCAAACTTTATTTGCGCGAAGTACACGTTGAAACCAAGCGTTGATTGGGAAATTTGAGGAACTGCTCTAATTCCGGCGAACGTCGAGTTGGATGACAGTGATGGAGTTAATCATGAAACATTTGAATTTAGTGGAGACAGATATAATGCTCCCACTGAAATCACACGATGAAGCTCATGACATACATAACAGTGCTGGATGGCAACAAAACCCTATCACACTGCGAGGATCTTAAGGTTAAAAAAAAAAAAAAAAAAAAAAAAAAAAAAAAAAAAAAAAAAAAAAAAAAAAAAAAAAAAAAAAAAAAAAAAAAAAAAAAAAAAAAGGATTATGATATGTTGGAAGGAATGATGTACTGATATAAAATGAAAATGTAAGTTGATGTAATTTTTAGAAAGAGAGAAGAGAAGCAGCTAACGGGTTATTTGCTGAAAGACCCTAATTTATTAAATGTATTATCTAAGTTACCTAACTCCTTCTTAGGATTGGGGCTTACAGGGAACTCTAACCTTTATCTATATCTGATCTAAGTATTAAAACTACTTAACGCGTGGCGCGAACCTTATTTCAATGCTTTAATTGTTTTGATAAGGAAAAGAAGGAGGAGAGGAAGAAAAATAGTAGGGAGAATATGATAAATAAATTGAAGAAGAAAAAGAAGAAGAAAAAGAAAAAGAAAAGAAGAAAAAGAAAAGAAGAAGAAGAAGAAGAAGAAGAAGAAGAAGAAGAAGAAGAAGAAGAAGAAGAAGAAGAAGAAGAAGAAGAAGAAGAAGAAGAAGAAGAAGAAGAAGAAGAAGAAGACGAAGACGAAGAAGAAGACGAAGAAGAAGAAGAAGAAGAAGAAGAAGAAGAAGAAGAAGAAGAAGAAGAAGAAGAAGACGAAGAAGAAGAAGAAGAAGAAGAAGAAGAAGAAGAAGAAGAAGAAGAAGAAGAAGAAGAAGAAGAAGAAGAAAAAGAAGAAGAAGAAGAAGAAAAATGTGGATGAAAAGGAAAGGAAGAATTAGAAAAAAAAATGAAGAAAAAAGAGAAGTAGAAGAAGGAGGAAAAATAATTAATAAGAAAAGAAAAATAAGTAGAAAAACAAACGGATAAATAGATAAGAGAGAGAGAGAGAGAGAGAGAGAGAGAGAGAGAGAGAGAGAGAGAGAGAGAGAGAGAGAGAGAGAGAGAGAGAGAGAGAGAGAGAGAGAGAGAGAGAGAGAGAGAGAGAGAGAGGAATAAGCAGACTTACTAACACAAAAAAGGTAAAAAATAGAAAAGATATGAAACGAGGGGGAAATGACACCTGCTGCTTTTTCTAATTAAACCCTGCATCGCAATTCATCATTTGTGTTGTCAGTAAGCGCTTTTCGCTCCTAACGCCAACACCATTTATCACTCTAGAACCCCGTCCTGACTCTTATGAACACCCTAATCTAGCTTTGAACCCTGGTTCTTATATCCATGAGGCGCTTCAACCCTAAGACTAACCCTTAATCTTTTAGGAAGGCGGGCGGGGGAAGACACTACAAACCAGTGAAAAAAAAAAAAAAAAAAAAAAAAAAAAAAAAAATAAAAAAAAAAAAAAAAAAAAAAAAAAAAAAAAAAAAAAAAAAAAAAAAAAAAAGTGTTTTGGTTTCCATAGACCATGAGTCTGTTCTCGAGTGGATCTGAAATATATTTGGTCTTTCCAGGAACAAAACATCTCATCAGACTGATGATTCTTTAAAGTCAAGAAGTCTCTAATGTAGAGGGTGGTGCCTACTTACGAAAGACATTTGGAAACGGAATTTAGTTTAGTATGTCCTTATATGGATACTCGCTGGCCAAACGTGTTAGAGCGTCTCTACTTGCGGCGGAGATTGAGGTGACGGCAATGCGAATTCTACCGCCAGCGAGCTGGACCAAGGGCATGGTTTATTACATTCCACGCTACAAAATCTTCTGTAGGGGGTACCGTCCTAGCCTCCTGATAGCCGGACTTCGCGACGTTAAACCGAATCATGCTCTTATCGAGAACTCAATTTGCCACCAAGAAGGACTCGAACCGCCCTCACTCCTGACCTCCTGACTGTCAATGTAAACTCCTCTTAGTCCTCATTCGCATTTACTTTCCCTCAACTCCTCCTCAATTTCTCGTCTTCCTCAACTTAATGATGATGGTTTGGTTTAATGTCCCGAAACTCCCCCCCCCCCATCAGGTGGCTAGGACGGTGACCCTCACAGAGGACTTTGTAGCGTACAATTTAATGAACCATACCCTTGGTTCAACTTGTTGGCGGCAGAGTTCGTAATGCAACCTCCGCCGCAATAGCGACGCTCT
>NC_134777.1:131018060-131033060 GCF_046742065.1 Oratosquilla oratoria
TTCGAACTGAACTACATTGCACTGCCTCTACACGAAGTTTATTCCATTCATTAACTACACGGCTGGCGAAGTTGTTTCTACCCACTTCCAAATTAAATATATTTCCTGACAGTTTGAGACCATTATTTCTTGTCGGATTCTCATTCAGTGTGAAAATGAAGACATTATTATTTCATTTTTAATTGTTTACTATATATACTTATTTTTTATGATCATTTTGATTGTCAGATTAATGTTTTCTTCGTACATGTAAATAAAAGAATAAGAAAACATATGAAAGAATTTTGAGCTAAATCAGAAATGTCTAGAATATCATAAAGTAATGGAACCTTAATCTACAAAAAAAAGTTTGAATCCTCTTAAGAGTCCGAGACATAACTACGAAAAGAAGAGAGTTTTGCTCTCGGAAGTCAAACCTGAAGAGGAAGAAGAATAAGAAGAGCAATTAGGTGCTGTGGACGAACTTCTACCAAATCTCGGCCTTCAGAACAACTTTGGGTAACTGGGTAACTGGTAATTAGAATGCTCAGTACTTCTTTCTTTCTCGTCATACAAGCCTCTACCTCGTTCTCCTTCTTCCATTTACCTTGAAGTCTTCGTCAAAAGCTATTCTAAAAAAATATGTAAAGAGTATATCTTCTATTCGGATGATTGGTCAGATGTCAAAACATGGTATTTTAGAGAAATAAGTGTGTGTGTGTGTGTGTGTGTGTGTGTGTGTGTGTGTGTGTGTGTGTGTGTGTGTGTGTGTGTGTGTGTGTGTGTGTATGTGTGTGTGTGTATTCACCTCGGATCTGCTGCAGCCTCTTTTTCGAGACAGCCAGACACCACCCTACGGCAGTGAGCTCAGAGCTCATTATTAGCAGATCTCTGGGTAGGTCTGAGACCACTCACACTCCACACACCGGGAATGCAAGGTCACAATTCCTTGACTAACGTCCCGTACCTACTCGCTGCTAGGTGAACAGGGGCTACACGTGAAAGGAGACAAACCCAACTTGTCTCCGCCCGGCCGGGGAATCGAACCCCGGTTCTCCGGCTTATGAGGCCAGTGCTTTACCAATCCGCCACCGGGCCGTGTGTGTGTGTGTGTGTGTGTGTGTGTGTGTGTGTGTGTGTGTGTGTGTGTGTGTGTGTGTGTGTGTGTGTGTGTGTGTGTGTGTGTGTGTGTGTGTGTGTGTGTGTGTGTGTGTGTGTGTGTGTGTGTGTGTGTGTGTGTGCGTGTGTGTGTGTGCGTGTGTGTGTGTGTGTATTTACCTATTTCTATTAATTCATTCATTTATTTTGCATGGATTAAAGGCTCACAAACTGCTTTGTTCTTTCATCCTGTTTTAATACATACTGCCTTAAGACAGTCTATAAATCAACACTTTCTAACTTTATCTGGGTTTTATGATTTCAGGTTTTATTCCTACTTCTGTCAGGCGATTTTATTTACTCGGGGGGAAACCACCCCATTTAGTGGAGAAAGGATTACTATTATTTCTCATTTCCTATTTTCATATATTCATTTTCTGCTTTTTTTTTTGTCCTCCTACCTCCACTTACATTTTATTTTTTCTTCAGATATTCCACGTTCCTTATTTCATTTCATTTTCCTGTTCACTTCTTTCTCTTCTCTCTCTATTTCCTCACTTCCGTCTCCTTTTCCCTGTGCCTGCCCCTGGTCCCTATTTCCCTTCCCCTATTCCCCTATTTCCCTTCCCTCCCCTTCTCCTGCAGGCCTTCTTCAATTCCCTAGCGGCTTGCTTGGCCCCAAGTTTATTCCCTAAATATTTTTCTGAAAATATATTTCTTTTCATTTTTTTTTTCTCCTTATTGACCGAGTCATTTGGGATTTTCTCTCTCTCTCTCTCTCTCTCTCTCTCTCTCTCTCTCTCTCTCTCTCTCTCTCTCTCTCTCTCTCTCTCTCTCTCTCTCTCTCTCTCTCTCTCTCTCTCTCTCTCTCTCTCTCTCTCTCTCTCTCTCTCTCTCTCTCTCTCTCTCTCTCTCTCTCTCTCTCTTTTGTGGGAAGTGGTGTGTTCTCTCTTCCTAAAAATGATATTTTTATCTTTACGAAGGAATTTCTTTCCTTTACGAAGTAAGTCTTGTGTGTTTATTTTTTATTCTCTTCTGTCGGTGATTTTCAATTATACCGCGTTTTTTCTTTAATTTTCTGTTGTTTTGTTGTTTAAAATGTTCTTTTCTTTTTTATATTTTCTTCATCTTAGTCTCTACTTACTCTTTTATGTTCTTTATATTTTCATCCACTTTTCTTATCCAAATTTTTTATCAACATTTTTATCCACTACCTACCCTTTTATGTTCTTTATATTTTCATCCACTTTTTCTTATTCCATGTTGACCTTCGTTTTTTTTTTTCTGAGACCCTTTCTGTTTTATTTTTGCTAATTTCTCTCTCTCTCTCTCTCTCTCTCTCTCTCTCTCTCTCTCTCTCTCTCTTTTATTCCCACTTCGTTATATCACAACCCGTCTTTATTTCTTTTCCTTTTATTTTGACCTTTATCAGTCTTTGTTAATTTTTTTCTTCGTCTTTAGGACATTTCTTCTGAAAATTTCAACAGTTTCCTTCTGGTTAACAGTTTGAGATTGAAAGGTTTTGCCCTAAATTGAACTACATGTTTTGATATTAGTCAGAACTGAAATACTGTAATCAATTAATATACATATACCAAGGCTTTTTACTCCTTACAAGGGAGGTAGCCAAAAACGAAAAGGCATAAAATCACTCCCACCCATTCCATCCCTGAATACACTCCACACACCTCCACCCTTCCTCTTATCTTAACACCTCCTGGATGACGGGTCATCCCTGCACCATGTCCACTGCCCTGGGTCAGAAGCAGTGTTGCAAGACACAGCGCATCCACAGCAAGGCCGCTTCATTAAATCGGCGACCCCCCCCCTCTCCGTCTCCCCATGCATACAAGAAGAGGACGGGGAGAAATCCCTTCGGACTGCGTAAAATTTTGCTCACACATACTACCTCACCCCCCATCCACCCGCCCATTCCACCTCATGCATCACAACATCATCCATATACAACCATTCTCCATTCACCCCTATCTTCTGTCCTCTCCCGTCCTTCCTCAACAGACATTCCCCTCTTCCTCAAAGCCCCCTTCACCCCATCCATCCACCTCATCCTAGGACCTCCCTTCATGTTCACTCCCTCCACATCTGCCTTCCACACTTCTTTTACTAGTCTTTATTCACTCATTCTTTCCATGTGTCCAAACCATCCTAATACTATTTCATCAACCCTATCTTACAATAACTATTTCAAATTATTAAAATGGTCATTGGAACTTATCAGATGATTCATCAGACTGGTGGAAGATGTTAGCGATTTTGGTGTTAAGAATTATTTTTATTAATAATTATTTCTATTTCCATCCCATTTCTCCTCAGCCTCCATTACTAACTTTCTTTCCTCCTCCTCCTCTTCCCTCTCCTCCTCCTACTCCTTGTCCTCGTTCTCCTCATCTTTCTCATTCCGTGCTCCAAATACTTTTCCATCATATTACTTTTGCTGCCACCCGTTTTTTCTTTTCTCTTTATTTCTCTTTATTTCACTACTTTTTCTCTCTCCAGCGAGCATCCCAGGATACAGATGAATACTGATCTATCTAGAAAGTGATGCCAATAAACGTAGTTTTCTAGATTTCATAAATTTTCAGTGCCAGCATTGGAAAACTTTTGGATTCTAGAAATTTCCAGTAGAGAGAACTCTCTCTAACTCTCTCTTACTCATTAGCCAACTCTGACCCGAAAACTGAGAGAAATTTGTGACACCTGAATGCAATAAGGACTCCTTTCTGATATCTTTGGTTCACAATAATGACTCTTTTGGTACGAAAGGCGTTTCTGAGGACTTGTCCAAAAATGTACGAAACGTGTCATAACTTTAACTTATGTGTTTAACTTGTGTTTACATCATAGTAAAAAGGCCTTATTACAATTTCTTTTCTTTTTACTACTTTGTGAATTGACTCAAATTTGCCTACTTTCTCATAAACAATCTTTATCAGTTTCACTTTCTTTTTAGGTTCATCATAAAAGCTATATTTGTTTTTGCCTCTCTTCCTACGGCATTTCTTTCTCCCTCCCACTCTCTCTCTCTCTCTCTCTCTCTCTCTCTCTCTCTCTCTCTCTCTCTCTCTCTCTCTCTCTCTCTCTCTCTCTCTCTCTCTCTCTCTCTCTCTCTCTCTCTCTCTCTCTCTCTCTCTCTCTCTCTCTCTCTCTCTCTCTTGCTCCGTCTGTCTCTCTCTCTTCCACTGTTATTTTTGTACTCAATATTTGACTCAATATTTGACTCAATATTTGACTCAATATTTGACCAATACTATCATCTACTCAAGATTTAAATAATGTTTTTTTCTAAATAAAGAAAATGTCATTTTTGAGACTTTAAAACTTAATTTTACAATTTCCGTTTTTATTGACAACATTTATTTAAAAATCAAAGAGTAAAGATTTTTCCTATCCTAGGGCAGCTTGATTTTGTAATGGCGTATTCCCTTACAAAATGTTTGCTGGTGGGTTAAAGCGTCAGTTCTTGCGACGGAGGTCGAGGTGACAACAGTTCAAACCCTACCACTAACGCGTTGGACCAAGGGCATAGTTCAATAAGTTCCACGCTACAAAGTCCTCTGTAAGGGTCATCGTCCTAGCCTCCTGATAGCGGGAGTTTGCGACGTTAAGCCGAATCACACCATCGTATTGTCTTTTTGAAAAGCGTTTTGTAAACTGTTTGTTTTTCGTTCTCTGTTGGCCTTTGGCATCATATTGACGTGCACAGATAAAAAAGAAATAGTTTGCGTTTATTTGTTTTGCAATATAAACAAAATCTTTGTATATCCAGGTATGGGTGCTGCCCCGTGTCCTGTCACTAATGTAATGACAAAGAGAGAGAGAGAGAGAGAGAGAGAGAGAGAGAGAGAGAGAGAGAGAGAGAGAGAGAGAGAGAGAGAGAGAGAGAGAGAGAGAGAGAGAGAGAGAGAGAGAGAGAGAGAGAGAGAGAGAGAGAGAGAGAGAGAGAGAGAGAGAGAGAGAGAGAGAGAGAGAGAGAGAGAGAGAGAGAGAGAGAGAGAGAGAGAGAGAGAGAGAGTGTTACAAGCAATCTCAGTACCTCAAAAGGTTTCACAACCCATACTGAGGGGGTACCGTAAAAAGGTTACCAGGGATTTACACCAGTCCCTACATTAATGTGCGTAGCACCTTGTTCAACCGACTTTTAAACTGCTCAACTGAGAAACTATTTACCACGTCTTTTAGCAGTCTGTTCCAAATGTTGCACAATTTATAGATAAAAAAGTCACCAACCTTGTCACAAGAGTAACGAGGGGGGAGTGGGCTTCCATCCATGATTGCAAGGGGCATTCATGCCCAAGCTAAAGATATATCGATAGTCAATGTTATCAAATTTTTTAAGTATTTTGAAAAACTCTATTAACTGTCTTCGCGATGATATGGTTTCTAACGCAAGATCCCCAAAGCCTTGAAACGCCTCTGGTATCCTATGTGTCTAATGGCGGGAATAAGTTTCGTTGCTCCTGCTTAAATTCGTTTTAGCTTCTGTAAGTCGGTGACCAGAACTGGACGGCGAATTCCAGATGGGGATGAACCAGAAAAATGTGAAGTGGCAAGACTATTTCTTGGTTGCGGTAACGAAACTGTCTTCTGATGTAACCAATAGCTTTTGTGTCTTCGTTTCTACTTCAATGCACTGTTTCAATGATTTGAGGTAGCTGCTAATCAAGACACCCAAATCTTTTTCCAATCATGGACTTGCTATGTCAAAGACCCAGAAGAGAATAATCTGTCCTCTGATTTGCATGCTCTATAAGCAAAATCTTGAACTTATCCAGATTAAATGACATCAGCCACTTCTCAGACCACTCTCCCACTCCCTCTAAGTCTCACCTAAGAACTTCTACAAACTTGGTTATGCGGCTCACAATACCAACATCCATATCAACGATATAGATGATAAAGAGGAGCGGACCCAATACAAATCCTTGGGGTAACCCATTGGTAACAGGAGACCAACTAGATGGTACCCAGTGATAACTACACGCTGTTTTCTATCATTTAACCAGACCCCAATCCAATCTAACACTACTCCTCTAATACCCATGGCTCGAACTTTCGACATTAACCTCTTATGAGGTACTTTATCAAAGGCTTCCTGAAGTCGAGATAATGTATGTCGATTGCTCTGTTCTTGCCATATACTTAAAGAATGATATGGGAAAAATCTATCAAATTACTTAAGCATGATCTGTGACTCCGCAAACCGTGCTGCGAGTCTAATAACAGGTTGTTACCCTCCAGAAACTCGACTATTCCACAGTGACATCTTCCAGTATCTTCCCTACTATGGAAATAAGGCTGATAGGTCGGATAGGAGAGGATAGGATATGGTATGATAGGAGAGAGAGAGAGAGAGAGAGAGAGAGAGAGAGAGAGAGAGAGAGAGAGAGAGAGAGAGAGAGAGAGAGAGAGAGAGAGAGAGAGAGAGAGAGAGAAAGAGAGAGAGAAGAGGGAGAAGGAGCGGACTCTGACCTTAAATAAGTTATTTTCGATCGTGACCCTCTTCTAGTGGAAGCATTATATCGACTGTCCTGTGCCTAGACAGCATCAACAAAGCAAATAAATTGGAACCACATACACTAATCCTCTTATAATTCTTTTTCTCGATATTACACCAACTCTCAGACTAGGGAGTAAAATTTGCTTTTTGACATCTTTACTGACGTCATAGGTCAAGGTCATGACCTCATTACAGGTGCTGGTACCAAGGCAAGGCTGGCACCTCGGATAGTGCCACTTTTTTGTGTACAATATTTCAGTAATTGGCATCCTCCTCCTATTCCCCTCCTCCCTTCCCTTTTTCCACCCCTCCCTTCTCCTCTTCTCTTTCCCTTCCTTCTCCTCCCTTACTAATCTCTTTTCTTCTTCCGATCCTCCTCCTCTTCCTCCTCTTCTTCCTCCTCCTCCTCCACCTCCTCTGCCTCCTCTACCATCATCACCCCTCCCGCATCCTCCTCTTCTTCCTCCTTTCACTACTCTCCTTGCTCTTTGTGAAATTCTTGTCCTTTCTCCTAATCTTCTTCTCCTTCCTCTTCTTTCTCCTCCTCCTCCTTTTAAGTTCTTCTTTTTTCTCTTCTCCTTCGTCCTGCTCTACTATCCTGTCCCTATTCATTCTTTTCCTCTTCCTCATCCTCTTCCTCCTTTTCTTCGTCGTCTTCCTGGTGTTTACCACTCAATTAATACTAATCCAAATACCACTGAACAGGGATACTAGTGGTTACAGCGTCAGCTCACTGACGCCTACTCCTATATCAACACAGGTACAATAACAATTATCACATAAATAACAAATGGTGCACCAATATTAACATTAATGTACTACTTCAAATGCTAATAATATCAATACCACTACCACTACATATGCCAATTCTAAGAACAAATAATAAGAACAAAGACTCAAATCCTGACTAAAAGTGTCAAAATGAACGCACAGATATTGTTAAATATTTCACAACCATTAAATATAAAATGAAAATGACTATACGAGACAGAACTGATGCTGTTTTTACGATAATCATCAATCATGAAAACAAAGAAGGAAATTACACCAACAATTATATGGGACCCTCGGCTACATTTTCAACCAGAAAACAAATGATAACCATTAAATGAAGATGAAAACAAAGATGGGAACTGCAGGAACATATCATCAACGATTACATGGGACTGCAGACCCTCGGCTTATATTTCCACCAGAAAACAAATGATACTCATTAAGTGAAGATGGAAACAAAGATAGGAACTACAGGAACGTACTGAGAGCAATCATCTAGGACTGAGGATCCTCGACCACTTTTTCCATCAGAAAACAACATCTTCCAGTGTTTCAGTGTACCAGACCCCATCGGCGGTCCCTCTCCTCTATCTACCTGTGGCTCCTAAGGAATCCCCTCGACGCTTCTCACACATTCTTGAAGACCTGAACAGTCTTCAAAGGGTCTCTTGTCCGCCCTTGGGTCCTCGACTTTCACCCCGGACACTGTATCATCTCTAGAGGATTTTTCTTTGCCCAGGAAAAGCGTTTAACTGCAGAATTGGGACTCTTCTTTATAACCTAATCTGGAAATTTGTCCTACTAGTTAACAATAGAGTTATAACTTGTCCCACTCTTATCCCAGAAACTATGTTTTACTAATAAAAGGGACTTTTCACCCAAGGGAAGCATTTAGCTAAATGATGTCAGAATTGGGCATCTTCTTTATAGCCCAGTGGGGCAATCTGTCGTACTAGTTAACACCAGTGGTGTAATTTGCTTCACTTTCACACCAGAAACTATGTTTCACTACTGAAATGGACTATTTTTTTCTACTCAGGAAAAACGTTTTTCTGTCTGATGTCAGAATTGGGCATCCTCTTTATAGCCTAGTGGGGGTAATTTGTCCTGCTTGTTAACACTACTGGTATAACTTGTCCTGCGTTTACCTCCGGACACTATTTCTTCCTTCTGAAGGGTCTTATTTACCTAGAGAGAACGTTTAGGTAACTGGTGACTGAATTGGATATCCTTCTTATGGGCTAATTTGTCCTACTTGTTAATACTAGCGGTATAACTTGTCCTACTCTTACCCCGGACACAATTACTCACATCCGAAGAGTCTTTGCTAAGGGAGAGCACCTAATGATCATATTTAACTTTCTGATGTATGAATTGGGTATTATCTTTATAACTCACTGTCCTACTCGTTGACACCAGTGGTATAATTTCTCCTAGTAGTGAACAACAGTGGTATATCTAGTTCTGTTAGTTAACATTAGTTGTGTAAATAGTTATAATAGTTAACATCAGATAAATTTATTCAGCTGAGGGCTCAGCCAAGTCCAAAGAGATAAAATTTAAAATAATTTGAAAAAACTGCCGTCAGATGATTTTATTCAATTGAGGAAAAAAAACAATCTGGGACGAGAGGGTTGACAACTATCCCCGTTAGTCCTGTAACTGTATTTTACGATTCTAAAGGTTTATTCTAGCTGTCACTAGGCGATTTTATTCAGTTAAGGTAAACTACCCTCTATAGATGAAACATTCAAGTGGAAACAGTCGCACTGAAAACTACCTGAGGCTTATTGATAAACTCTGAAATAATTGTTCTGATTTAGTGAGACGATCTTATTCATCTAGACGATGATTCTGAGACAGAAAGGATGATTGGAAATCTATGAAGATAAACAATATTGTTGTCAAACAAGCTTCCTTCACAGAACATAGAGTTGTCTGCCAACACAATTCTGAGCCAGCAATTCAGTATACTGCCATCCATGCAGTAAGAGGCATCAGTTACATCATATCTCTTGCTGACAACAATTGTTGTCAGTCTTCAATCCAACAAATGATGACACCATTGCAAGCCATGCCAACCCAGCATAGATTCTGCTGTCCTTGCTTCCATCTGACAACAAACTGACAACGCTATCCTTTTTCCAATGGAACTGTTTTCATGAATAGAAAGGAGTGATAAAGATTTACAATGGCACAACACTTTACCAACAGTGTCGCAAAGACTCGTTGCATTGACACCACACTACAGTGAAATCACTGCATATAGACACTCTTGCCAGCCAAGTAAATGCTTGTCTTAAATATATAAAGATGCTTGAAAAACAAACAATTAAACAAAACAAACAAACAAACAAACAAACAAACAAACAAACAAACAAACAAACAAACAAACAAACAAACAAACAAACAAACAAACAAACAAACAAAAAACAAACGAACGAACGAACCAAAGGTAGGTTGGCTGCAACGCTAGAAATAAAGCTTTCATTGCACAAGGGTTTGCCTTGACTGAATAAAATCGCTTGGCGTAACCAGAACATATGCATAAATAATGAATAGTGTAGAAAATAATTTTTTCATATAAGTAATGGCAACACAACAAACACTGACAACAGTTTCCACGTTATCATCTCCCCGGAATAGTGGCACTTTGGTAAACAAGAACACTGCGTCAATATCAACAAGAACACAAGAACAGAGTGGACAGTAACATTATCCACTTTTTGATGGAAAGTGTCTTTAGTTAGATTATTTAGTATATTAATATATCATCAGAAATTATTATCATAATAATGATGCGTTCATTATAGCATCATTGCTATTTGCACTTGCGTCATTATTACTATTGTCATCACAATCATCGTCATCATCATCATCATCATCATCATCATCATCATCATCATCATCATCATCATCATCATCATCATCATCATCATCATCATCATCATCATCATCATCATCATCATCATCATCATCATCATCATCATCATCATCATCATCATCATCATCATCATCATCATCATCATCATCATCATCATCATCTTCATCATCAATGACAACAACAACAACTTTGTCACCACACTCAATGATAATGGTGTCTCTCCACTCACAACTTATGATCACTAAAATAGTTTTCACAAAGCGTTGCACCATTAAAGTCTTTTAGTGCAAACACTAGATAATCTTAGTGGAGGTATTTTTATTGTTTTTGACCCAGGTGACACATAAATATACACTAAACTCTGGGTACCTCCACCACTAAAAAGTGTCCAATCTCCACTAAAAATGGCCAGTAATTGATATGTCGGTAGTGTTGGTGCCACTAATAATGCCGTCACTCTATGGATTCTACTTTCACTGAAGATATCACTACTACTGAATAGTTTCGCAGCCACTAGAAAGCGTTACAGACAAACACTAACAAAAACGATGCCACTCAAGTGTCAAAAACCACAGGAACATCCAACACTAACAAAAGTATTTTAGCCACAATAAAGTTTCAGCACCGCAAAAAAAGGCTGCTACTGTCACTAACTTTAGTGTTATTATCACCATTGCACTTGAAAGGCTATTCCACCACTACACGACTACGATCACCACTAAGAGCCACTACCACCACCACCACCACCGCCACCGCAAAGCTTGTGCCGCAAACAAGAACTGAGCCCATCGCATGAGGCCCCAACACCACGACGACAACCACCACCACATTCTCCACCACATTCTCCACCACTACACACAGTCCGCGCGATGCAGGCCTCCGACGCAGGACCGAAATACGTGCGGAGCCCAAAATTTCGAAAAGCCGCCGAAGACAAGGCGAGCCAAGGAAGGCCCCCCCGAAAAAAAAGACGAAGAAAAGACTGACCACGCCACCAGACGATCAAGGGTGGAGTGAGCTCGGGAAAGGAACCGACGTACTAACGCACAGGTAGACCGTAGTCGGGCGGGCTCAGGGTGGGTGTGGTGGGGTGGCAGAGAGGTGGGAGGAGGAGGAAGGTGGGAGGGAGGAAGGGATGGAGGGAGGGGGAGAGGTAAGGAGGTTAAGGAGGATCCTTGAGATGAAGGAGGGAGGGAGGAGAAGAGGTCAACGTGAAGAGGTAAGGAGGATGAGAAATAAGGTGATGACTCTGAAAAAGGTGGAAGGTATGCGAAAGGAGGGAGGAGGGTGGGGAGAAGGAGGAGGAGGAGGAGGAGGAGGAGGAGGGGGTGAGGCAGCGCCACGGACCTACAGGACAGGCACGACAGAGCCGGGGACGGGTTGGAGGAAGAGGAGGAGGAGGAGGTGGAGTAGGACGTGGAAGAGTAGGAGGAGGAGGAGAAGGTGGAGGAGGACCAAGAGGAAGAAGAAGAAATATACAGAAATAGGAGAAGGAGGTATAGGAGGAGAAATAGGGGGAGGAAGAAGAGGAGGAGGAGGAGGAGGAGGAGGAAGAGGAGGTGGCAGAGGAATAGTAAGAGAGGAAGAGGAGAAGGAAGAGGGAAGAAGGAGAGAGAGGAAGAGAAGCAGATGTAGGAGAAAGAAGATAGGAGTAGGACAGGTAAGAAGAGAGGAGGAAGACAGGATGAGCAGAAGGAGAAAGAGGGGTGGAGGAGGAGGAAGAGGAAGAGGAGGAGGAGGAGATGGAATAGGAAAAAAGAATAGAGAATAAAAGAAATGTGAAAATATTCACAAGTACAAAGAAAAAAGAAAAATTCGAAAAGAATAAAGATGAGAAAATAGGAAACGGAAAAAAAAATAGAAAAATAACAACAAATGAAAATGAAAATAACAGAAAAAAGAAAAAGAAAGAGAGAAAAGAAAGATAATGAAAAACAACGAAAAGAATAAAGAAAATAAGAAAATAAAGAAAAGGGTAAGAAGTGGAATGATTAAAAAGTGATGAGAATCTCAGAGAAAGCAAATGAAACAAAAAAATAGAAAAATAAAGAAAAAGAATATGAGTAAAAACAAAAGAAATAAAAGATCAAGAAAACAAGAAGTAGCAAGAATCATAAGACAAGATTAGAACAAGAAAAAATGAGAGAATAAGAAAAGGAGGAACAAAAACAAGAAAGGAGGAGAAATGAAGGGACAAAGTAGAAGCAATTTGCACAAACAAATGGCAACGAAAAAGGAGAAGAAATAATTAACGAAAATCAAGTTGAACAAACGACATTAAATGAACATAATCAAGTGACAATAGTTACACTAAATTGAAATAAAGAAAAAGAAGGCGAGGAGGATAAGAACAGAAAAGATGAGGAAGGCAGAGAAGAGCAGGAAGAAAAAGAGGAGGAAAAGGGGAAATGGTATATGGAAAAATGGAGGCGATGGAAAATCAAAAAGAGAAAAGGGAAAGGAAGGAGAAAGAGGAGGAGGATAAAAGGGAGGTAGAAGGGGAGGAGGAGGAAGAGGAGGCGGAGGAGGAAGAGGAGGAGGAGGAGGAGGAGGAAGAGGAGGAGGAGGAGGAGGAGGAGGAGGAGGAGGAGGAGGAGGAGGAAGTGTAGAAGAGAGGATGATGATGAGGAAGTTGGATAGAAATAGGATAAAGATGAAGAGGAGAAAAAGAAAGAGGAGAATGAGGATAAAGGTGATAAAAAAGAGATTAATCAAAAGTATAATGGGAAGGAGAAAGAGGAAAAGAAGAAGAAAAGAACGATAGGTAAAGTAAGAAAAGGAGAAAAAAAATGGAGAAGAATGTAAAGGAGGGAGATAATGAAGAGAAATAGTAGGATGAAGAGTGGAGGAGGAGAAAAAGACGAAGAAGAATAATAAGAAGAAAAAGACGAAGAAGAAAAAGAAGAAGAGGAAAAAAAAGAAGAAGAAGAAGAAGAAGAAGAAGAAGAAGAAGAAGAAGAAGAAGAAGAAGAAGAAGAAGAAGAAGAAGAAGAAGAAGAAGAAGAAGAAGAAGAAGAAGAAGAAGAAAAATAAGAAAAATAAGAAGAAAAAGAAAAAAAGAAGAAAAAAGAAGAAGAAAAAGAAGAAGAAGAAGAAGAAGAAGAAGAAGAAGAAAAAGAAGAAGAAGAAGAAGAAGAAGAAGAAGAAGAAGAAGAAAAAGAAGAAGAAGAAGAAGAAGAAGAAGAAGAAGAAGAAGAAGAAGAAGAAGAAGAAGAAGAAGAAGAAGAAGAAGAAGAAGAAGAAAAGAAAGAGGAGTAGAAATAGGAAGGGGAGGAGTAATAGGAAGAGGAAGGCTAGGAAAAAGAAAGAAGACGAAGAAGGAGAAGAAGAAGACGAAAAAGAAGAAGCAAAAGAAGAAGTAGAAGAGGAAGAGGAAGAAGAAGTAGAAGAAGAAGAGGAAGAAGAAGAAGAAGAGTAAGAAGAAGAAGAATGCGAAGAAGAAGAAGAAGAAGAAGAAGAAGAAGAAGAAGAAGAAGAAGAAGAAGAAGAGGAAGAAGAAGAAGAAGAATAAGAATAGTACGAAGAATACGAAGAAGAAGAATGCAAAGAATGCGAAGAATGCGAAGAAGAAGAAGAATAGTATGAAGAATGCGAAGAAGAAGAATGCGAAGAATGCGAAGAATGCTAAGAAGAGGAAGAAGAGGAAGAAGAAGAAGAAGAAGAAGGAGAAGAAGAAGGAGAAGAAGAAGAAGAAGAAGAAGAAAAAGAAGAAGAAGAAGAAGAAGAAGAAGAAAAAGAAGAAGAAGAAGAAGAAGAAGAAGAAGAAGAAGAAGAAGAAGAAGAAGAAGAAGAAGAAGAAGAAGAAGAAGAAGAAGAAGAAGAAGAAGAAAAAGAAGAGGAAGAAAAAGAGGAAGAAGAACAAGAAGAAGCAGAAGAAGAAGAAGAAGAAGAAGAAGAAGAAGAAGAAGAAGAAGAAGAAGAAGAAGAAGAAGAAAGAAGAAGAAGAAGAAGAAGAAGAAGAAGAAGAAGAAGAAGAAGAAGAAGAAGAAGAAGAAGAAGAACAAGAAGAACAAGAAGAAGAAGAAGAAGAAGAAGAAGAAGAAGAAGAAGAGCAAGGATGAAGAAGAAGAAGAAGAAGAAGAAGAAGAAGAAGAAGAAGAAGAAGAAGAAGAAGAAGAAGAAGAAGAAGAAGAAGAAGAAGAAGAAGAAGAAGAAGAAGAAGAAGAAGAAGAAGAAGAAGAAGAAGAAGAAGAAGAAGAAGAGGAGGAGGAGGTGGTGGAGAAGATGACAGGTACGAAGTGGAGGCTTGATGTGGAGGAGTGGAGGGGTGGAGTGGGGAGGAGTCAGAGAAGAAGGCGAGGGGTAGAGGCCGTGTTTTGGTTTGCTGTTTGAGAGAGTGAGTGAGGGAGGAGAGGAGGGAGGAGGAGAGGGAAGAGGAGGGGGAAAAGGAGGAGAAGGAGGAGGGAGAGGTGCTATAAAGGGATGAGTGGGAAGAGGAGGAGGAGGAGGAGGAGGAGGAGGAGGAGGAGGAGGAGGAGGAGGAGGAGGAGGAGGAGGAGGAGGAGGAGGAGGAGGAGGAGGAGGAGGAGGAGGAGGAGGAGGAGGAGGAGGAGGAGGAGGAGAGGGAGGAGGAGGATGAAAAGGAGGAAGAGAAGGAGAAGGAGGAGGACTTAAAAGAAGAGAAAGTGGACGGGAGGAATGATGATGGGAAGGAAGAGGGTAGTGAAGATGATAAGGAAGAAGAGAAAGAGAGGAAGGAGGAATAGGAGGAGAAGGAAGAGGAGGAAGAGGAAGAAGATTCTACAGA
>NC_134777.1:131045560-131048060 GCF_046742065.1 Oratosquilla oratoria
AACTTCGAATAAAGAATAATCCTATATTTCGGCTATCAACTGTAGCCCTCTTCAGGAAAGTACATAAGAAAGAGAACAGAGGGGACTTATAAACTACAGTAAGAAGAGATGTGGACAGTTGACCTCACTCAGACGCGGGGCTAACTGGGGTGGCGGAGGAGGGAGGGGGTGAGGAGAGGGGAGGATGTAAAGTCCGCACGAGTTTATTTATTGCTGCGCGTGAGATAATGTCAGGTGTCCACTGCCCTTTAGAAATATTAATATTAGGGCATTCCTCAATTAATGCTGATTCGACTATTTTCCTCCTGAAACCACAGTGGGACTTGAACACTAATCTGGCCTTACCCCAGTCGAAAGAATGATTCTTATTTTTAACATGAAGAAATACAGCCGAATTTTCCTGCCCATACCTAATTGACCTTTTATGTTCTGCCAATCTAGTGTTCAAGTCTCTCCCGGTTTGACCCAAGTAAACCAAATCACAATCTTTGCAGGGAGAGACTTGAACACTAGATTGGCAGAACATAAAAGGTCAATTAGGTATGGGCAGGAAAATTCGGCTGTATTTCTTCATGTTAAAAATAAGAATCATTCTTTCGACTGGGGTAAGGCCAGATTAGTGTTCAAGTCCCACTGTGGTTTCAGGAGGAAAATAGTCGAATCAGCATTAATTGAGGAATGCCCTAATATTAATATTTCTAAAGGGCAGTGGACACCTGACATTATCTCACGCGCAGCAATAAATAAACTCGTGCGGACTTTACATCCTCCCCTCTCCTCACCCCCTCCCTCCTCCGCCACCCCAGTTAGCCCCGCGTCTGAGTGAGGTCAACTGTCCACATCTCTTCTTACTGTAGTTTATAAGTCCCCTCTGTTCTCTTTCTTATGTACTTTCCTGAAGAGGGCTACAGTTGATAGCCGAAATATAGGATTATTCTTTATTCGAAGTTTATTCTTTCTCCGACTGTGGGTTCCTGTGTGTTATATATATATATATATATATATATATATATATATATATACATATATATACATATATATCAAGGACTACTATTACACAGGACGTGCGCACCCAGATCCCTGGGTCCGCTAGCGTAGGCCATTGCTTTCTTTGTAACCTAATTTTTATATAGGACAAATATATCAAAACTAGAAACCCAACATTGTATATAGGACAAATATATCAACTATTGACTTATTCAGTGTAGCATAAGTTAATATAAAATTTTAGTGAAATAAGAAACTATTTTTAAAGGCACTGTTATGCTTTGAAATGCCAATTTTTGCCGGACATAACAAGTATTATAGTATGAGGTTAGTGGACACCAGGGTTGGCGATTTTTTTTTTTCATCTTTTTATAAAATATAAAAAATCTATTCTTTTTTTATTTAAATCAGATTTATTTGATTTAAATATATTTTTTTTATATAGATTTTAAATATTGTGGGATTGTTATCTGATATGCGATCTGATTGCTAAAGGACATTTTTAGCATATCAATATAAGGAGCAGTGTTATATAGACTTGCCACAAGTATACAAGGAACGGTATAAGCCTACACGTAGTATATACCACTTTGCAGCCCACAACAAGTTTCAACAAGATTCTTGATGAAACTTGTTTTAGGTAAGCAGCTTCTCACTAAGTCAGTTGCTGCTTTAGAATCAACCAGGAAGGATGTCTTCTGGACCTGGTAGAGTGGTTACTTCAGGCAGAAAAAATTATCCTGTCTGGAATTATTTTGAAAAACTACCAACAAGTTCTGGCAAAGGGTACCGAGCTAAATGCAAAGACTACAGCCAGGAACTACAGGGCATTGTGTCAAGATTAAAATCTCACAGAGATAGATGCCAAGGTCAGCCACAGCATACAGAAGAAGAAATTGATAACCCAGGTAAATAATTTTATTTATATTGTGTGCATTTCTCCCTTTTCATACGCAACTATATAAATTTGGTGAACAATGGAGAGCATGTGCAATAAAAATGTGAAGCCCTAAAGAGATGATACTTCAACTTCATTTCTTCTAAATTTGGGTAATGAGTATATCACTATAATATACTGTATCCACTCAACTTTGGGGCCTAGATGATTGTTATTCATTTCATTCAACATTGTGTAATATATTTCATAGGTTCCATTGGAATTCAGCCCACATGGGATTCAGCCCAAAGGGATTTATCCTAACTTAAACCAACTAATCCATTATTTTTAGTGAATTTAAAAGTGGACTGAATCCTGTGTGGGCTGAATTCCAAGCCCACCTATTTCATATCCTGTTAATTATTTCCAAATCATTTAGTGGCTTGTGTGAATAAGATCATTATCTAAAAAAATAAATACTGTACTCAAAAGTAGCCTAAATCACACTGTATTCATTCATTTATTTATTAATTTATGAATTATGCAATATGCTAAAATTTTCTCTTTCCATTTCAGGATCTGTATCAACAGCATCAATCCCTTCATCATCGGCTCCACTTGAATTATCTGCAAACT
>NC_134777.1:131058060-131063060 GCF_046742065.1 Oratosquilla oratoria
ATCATCATCATCAATATTATAATTATTATTGTTATTATTTATGAAGCGGCCTTGCTGTGGATGTGCTGTGTCTTGCGACACAGCTTCTGACCCAGGGCAGTGGACAGGATGCAGGGATGACCCGTCATCCAGGAGGTGCCAAGATAGGAGGGAGGGAGGAGGGTGGAGGGGAGTGGAATATATGGGAAATGAAATGGGTGGGAGTGATTTCTATGCCTTTTTCTTTTTGGCTACCCCCCGTGTAAGGGGAAAAAAACTTTTGGTATATGTATGTATGTATGTATTATTATCATTACCATTATTATTATTATTATCATCATTATTACTATTATTATTATTATTATTATTATTATTATTATTATTATTATTATTATTATTATTATTATTATTATTATTATTATTATTATTATTATTATTATTATTATTATTATTATTATTATTATTATTATTATTATTATTATTATTATTATTATTATTATTATTATTATTATTATTATTATTATTATTATTATTATTATTATTATTATCATTATTATTATCATTACTATTATTATTATTATTATTATATCATTATTATTACTATTACTATATCATCATTATTACTGAAACCATTATTAATATTATTTCTTTACTATTATTATCATTATTTTTACTATTACAATTCTTGTAATTATGATAACATTCTTGTAACATAATCCAGAAGTGTCTTAGAAATATAATAGATATTACATAGATTGAGAGACGAGGAGGTGAGAGAGGGAAATATGGTGCAGAGTTGTTACTTTGGTAATAGAAAGAGTGGTGAGGTGGTTTGGATATATGGGTAGAATGAAAGATAAAATACTGGCATAATGTGCATAGAACTATAGAGGAAGACCAAAAGTATGAATAGATAAAGTAAAAAGTACTATGAGGAATGTCTGTTGAGCAAGGAAGAGAGATATTCAAAAGATCGGGATGAATAAAGTGAGATTACGAATGGATGAAAGAACAACGCGTCCCTATAGGGAGGCGAACTAAGTCAGGTTGTTGAGTCCCGCTAGGGTGCCGAGGTGGGATAGGAACGTTAGTACATACAAACACACACACACACTTACACACACACACACACACACACACACACACACACACACACACACACACACACACACACACACACACACACACACACACACACACACACACACACACACACACACACACACACACACACACACACACACACACACACACACACACATATATATATATATATATATATATATATATATATATATATATATATATATACATATATATATATATGTATATATATATATATATGTATATATATACATATATATATATATATATGTATATATATGTATATATATATATATAGATAGATATAGATATAGATATATAGATATACATCGATGATGAACAATGTAGTAACACATTTGTAAATCAAAACTAAAACCACAGTCGGACCAGAGGAAAAATCTGGAAACGGTGAAGTCATATATATTTCGACTGTAAGCTACAGTCCTCTTCAGTAGTACAGAATGAGATGAGGGTACTATACTTACATAGTCTCTTACGAAAAGAGGGGCAGGGGAAGGACCAAAGGACGCCTATCCTTACTCAATTGGTGACCTGGGGTCATGTGGTGTGGGGTCAGGTGGAAGATGCCCAGTGGCAATACATATATATACATATATATATATATATATATATATATATATATATATATATTTATATATATATATACATATATACGTATATATATACATATATATATATATATATATATATGTATATATATACGTATATATGTATATATATACATATATATATACACATATATATGTGTATATATATATATATATATATACATATATATATATATATCAAAATCGTATAAATAAATAAAAAATAAAAACAAAAGAGAGAGAATGGAAAAGAAGGTTGAAATCATTCTCCCAAGTGCATCATCTCCAACTTTTCTGTTGCACCTTTCTCTCTGCCTCTTTCCATTCTACTACTTTCTATCCCTTATCTCCTTTCCTCTTATACCAAACCTTCACTCCCCTTTTCTCCCTCCCTCGTTCATTTTCTTTTATTCGTCCTTCCCCAACTTCTTTATGCTCTTCAGCTTCATGCTCAGTCTCCGTTGATCCTCTTTCCTTTTACTTTTACTTCATACACTTTCTATTCGTCGTTTTTCTTTTTTATAATCACGTGACCAAAGCACCCCATCAAAGTTCTCTTCCTTTGCCTCCATTCTTATTATTTTTTTTTTACCTTTTTTTTCCCACAATGTATTTTTTTTTTCTCAATTTACTTCATGTTATAGACACTCCTAAGGTGATCCATTTTATGAATTTTGTTTTTTGTTTCTTAGCTTTTCTTATTATAAAATAAAAATGAAGCTACATTCTTTGCTCTCTTCTCTGAAACAATTGGTTGAGATAACTTTACGGACAGGGATGATAGGTGGTAAAGGACACGAAACTGTCTTATGTAGGCCTTATGGTCTCTTGCAGTCTCCTTCATTCTTATGTTATGTTCTCAATTAGTAACCATGTAGTGAGCGTTAAAGCAATTGACTGCTTTAAGAGAAGATGAGATAAATTTATGGGAAAGAATAACAAATGGTAAGGGACATGGAACTGCCAAACATCGGCCTTATGGTCTCTCGCAGTCTCCTCCAGAAGATGAGATAAATTTATGGGAAAGAATAACAAATGGTAAGGGACATGGAACTGCCAAACATCGGCCTTATGGTCTCTCGCAGTCTCCTCCAGAAGATGAGATAAATTTATGGGAAAGAAGAACAAATGGTAAGGGACATGGAACTGCCAAACATCGGCCTTATGGTCTCTCGCAGTCTCCTCCAGAAGATGAGATAAATTTATGGGAAAGAATAACAAATGGTAAGGGACATGGAACTGCCAAACATCGGCCTTATGGTCTCTCGCAGTCTCCTCCAGAAGATGAGATAAATTTATGGGAAAGAATAACAAATGGTAAGGGACATGGAACTGCCAAACATCGGCCTTATGGTCTCTCGCAGTCTCCTCCAGAAGATGAGATAAATTTATGGGAAAGAATAACAAATGGTAAGGGACATGGAACTGCCAAACATCGGCCTTATGGTCTCGCGCAGTATCCTCCATTTGTATGTTAGCCAACCATGGCGCCATCACAGACACTTGAGTCATCTCAGTCTTCATCTGAGACAGCTGTGACTCACACCCACATCCTCATCCTTCCTCCTCATACACATTTTTCATTTTCTTTATCAATATTTATTCCACTGTAAAGACCTCCACAACTTTCTACACTCTTCTCTATTTACTTTGCATTATACTTTTGCAAAACTCATGAAAACGGCATTCTTCTCACTTACCCTCGTTCTTGAACTTTTTTGTTTATATGTTTAGTTTGAACACATTGTCTACGTATCTTATCCTTCATCTAAACCTTTCTTCCATCGATTCTCTTGCTTTTCTTCTTGTAATTCTAACGTCTCCTGGAGGCAGGCAAAATTGGGCATAGAATTCTCTTTCTATTGTGAAACAATTATTATTAAAATCTTCTTTAGTTTTTCGACTGTTAGAGTTTCCCTTCAACTGAGTAAAAGCACTTGGAGACAACCAAAATAAAACTCAACTTTTGTGTTCATTCCTGAAGGAAATAAACTTATCCACCGCTAGAACGTCATGAAGAACACAAAAATGAACAACATTAGCAGTAATGCTGGTGGTGGTGGTAGTAGTAGTAGTAGTAGTAGTAGTAGTAGTAGTAGTAGTAGTAGTAGTAGTAGTAGTAGTAGTAGTAGTAGTAGTAGTAGTAGTAGTAGTAGTAGGAGGAGGAGGAGGAGGAGGAGGAGGAGGAATAGAAGAAAAAGAGGAGGAGGAGGAGGAGGAGGAGGAGGAGGAAGAGGAGGAAGACGAAGTAGCAGGAGAGCTAGTTGTACGAGTAGTAGTGGTGGTAGTAGTAGTAGTAGTAGTAATAGTAGTAGTAGTAATAGTAGTAGTAGTAGTAGTAGTAGTGGTAGTAGTAATAGTAGTAGTAGTAGTAGTAGTAGTAATAGTAGTAGTAGTAATAGTAGTAGTAGTAGTAGTAGTAGTGGTAGTAGTAATAGTAGTATTGCAACTACTACTACTACTATTACTACTACTACTACTACTAGTAGTAGTAGTAGTAGTAATAGTTGTAATAGTAGTAGTAATAGCAGCATTGCTAGTAGTAGTAGCAGCAATAGCGATAATAGTAATAGAGGCAATAATAATAGTAGTAGAAGTAGAAGTAGTGGGAGGAGGAGGAAAAGATGCAGAAAAATAGAAAAATGAGGAGGAGTAAGAAGAACAGATGACAAAGAACCGAAGAGGTGTACGATAGAGAGAGGAAGAGGAGGAGGAGGGACAAGGAGCATGAGGAGGAGGAGTAGGAGGAGGAGAGGGGGAGTAGGAAGAGGAGTAGGAGGAGGAGGAGAGGGCAAGGAGTAGGAGGAGGAGTAGGAGGAGGAGTAGGAGGAGGAGTAGGAGGAGGAGTAGGAGGAGGAAGAGGAGGAGGAGGAGGAGGAAGAGTAGGAGTAGAAGGAAGAGGATGAGGATGAGGATGAGGATGAGGATGAGGATGAGGAGTAGGAGGAAGAGGAGGAGTAGGAGTAGGAGTAGGGGTGGGAAGAGGAGGAGGAGGCCGATGAAGTTGTGGTAAGGACGAGTAAGGTAGAAGGCGGCGTGGTGGAAGGGAGGGGGTGGGAGGGAGTGAGGGAGGGAGGGAGGGAGGGGGGTGGAAGAGAACGGGAAACTGAGGAAGGGGGTGAAGGGGGGAGTTGGAGGTGGTAGGGGTGAGAGGTGAGGGGGGGGGAAACAGATGAGGCGGTGGTGGAGGAGAGAGACCGTAGATTGGAGGGGGAGCGGGAGTGGTGGAGTAGGTAGTGGTGGAGATAGTTGTATTCATGGTTGTTGAAGATGAGGAGATCATAGTTATGAAGATCATGGAGGAAGAGG
>NC_134777.1:131073060-131078060 GCF_046742065.1 Oratosquilla oratoria
ACCTCCTCTACCTCCTCTACCTCCTCTTCCCCCTCTAACTCCTCATTCTTTGCCTCTGCCTTCTCTTCCTTCTTCCCATGCCTTCAAAATCTCAACATCCACCTTCTCCTCCTCTTCCTCCTCCTCCTTCTCTACTTTATCTTCCTTCCCCTCCTGCTCTTCCTTCCCCATCTCCTCCTCCTCAACCTCCTCCTCCTCCTCCTCCCCCTCCTCCTCCTTCTTCTTCTTAGCCTTTTCTTCCTTCCCCACCTGCCCCTTCTTCTCTGCCTCCTCTTCCTCCTGCATCCCCTCCTCTTCCTCCTCCTCCTGCTCCTCCTCCTTCAGGCATGTACTTTCAGTCTTCGATGCGGCTTTCGCTCAGTCCCTGCTCTGCCCTCTCCCTCCACCCTTCCGCCCTCATCACTCTTGCTTCACATTTTTCCCAATTCCATATCTATAGCTCATTTCATTTCCTTTCCCTCTATTCCTCTTCCTCCTCCTCCTCCTCCTCCTCCTCTTCCTCCTCCTCCTCCTCCTTTTCCTTCTCTTCATCATCCTCCATTTCCTCCTCCTCCTACTCCTCCTCCTTTTCTCTCTCCTCCTTATCCTCTTTTTCCTTTTCATCCGTCTCTCCCTCATCCTCCCTTTCCTCCTTTTCCTTTCCCTTCTCCTTCTTCTCCTCCTCCGCCTTTGTAATCCTCCTCATTTTCTTTCTTCTTTTCCTCACACTCCTCCTCCTTCTCTTCCTCTTTTTCCTCCTCATCCATCTTTTGCTCCTTTTCCTTTTCCTTCGCCTCTTTCTTTTCCCCTCTCTTTTCCTTCTCCTCCTTCTCCTCCCCCTCCTTTTTCTCCTCTCCCTTTTTTACTTCTCCTCCTCTTCCCCTCTTCCTCCTCTTCCTCCTCCTCCTCCTCATCCTCTTCCTCCTCCTCCTTTTCCTCCTTCACCTCCTCTTCCCCTCTTCCTCCTCTTCCCCTCTTCCTCATCTTCCTCGTCCTCCTCCATCTTTTAAACCTCATTTTCCTCCTTCTCCTCCTCCTTTTCATCCTTTTCTTTCTTCTCCTCCTTCTCCTCCTCTTCCTTCTTTTCCTCCTCCTTCTCCTCCTCTTCCTCCTTTTCCTTCTTCTCATCCTTCTCCTCCTCTTCCTTCTTTTCCTTCTTCTCCTCTTTCACCTCCTCTTCCTTCTTTTCCTCCTCCTCCTCCTTCATTACCTTCTTTTCCTTCAGCCATACATTTCGAAACTCCAACTTTTTTGTTTTTGATCCTATTACTCTTCTCTAAATTTTGTTTTCTGTCAAGGTTTCTTCTTCCTCTTCTTCTTCTTCTTCTTCTTCTTCTTCTTCTTCTTCTTCTTCTTCTTCTTCTTCCTCTTCTTCCTCTTCTTCATCTTCTTCTTCGTTCTTTCCAAGAGCAATCCCCTATTCATTCTAGTCTTCCTTCTCCTCCCATCCTCCTGCTCCTCCTCCTCCTCCTCCTCCTCCTCCTCCTGCTCCTCCTCCTTCTCCTCGCACATCTTCTCGTCCTCCTCCTGCTCCTCCTCCCACCTCATCCTTCTACTGCTTCCCTTCTTTCACATTGGTGGTTTACATTCCTTTCTTTTTTGTTCGTTTTTTATTATTCTTTTTGTTTTATTTTCTTAACCTCTCGTTTATCACTTGAGCCCATTCCTCCCTCTACGTCATAAACTTCTCCCTCCTCATCCTCCTCACCCTCCTCCACCTTCACCTCTTCCTCCACCTCCAACTTGAGGCATGTACTCGAAGAAAAATATCGAAGCCTGTCGTCCTCCTCCTCCTTCTCCACCTCCTCTAACTTCTCCTTCTCCACCTCCTCCTCCACCTCCTCCAACTCGCCACCAGCTCCACCTCCTCCTCTACCTCCTCTTCCTCGTTCTCCATCTCCTCCTCCTCCTTCTCTTCCTCCACCTCGTCACCACCTCCATCTTCTTCTCCACATCCTCCTCCACCTCGTCCATATCCTCCTTCTCCTTCTCCTCCTCCACTTTGTCATCACATCCATCTCCTCCTCCACCTCCTCCTTCACTTCCTCCTCCACTTCCTCCTTCTCCACCTCCTCCACATCCTCTTCCTCCCCACCTCCGTTTGCTCCTCTACCTCCTCCTCCTCTACCTTCTCCATGTCCTCCTCCTCCTTCTCCTCCTCCTCCTCCTCTACCTCCTCCTCCTCTACCTTCTCCATGTCCTCCTCCACCTTCTCCTCCTCCTCCTCTACCTCGTCACCTCCTTCTCCTCCTCTTACATCTCCTCCTCGACCTCCTTCTCCACCTCTTCCTCCTCTTCCTCCTCCTCCTCCACCTCCTTCTCCCTCTTCTCTTCTTCATCCAGTCTTCCCTGTCTTCCTACACTCGAATATGGTGCGAGATCTTACATAAGGATAGAAATGCTGGTAAGCTACAATCCGTCATTCTCCTTCTCCTCCTCCTCCTCCTCCTCTATCTTCTCATCATCGCCTTCCTTCTCTTCCTCCTCCTCCTACTCTCTTCCCACTCTTCGTTCTTCTCCTCCTTTTTTCACAAATCTTGTTTTTAAGTTGTTTTTTTTTACTCTTGAAATAAAAAGGAATAAAATATTTCAAAACAAATGGAAATGTAGACATAGTTATATGATTAAATGTATTCATATAGTCATACACACACACACACACACACACACACACACACACACACACACACACACACACACACACACACACACACACACACACACACACACACACACACACACACACACACACACACACACACACACACCCGTATACAGACAAGAATATATCATAAGATTGAAGGAGGCTGCAAGATACCACAAACTCCCCCCCCCGCACATGCACACACATATACACGCACACACACACAAACACAAATATATTATATGAAATATTTTCAGATATTTTGTTTCCAGACTTCTCGCTTGAGGGTCTACGATTTTTTTTTTTATTATTATTATTATTATTCTTTCGTTCTTTAAGTTTTCACTCAAGAGTCTTGCTGATCAGGACCTTCGCATATATTTATGTGCTAATTACCCTCGAAGAGTAAACATGGAAACAAGGTTAGACGAAATCAAGTTAGCTCCTGTCGCCCGGGTCCCTTGTCGACGACTCTCTCCTTCCACTCCTCCTCCTCCTCCTCCTCCTCCTGGTACTTCTGGTTCTGGTTCTGGTTCTTCTTCTTCTTCTTCTTCTTCTTCTTCTTCTTCTTCTTCTTCTTCTTCTTCTTCTGCTTCTTCTTCTTTTTCTTCTTCTTCTTCTTCTTCTTCTTCTTCTTCTTCTTCTTCTTCTTCTTCTTCTTCTTCTTCTGCTTCTGCTTCTTCTTCTTCTTCTTCTTCTTCTTCTTCTTCTTCTTCTTCTTCTTCTTCTTCTTCTTCTGCTTCTTCTTCTTCTTCTTCTTCTTCTTCTTCTTCTTCTTCTTCTTCTTCTGCTTCTTCTTCTTCTTCTTATTTTTCTGGTCCTTCTTCATAATCTTCTTCCTCTTCTTCCTCTTCTTTTTCATTTCTTCCTCCCGTCCTCTTCCTTTTCCTTATCTACTTTACATTTTTATATAGTTTTTCCTTATCTGCTTTACATTTTTATATATTTTTCGCCTCTTCTCTTTCAATCTCCATTATCAACTTCCTCTTCTCTTCCCACGCCTTTCTATCCCTCACCTTTTCGTTTTCCTTTTTCAACATTCATCCATTTTTCTTCTCCTTTGTCATTCCTCTTTTCTTTCTACTCCATATTTCCCCCTTTCTTCACATTTTTCTTTTGCACCTCATCTTGCCTTTCTCCTCATTCTCCTCGTCTTCTTCCTTCTCCTCATATTCCTCTTCCTCTCTCATCCTCTTCCTCCTCTACTACAATATAATACAAAGTAGAAATAGAGTGATGATAGCATAAACTAAACTAAAAGAAAATGATAGATAGATAAACACAAAAACCAATTAATAAACATAAATGCATTTCTTGGGCGTGTATCCAATTGCGTCTGCTGTGTTGTTAGTGAAATTGCTTCTACATATTGTGTACGTCAGTGTGTGTGTGTGTGTGTGTGTGTGTGTGTGTGTGTGTGTGTGTGTGTGTGTGTGTGTGTGTGTGTGTGTGTGTGTGTGTGTGTGTGTGTGTGTGTGTGTGTGTGTGTGTGTGTGTGTGTGTGTGTCCAGATGTGCTCACCCACGCACTCGACTATCGCGTGTGGTCGATAGCATGCTCGCCCCCTCCCCCTCCCCCACCCCCTCCCTCTCCCTCTCCCACTGACTAAGAGGTCGTGCACAGGTGAATAAAATCGTATGATGGCACTTAGTATGGATGAGAGATTCCAGGTAAAGTTAAAAGTCAACAATTATATATATATATATATATATATATATATATATATATATATATATATATATTATATATATATATATATATATATATATATATATAATTCTCCATTGGTCAAAATTTCTTAAAGAAAAAATAACCTAAAAAGAAAAAGCGTTATGGGGGTTACAATAACAAAACAAACCGATAAGAAACCTACTGGTTCACCCCAAAGCGTCAAAAACAAAAATCATGATTGACGAGGTTTTGGTTTAAACGTCAAGAACTTCTCCTATAAGTAGGTTAGGACGGTGCCTTTTCAGAGGACTTTGTGGCATAGAATTAATAAACGTGCCCTTGGTCCAACTCGCTGGTGTCAGGTTTCAAACTGCCGTCACCTAGACCTACGCCGCAAGTGGCGACGCTCTAATCCAGTCGAGTGTTGACGATGGAGATCCGACGTAATTCGAAAACATCACATCACCTTTCACGTAGCTAGCACGTCCACGCAAAATCAGTCACGTTCTCGATACTGTATGTAAACAAAGTGACACTGAGTCAGATCAGATCCTCTTTTGGAGTATTTGATCTTCTTATAAGCTATTTGATCCTCTTTTACGTCCTCCTCCATTTTATGTCAAGAGTGAGCTCATTTTCTTTCGAGTATATAAAAGAGGTGGCATAAGTTGCTTAGAGGAGGTTTAAAGTGTTAGCAGCTAGTTAA
>NC_134777.1:131085560-131108060 GCF_046742065.1 Oratosquilla oratoria
TATGTTATGTTATGTTATGTGATGCTATGCTATGCTATGTTATGTTATGTTAGGTTAGGTTAGGTTAGGTTAGGTTACGTTAGGTTAGGTTAGGTTAGGTTAGGTTAGGTTAGGTTAGGTTAGGTTAAGTTATATTAAATTAAATCAGGTTAGGTTTGGTTAGGTTAGGTTAGGATAGGTTAGGTTAGTTTAGGTTTGATTATATTAGATTAAATCAGGTTAGGTTAGGATAGGTTAGGTGAAGTGATATGAGGTTAGGTGGTGGAGAAAATTTACTTTGAGATAGGTTAGATAAATTTAGGATAGTTCAAATTAAGCTAGTTTACGTTAAATCGGCTTGGAGGAGCTTAAGTTTAAAGCTTTACTTCAAACTTTGATCACGATTTGGTTGTTTTACAAAGGCTTAAGTCAGCGGTATTTGAACACATTCCTGACTTAAGTCCGTCAGCTGTGTTGACTATCGACCCTTTCTGGCAGCGTCAGTATCTTGACCTTAACGCTCTCTGCTCTCTCGTTCTTAGGTGTTGTACCTGCTTCCGACGTTCTCCCACTTGCTCCCAACCTGCTCCCACCTGCTTCCAACACGTCCCATCTGTTTGCAGCTGCTAACAGCACGTCCTACCTGCTCCCACCTGCTACCTGCACGTCTCACCTACTCTCACCTGCTATCTGCACGTCTCACCTGGTCTTAACTGCTGCCAGCTGCTTTCGTCTGCTCCTACTTCATCCCACATGTTCCCACCTATTCCCACCTGCTCACACTTTCCTCCTTCCAGCTTTGAAGTCTTTCATAACACGTACCTCAATGTGAAATCTGTCCCTAACTGCTAATGAGATATTAACTGCTCCTATAGGTGTTGTCCTTGACTGGGAGCACCTGCTCGTACCTGCTCCTGGTCATTCACTACAATTTATTTACACCAAGGTGTCCTTAGTAACAAGCAATTACATCTGTGTACAGTGTACGTCCAGTTATTGATACTCGTATAATTGATCACAGGCACCTGCTACCTTGTGTGTGTGTGTGTGCGCGCGCGCGTGTGTCACTCTCAGGAATATAGTTATCATAAAAAGACTACACGAAATTTTCTTTATAGTACTGCCTACACATTCAAGTACTAAACTGCTACCTGCTCTTCTCAACCTTTACTCCTGAGCAACACCTGCTCGTGCATCTGTCTCCCAAGACACCATCTGCTCCTTTGTACCTCAACCACGTTTAGATCTGAACTTCTCAACAGGAACACCTGCTCCTGCACCTGCTCACCGGGGCCTCATCTGCACCTTCTCATCTCTGCCACACCTATATACAAGCGGGTTCCGATGAACATCTGCTCCTCCCGACAGAGAGTACCACCTGCTCACTGGTAATATGCGGGTATTCATAACGATGCGCCTGCCTGGGTAGCTGCTATTATGAGTTTAGTTATACTTTTACTATACATACATACCTACATACATACATACATACATACATACATACATACATACATACATACATACATACATACATACATACATACATACATACATACATACATACATACATACATACATACATACATACATACATACATACATACATACATACATACATACATACATACATACAAGCTGTTACTGTCTACAAGTAAGCTTACTGCTTTGCTCATAGATCAATATCTATACAACTTTTGAGTTCTCATACTGAGGGCAATAGCTGTCGACCACGAGTCCAGCACGTAATCTAAGGCTAGGGCGAATCGACCTGTTTTCCACATACACGCACTCTACATTACATTGCATTGTATACGATGTTTGTTGTTCCCATTGTCTTTTCTCCAAGTCTCTCTCCCCTCCACCATTCCCTCTCACCCATCCCTCCTTCATATCTGTTCTATCCATCTCCCCCTTTCTGACATTTTTTTTTTCGTTCATTCTTTCTTTCTCTTCCTTTTTCCTTTATTTGTCTTCCATCGTTTTTGTATTGTCGGGTGCTCGTTGCTAAGTCAGGACTAGTGTCATCCCCTTCCTCACCTGTCGCTACTTTTCCTTTTATTTTCCTTGTCGTTAGTTGATTTTATTCCACTCCGTAGCATTTTTTCCGTAACTCAGGGATACACGTCTCATAAGAGGAAAGAATGGAGGAGAGTGCAAGAGACCATAGGGTCTATACTAGGTAGTTCTATGTCCCTTAACGCCTGTTATCACTATCCATAAAGCTGCATCTTCTCAAATCAACCATTTGTACACCACTGTTGGTAAACCAGTTCTTTTCTATTTCCTTCTTAAACCAAAATTTGTCTAATTCAAATCTATTCACACGAGTCTTGCCCTGCTGTATTAATATGATGACCTTGTCTGTATCACTTTTGTTAAAACGCTTGATCCTCAGTAGTATTTTTCTTGTTACTTTGTCCTTTTTCAGGCTTTTTCATTCAGGTACGTGTATGACCGTTTTCATAAGCCATATATTCCTTTTTACCTTTTTGTTCGTTTTTAATTTTCAATGTATCTTTTTATATTTTCATCTCCATTTTTGGTATTTTTCCTTCCTGCCCTTCCTTCTTGTAACTCCATTTAATTATAACTTTTTGTGCTATATCTGTTTACTGCTTTCATCGATTCTCTCTCTGATACATTCCTCAACTTTTCTTATGAAGATAAAACGAAATATTCCTTATTCCTTCATCCCAAAATTCAAATGTTCTGTCGTTACACAATCTCAAAATCATTGCTCAGTAATAATCCTGCTTAATTTATTCTTTTCAGATCCCAAAGTTTTCGATCACTGAAATCGTTTTAAATGTGGATGATCCTGCCAGGAAGGCAGGAATGAGTGAAGGAGTCTTAAAGAGGCTGTTAAAAAAAAAAAAAAAAAAAAAAAAAAAAAAAAAAAAAAAAAATATACGGTACCAGCAATCCACATTTCCAAATACATATGTACAATAGTGTCGGTGACCAGATTTCTCAAACGGAAATATGCTAGACAGTAGCTAAAATCATACTGGATTAGCAAAAATAATGCTAAATATTTTGTTCCCATCAATACGTTTGGTTTCTGCTATGATTTATTTTATCAGTATAGTACTATTTCTAAGAAAAATATTTCAATTTTAGCATAATTATGCTCAATCGGGTCACCCTGCGCTGCATATGCATAATTTGTAGATTTGAATATTATTCTAGAAGTTATGGGACCATTCATTCATCTCCTCCTATTCCGCATTTCCTTCTTTTTCCTTCTCCCTCTTCCTTTTTCTCTTCTACTTTTCCTTCTGCTTTTCTTCCTCCTCCAACTTCTACCCCTCATCATCTTCCTCTTCCACCTTCTTCTCTTATTTTTCCTCATCATTCATATGTTCCTTCTGCTCCTCCTCTTCCTCCTATTTCTACCCCTGATCTTCTTCCTTTTCCACATTCTTCTTTTATTTTTCCTCTTCATCACTCATCTATTTCTTTTACTTCTCCCCCCCCCCCCATTCTCTTCCTCCTTATCCTATCTCTGCTCTGGGTCCACTACCCTCTCTTCTTTTTCCTTAATCTTCAACTTCTTGTCCTCAGTTTTCCTCCTTCCTCTCTGCCCAATTCTACTTCTTCTCCCTCTCCTTCTCTCTCTCCTCCTACTTCTCTTTCCAGTTATCTTCCTCATTTTTCTTCTCCATCTCCTCCTTATTTTCTTCCTTATAATTTCTCTCTTTTATTTACCTCTCCCTCCTCCACTTCATCCTCCTCCTCCTCCTCCTCCTCCTCCTCCTCCTCCTCCTCCTTCTCCTCCTCCTCCCCATTCTCTTCTTTCCACTGTTCTTGCTTCTTCTCCTCCTACCCCTTATCCTTCTCCTCCTACTCTTCCGCCACCTTCGCCTTCTCCTTCTTTTCCTCCTACTCCTGCTCCTCCTCTTTCCCCTCCTCCTCTTTTTCTCTTCCTACTCTGCCTCCTCCTCCTCCTGCTCCTTCTCCTCCTCCTCCTCCCCTTCTTTCTCCTCCTCTTCCTACTCTGCCTCCTTCTCCTCGTCCTGTTCCTCCTCCTACTGTTCCTTCTCCTCCTCCTTCTCCTCCTCTTCCTACTGTCTCTTCTCCTCCTCCTCCTCCTCCTCCTCCTCCTTGGTCGTCTTGTTTGTTTGGGGTCAGTTGTTATGAGACTCCTGGATGATGAGTAAAGCCCATCTCTCACACTAATTGTCTCCTTTCAATCAGGATAGACAAACACTCAACTTCCTGGTGCTTTTGCTTGCTCCTCTCTCTCTCTCTCTCTCTCTCTCTCTCTCTCTCTCTCTCCCTACCTCCCTTCCTGCCTCCCCCTCTCTCTCTCTCTCTTTCTAGCCCCACCCTCTATCTCTCTCATTCTCCCCCTATCCGAATGTCTACATCTTATATTGTTGTGGTTTGATATGTTTGTTTATTTATTTGTGTGTGTGTGTGTGTGTGTGTGTGTGTGTGTGTGTGTGTGTGTGTGTGTGTGTGTGTGTGTGTGTGTGTGTGTGTGTGTGTGTGTGTGTGTGTGTATGTGTGTGAGTGTGTCTGTTTGTGTGTGTGTGTGTGTGTGTGTGTGTGTGTGTGTGTGTGTGTGTGTATGTGTGTGTGTGTGTGTGCGTGTGTGTGTGTGTGTGTGTGTGTGTGTGTGTGTGTGTGTGTGTGTGTGTGTGTGTGTGTGTGTGTGTGTGTGTGTGTGTGTGTGTGTGTGTGTGTGTGTGTGTGTGTGTGTGTGTGTGTGTGTGTGTGTGTGTGTGTGTGTGTGTGTGTGTGTGTGTGTGTGTGTTTGTGTATGTGTGTGTATGTTTGTCTTGCACAACTTACATTATATTGTCCTAACCATGTAATACTAGTATTACACTTGAGAAATGGTTGTCTTCTTTATCAGATTTTCTTGTTAAGTTGCCCATAGTTTTTATCAGTTCTTATTATCTTCTCAATTCTAGATGGCTTGTTGTGCTCTCTTTATTTGCTGAATTGTTCCTCTTTTATCAAATTACCTTACCTTTTCAATTCTAGATGGCTTATTGTGCCTTATTAATTTGTTGAATTGTTCCTATCTTTTATCAAATGTCCCTATCTTCTCAATTCTAGATGGCTTGTTGTGCCGTTAACTGTAGGATTGTTCCTCTTTTATCAAATGTCCTTATCTTCTCAATTCTAGATGGCTTTTTACGCCATTTTTGTTTGTTGAATTGTTTCTATCTTTTATCACATGTCCTTATCTTTTCAATTCTAGATGGTTTACGTGTGATCATATGTATCAGAGAATCTAGTTCAGTCAAGTTTCTTACTAAATTTCTTCTGCTTGTGGATAGTGGAGGTCAATTCATCGATATTTCGTCTACTCTTCAGACGAAGAAAATAATATTGCACCAACCAAAAAAAAAAAAAAAAAAAAAAATTATTTTTCTCGTGGATTTAAATAAGGAGTCCTTTAACTGATTAAAATCTCCTGACGGAAGATAAGAAAACAAGAACATAAAAATAGAGGAGACTGCAAGAGACCATAAAGTCTACACTAGGCCGTTCCATGTCCCTTAACAGCTGTCATCCCTACCCCTAAAGTTATCTCACCTTCTCGTAAAACAACTAATAGTTTCAGCGTTCACTACATGGTTACTAAGTCTATTCCATTCATTAACCATTTTGTTGTTAAACCAGTTCTTGTCTATTTTGTTCTTAAACCTAAATTGGAGAAATTTAAGTTTAAGAAAGAAATAGGCAAGAAATAGTTTACCAACACTGAAACGATTAGTTGTTTTAAGATAAGATAAAATAAGATAAGATAGCTTTATGGATAGGAATGTTAGGTGGTGATGGAAAAAGAACTTCCTAGTGTAAGCCATAGGGTCTCTTGTAGTCTCCTCCATTCATATGTTCGTATGAGAGATGGTGTAACCCTTTACCAGGTAGATAGAGATGTCTCGTGTCAACTCAGAAAAAAAATTAGCATTTCATTAGAAATAACCATTGGTTTTATTATTTGGGACAATATTTCACCGAAGAAGGTGGGGAGCCTAGGCCAGGAGGCGCTGAATTTCTACGGCCGAAGCCGTCTCCTTTGCCTTAAACAGTTACGAGACTATTGGGAGAACAGGTAACACACAGTCGCTGCTGGGAATTGGAGAGGAGCGCGGGATTCGAACCCAAAACTATGAGAATCCGAGACCAGAACGCTTCCGATGACGCAACCAACGTATCCTTTGAGTGAAGATTAGTTTCCTTTTATAAAGGAATAATACGTGGCTCTGGTCCATAGGGGTGACATCATTATATCCCCACTAAAATCTAAACTGTATAGAAGTAGGCTTTAATCTCTCTAAGGAGATTTTTTTTTTTTTTTTTTTTTTGTCAAAAAGTGAGTAGCAACTAGAAAAGCAGATAACAAAAATGAGCTTCGCAAATGACTGACACAAATTCAAGGGGGGGGGGGTTTGTTGGTTGTCCTTAGTTGAGGGTGGGGAGGAGAAGGATCATCTGGTGGCAGACCTACTAAGGCATAAATCGTCATCCCAAAGGAGTGAATGACTTCTCACAGACCTTTGTGATTCCCCCCATCTCCCCCCCTTAGCAATCTATCAGCGTCCTTTGTAAGACACTTCTTCCCAACGCGAGATGTAAAGGACCTTAATCAGGCTCCTTTGTCGAGCCCATCCCCCTTGCCGGGCCCTTTATCAATCACCTTTGTGGGAAGCCTTTGGTGTGGACACAGGCTTCCATTGTTGCCTCCCTTTGTTCAACTCTCGCTTCTTACAGACCATTTTATTGTATTTCTTTTTGTCTCTGTTCTGTCTTCTTCAGGATCTCCCTCAAGACGCCTTCTCTGGTCGATCGTTCTTTCTTCTCCTCCTCTTCTTCTTTCTCCTCCTCTTATTCCTCCTCCTCCTTCTATTCCTCCTTTTCCTCCTCTTCCTCTTATTCCTCCTCCTCCTTCTATTCCTCCTTCTCCTCCTCCTTATATTCCTCCTCCTCATATTCCTCCTCCTCCTCATCCTATTTTTCCTCCTCCTTCTGTTCCTATTCCTCCTCCTCAGTCTCTTCTTTCTCCTATTCCTCCTTGTCTTTCTCCTCCTCCCATTCCTCCTCCTCCTCCTCCTATTCTTCCTCCTCCACCTCCTCCTCCTACTCCTCTTCCTATTCCGCCTCTTTAGTATCTTCTTTCTCCTCTTCCTCCTTCTCTTTCTTCTCCTCCCTTTCTCCTCCTCCTCCTATTCTTCCTCCTCCTATTCCCCCTCTTCCTCCTTTTTCTTCTCCTCCTACTATTCCTCCTCCTCATCATCATCATCCTCTTCCTATTCCTCCTCTTACTCCTCCTCTTTCTCTTCTTCCTTAGACTCATTGTCTTTCTACTTCTCCTTCTCTTCCTCCCCTTTCTCCTCTCCTTTATCCTCCTCCTCCTCTTCTTTCTCCTCCTCTTTCCTCTCATCCTCCCGCTCGTACACTCTCTCTTCTTCCTTCTCTTCCTTCTCCTCTTCCTTTTTCTTCTATATCTCCTGCTCCTCCTCTTTCTTCATCTACTCCGCGTCCGGGTTGTTCACTCTCTCTACATCCACCACAGCTCCACCTGACATCCACTTCTACATCCACTTCCACCTCCCCTTTTTATCTCCTCAGTATCGTCCCTTTCGTCTTTTGCCTCAGACACCTTCCACCACCTTCGCCCTCATTCCCTCCCCCTCCCTCCCATCCCCTCCCCTCTCCTCCCCTCCCCTCCCCTCCACTCCTCTGCCAAACTTTCTCTCCTTTTTCCTCTTTGCCCTCACCTTCTTTTCCCGCCCTTCCATCTCCTAACTCTCTCTTATTTCCTCTCTCTCCCTTACTTTCCTCTCCCTCTCTTTACCATCCCCTTCCCTCCCCTAACTCCATCTTGTCTCCTGTTTTCCCCTTTACCTTTCTCCCACTCTTTCCCCTCTTCCCATTTCCTTTCCATTCTCCCCCGCCTTTCCTCGCTTTTTCCTCTCCTCCTCCTCCTCCTCCTCCTCCTCCTCCTCCTCCTCCTCCTCCTCCTCCATCATTCTCTACTATATTTCTTTCCTCCAAATTCCCTGCAATCACCATTTTTACCCCTTCTCTCCTCCTTTCTCTCCATCACACCGTCTCTCTGTTTGTCTCTCTCTCTTTCTCTCTCTCTCTCTCTCTCTCTCTCTCTCTCTCTTTCTTTCTCTGTCTCTCTCGACAAGAGGATCCCTTCCACGACGTTTGACCTTTGACCCTATCTTGATTACCTCCTTTGTGGTGAGACTTGTGACGGCGCCAACGACAGTGGTGATAGAGGTGGATAGGGGTGACGATAGGGCTGGTGATAGGGACACATAGAGTAATGGTGACAGAGAACTGAGAATGGTGACAGAGGTAATGAATATCTGAAGATGGTGACGGGAACGGTGCAAGAGACCTAGGGCGAAAACAGTAGTGGTGAAAATTGTGAGGTGGTGATAGATAATAGGGGATGGTGATAGAAGTAATAAAGCTCAGAAGATGGTGATAGAGACGGTGCAAGAAACCTAGGGTGAAAACAATAGTGTTGAAGATTGTGAAAATTTTACTCTTGGTGGTGCAAGTGACTAGGAATGGTGATGGTGGTGGTAGAGCTGGTGTCAGAGGTACTGATGGTGGTAATCATGGTGTCAGGGATCGTAGTTATTGCCAAAGGGATATTGGATTACCGCGTGGTTGCCATGGTTATAAACAGAAGAGCTACATAGCATTATCAGTGCGCCAGGCAGATGAGCCTCTCTTGTGAAAAAAAAAAATAAATAAAAATTAACAAATTAAAAAAAATAGATAAAAAAATGAATAAACAAATAAATAAATAAATAAATAAATAAATAAATAAATAAATAAATAAATAAATAAATAAATAAATAAATAAATAAATAAATGAATAAATAAATAGATAAATAAATAGATAAACAAATAAACAAATAAATAAATAGATGAATAAATAAATAAATATATAAATAAATAAATGAATAAATAAATAAATAGATAAATATGTTCGAGTTGTATTTTGACGCAGCCCGAAGGGATTTCTCCCCGTCTTCTCTTTTTCTGTATAAGGGAGCAGAGAGGGAGGGGGGTCGCCGATGAAGTGAAGCAGCCTTTCCTGTGGATGTACTGTGTCTTGCTACATTGCTTCTGACCCAGGGTAGTGGGCGGGATGCAGGGATAACCCGTCATCCATGAGGAGCTAAGACGTGAGGGAGGAAGGGGTGGTGGAGGGTTGTGGAATGGGTGGGGGCAGGCACGTGCCTTTGAACTGGCTACCTCCCTATTAAGGGGGAAAAAGGCCTTGGTATATAGATAGATAAACCAACCGGTTAAGGTGTCACTTCAGAATGGTTGTTCGGCTGTTGGCAATGACGCCTCCTCGCAGACAGCTTTTTTTTTTCTTCTTCTTCTTCTTCGTGAATTGTTGTAATGAGGGCTGGTGCCAACCAAAGAGATGGTAATTAGTCGTGAGTAGGAAGGCCTTGCCCACAACAGCGCCGCAATTAGACGGTAGGAAGCTCAAGGCGAAGAAGAGAAAAAAAAAAGAGAACGAGGAAGGGAGAGAGGGGAGAGAGGGGAGAGAGGGGAGAGAGGGGAAAGAGAGAGAGAGAGAGAGAGAGAGAGAGAGAGAGAGAGAGAGAGAGAGAGAGAGAGAGAGAGAGAGAGAGAGAGAGAGGTAAATAGATAGATAGATGGATAGATAGATAGACATACAGACAGATATATAGATAGATAGATAGATAGATAGAAAGAGAGAGAGAGAGAGAGAGAGAGAGAGAGAGAGAGAGAGAGAGAGAGAGAGAGAGAGAGAGAGAGAGAGAGAGAGAGAGAGAGAGAGAGAGAGAGAGAGAGAGAGAGAGAGAGAGAGAGAGAGAGAGAGAGAGAGAGAGAGAGAGAGAGAGAGAGAGAGAGAGAGAGAGAGAGAGAGAGAGAGAGAGAGAGAGAGAGAGAGAGAGAGAGAGAGAGAGAGAGAGAGAGAGAGAGAGAGAGAGAGAGAGAGAGAGAGAGAGAGAGGTATTAAGTATGTGAATAAAAGGATGGGATGGCAGGAGACATGAGAGTGCATGTGAGAGGGTGGTAATGGCCGACAGGAAATGAAGAAGAAAAAAAGAGAAAATGGCAAAGAGAGATGAAACTAAAAATGGGAAAAGATGACAATTGAGAGTAAAAATATAAAAGAGAATAGAAGAGAGAGGGAAAGGGATAAAGGGAGAGGAATATGAAAGAGGAGATGGGGAAGAAGGGAGAGAGGTGAGAAATGGACGAGGGGAAAGAGAGAAGGAGAAAAAAAGGGACAGAGAAAGTTAGAGTGAAGTGAGAAAGGAGAGGGGAAAGGGAGAGAGGAAGAGGAAATGGGAAGAGGAAAGGAAGAGGGGAAAGTTGAAAAGTTGCTGTTGTTGCTGCTGACGTTGATGTTATTGTTGTTGTTATTGTTTTTGTTGTCATTGTCGCTGTTGTTATTATTGCTGTTGTTGTTGTCGCTGTTGTTGTTATTGTTGCTGTTGGTGTCGTTGTTGTTATTGTTGTTGTTATTATTGTTGATGTTGTTGTTGACGCTGATGTAATTGTTGTCGTTGTTGTTGTTGTTGTTGTTGTTGTTGTTGTTGTTTTTTTTTTTGTTGTTGTTGTTGTTGTTGTTGTTGTTGTTGTTGTTGTTGTTGTTGTTGTTGTTGTTGATGATATTATTGTTGCCGTTGTTGTTGTGGTTTTGATGGCTTTGTTTTCGATATTTCTGTTGTTCCTGTTGTTGTCACTATTTAGTCGTCATTGTGAATTATGAGAAGAAAGAAGAGATTATGGAAAAGAGAAAAGGAAAAATAAAGATAGATATACAGTTAGAGTGAAAATGAGTGAAAGCAATTGAGAAAGAAGAAAGAAAAAGAATATGAATGTTTTATGGGAGAGACAAAGGAGGAAGTGGAAAAGTTATAAGAAAGAAGTTGTGACAGACAAAAATAGTCATATTATAACAAGTGACAAATACAACCGAAAACACAAAACACTAAATATCTATAAACTACATCTTCTAACCAAAAATAGACACTGATCTATGTCTTAATTGTATAAAAGTCCTTTTTTATCGTGACAGAGACCGGGCTACCTACTTTTATACTTCACCCTTCAACCAATCTCTAATACCAGTTTGGTTAATTATCGTACTATGATCGTTTGTGTTGCATTAGATCATACCAAAGTTAATGTTTGCAAACAGTTTGACAATCAAAATTACATCCACTTGACAAACAAGGGATATTTAACACCTGTGATATGGTGACCTTTCACGTTAAAGACAGCAGATGACGTGCTCCCTCTGTGACCTTTATGTCCGTTGAAGGTCGTTGCCTCTAGAGTGGGCGTCTCTACGGTGACTCTAGAGCCTGTGGCTCTAGATACGGTGCCTTAAGCAGTCGTGCTTCTAAAGAACAGTGGAACAACTAGATTGCCCGTGACATCAGACTACAGACTCGACTCAGATGTTTCTGACTTGTCGAGATTTTATTTCATCAAGACCCTAGTCTTCTCCTCCTCATCAACCTTCTCCTCCTCCTCTTCACACTTCTCCCCCTCCTAACCCTCCATCTCCTGCTCCTCCTCTTCCTATTTCCTGAGACAGATGATTAGAATATTTGAGATGAGGAAGGGCCTGTCCGTCAAAATATCTTGACAGTTAAGATCCAGATCCAACTAAACTTCTGTTTGATGCATTGTTATGATTAGGCAATCAGAAGGGGAGGAGCTAAGTCGATAGGCTCCACCCCTGACCCTCCCCCTTCTTACGCCATAGGCATGTGATTAGTGGGTTTAAAGAAGAGGAGGAGATTGTGTGTCAAATTTTCTCGAAGAAACCAAACGCTTAATATTCTCTGCATTACTAGAATAATACCAAGTTAGATGCAATTTATTCTTTCTGACTGTTACGTTTTCTTGTATAAAAAGTTTGCAAAACCTAGAGTGAAAGATGTTATCAATAAACAAGAATGAAAAAGGGGCTATGCTTGTTACTGATGAACTATTACAAAGCTATGGTGATATACCGTTCGTTGTTTATGGGTCAGATAACTTTGTTCACAATATTCCTTAACTACAAAAATCTCGTGTACAAATATAAGTATAAGAAAAAATTCAAAACGAAAATTATCTTTGCAAGGATGTGATATCTTCTAGACTGTTTCATGGGTCTGGAGCAAATTTAACTTTAAGAAAGAAATAAGAAAAACCTGGTTTACCAACAGAGTGTTTAATGAAGGGGTCCTCAGACCATCGACCCGTACCTCCATTAACCTGACATAGAAACTAGAATGGTAATATATTAAGACTAATTAGAAATACAACGGGCCCGTTATGGCTATGACTTTATTCATCAGTTAAGCATTAACATAATAAATAACTGGAAACTAGTATGTTATAACACATTTGTAAAAGATCACTGTTAACCCACTATCGGAGAAATAATTACGGAAAGTACAGAGAAACTGTATATTTCGACTATATATAATATACAATGTTCTCCCTCTGCAGATTTATATGTGTAAGTCATCTTTTGCCAGCCCCCTAAGTATCCCTGTAAATCGTCCAGTCAACCTCAGAGCCAACGAATGAAATAGAATTGGTAACCTTGTGTTGAGAGCTGAAACAATTAGTTGTCGTAAGAGAAGATGAGATAACTTAATGGGTAGGAAAGACAGGTAGTAAGGGATATGGAACTGTCAAGTTTAGGTCTTAAGGTATCTTACAAACTCCTTTATTCTTATGTGAGATATTCAAAAACAGGCTTTGCAGTTATATATAGAAATACACATTCCCCCAACAGCAGTATAAACACGCAAACACAATCTAAAATCAGTTTCTATGTCATATAGGCGAGGCGGCATATCCAATCTGATGTATAAATGTTTGGAGCATTCGTGAAAACAGATAAGATAAACCATTCAAAAACAACGCAGGCCATAGTTTAGTAAACGTTTTCGTAATACTTACAAATTTCGTCCATTATCGGTCATATATCATATTTTTTCCGTGCGTGTGTCTGAACATACCTGAAAAAAAAAGAAAAAACGAGATTATAATTATGTTTATTCTCGGAGTAATCGAAGATTTGGAACTGAATACATATAAGGAATACAGGACTTAGTGTTTATAAAGTAATTATCAGTTGAGATGGATTGACTTGAAATACACACACACACACACACACACACACACACACACACACACACACACACACACACACACACACACACACACACACACACACACACACACACACACACACACACACACACACACACACACACACACACACACACACACACACGGTGGCGTAGTTGGTAGAGGCGTAGTTGGTAGAGCACTGAGCTGCCACAATAGTGGCACGCAGCTCATGGTTCGAATCCTGCCCAGGGCCGAAATTATTTCAGTACCACTGCGCTTCGGGTCGTTACTCTGACTCTCGTGGGCGGGGAGTTGGGGGTGTGTGTGTGTGCAAGGTCATAGCATTACCCATAGATCGGACCTACGAGCTCTGAGCTCTCTTCCAGGAGGGAAATAGCTGTCGATCACGAGTCCAACACGAGATCCGAAGACCAAGTGAATACACACACACACACACACACACACACACACACACACACACACACACACACACACACACACACACACACACACACACACACACACACACACACACACACACACACACACACACACACACACACACACACACACACACACTCACACACACACTTAAAACATACACACACATATAAAATACGCGCTTATCAGCAAGTGAGCTACACATGATCGCACATAAAATAAACACTTACATACAATACTGAACTCACCTCATCAATATTCTACAAAGACACCTAAAGAAAAACTCTTAACTGATAACATTAATACAATTTCCATTGAAAATACAGTTACCTTCAGTTACCAGTGAGCCATGTGGGTACCCCACTAGCACAGAACCCACAAACCGGCTTCTGGCCGGTGTATATTGATCAGGTCCGGTTAATGAGGGCAATTCAGCTGACTGCCGGCCCCGGCTGGGAGGGGGGGGGGATGTCACGAGGCTAATTTTACTTGAAGCCTTTCTTTGACCCTCAACCGCACCCAGAACGCGACTCCAACCCGGCTCCTTGCTCACTTCACCTCTCTCCCTCTGTCTGTCTGTCTGTCTGTCTGTCTGTGGGCATGTGTGTGTGCGCTTGTGTGTGTGTATCTGTCTGTTAGTCTGTCCATCTATATGTACATATGTATGTATGTATGTATGTAGATATGTATGTATATATGTATGTATGTATGTGTGTATGTATGCACGTATGTATGTATGTATATATGTATGTATGTATGTATTTGTTAATGTATGCATATATGCACTGCATATATATATTTTTCAAATTTTATGAATGACAGAAGAAACAGAAAATGACCAAATTCCCTGGATAAGGGAGTTTAGGGGATTGAATATCTGTCATAAGATGTCAATCCCATTCCGAATGTCACACAAGAGGGATTTAATCCCCCTAGGGAGCAGAAGTGCCGAGGTTTAGGCACTTGCGACGCTGACAACAGGATTCCAGCCTACTAAAGACATGGCGAGGGAGAATGATACCTTTTTGCATTTCATTAATGCAATGAGAACGAGAAATTCGTGTTGCATAATTATTACATAAATCGTGAATCAGATCGAGGTCTCTTCCTACGATGGTTCTGTCCAATTCCTAAAGAATCTAAGATGACGGGATTTTCTAAATTCAAAGAATTCACCTAAGTTATGACGATTGGATACTTTCGTCCCTTCACGAAATCGAATGTAAATAGACTATTAAGTAAATAAGTAAATAAATAACAGATAAAGAAATAGATAAATAGATAAATATATTAATGAATAAAAGAACAGAACAGAGAAGCAAGTAAACAGATAAATAAAAGAAAAAGAAATAGATAAAAAAGTAGACAATAGATACATAAATAGATAAACAAATAAACAATTAATAGATAGATAACTAAATAGAGGAATAAATGAATAGATAGGTAAAAAAATAAATAGATAAATGAATAAATAATGAACCAGATGGGTAAATCAATAAACCAACAAAACGATAAATAAAATTAATAAACAAATACGTAAATAGATGAATAGCTTAATGAATGAATGATTAAATAAATTGATCAATCAATAACCAAACAAATGAATAAATACAAATAAAAACAAAACAAACAAATAGTTAAACTAGTAAAAAAAAAATACAAAAAAAAGAAAGAAAGAAAAAAGAATGGGATCAAATATGAAATAAAGTGTCTTAATTAAATGGCTCACACATACTTCTTCTATCAGTTCCTTTCCCCCCCGAAACCTTTGCCAAAGATCGACGCGCCAATCAAGAAAGGGTGCATAGCTACTGCTCTTTCAGCAAATCCCTCCCTCCCTTCCTTCTTTCCTCCCTCATTCCCTCCCCTCTTTCCACCCTCCCTCCCTCTCTCTCCTCTTCCCTCCCTCTCTCCTCCATTCCCTCCCCTCTTCCCTCCCCCCACTCCAACCTTCCTTCCTTCTCTTATTCTCTTCTTCCTTTCTTTACTCACTACCTTCTTCCTTCCTTCCTTTCTTCCTTCCTTTCTTTCTTCCTTTCTTCCTTCCTTCTTTCCCTCCTTCTTTCCCTCCTTCTTTCTTCCTTTCCTCCTTCCCTCCCTTCTTCCCTCCCTTCCTCACTTCTCTTCTTCCTTCCCTCCTTATCTCCCTTCTTCCTTCCTTCCTTCATCCTTCCTTCCTTTCATCCCTATTCCTTCTCTTCCCTCCCAGCTTCATCCCCTCCCTCACTCCCTCCTTCATTCCTTCCTCCCTCTTTTCTTCTCTCCCCCTTTCTCCCTCTTTCTTTGCCTCTTTCCTTCCCTCCCTCCTTCCGTTCTTCCTTCCTTCCCTTCTTCCATTATTCCTTCCTTCCTCTCTTCCTTTCTTTCTTCCCTCTTCCCTCCTTCTTCTCTTCCTCATTCCCTCCTTCACTCCTTCCTTCCTTCCTTCCTTCCTTCCTTCCTTCCTTCCTTCCTTCCTTCCTTCCTTCCTTCCTTCCTTCCTTCCTTCCTTCCTACCCTCCTTCCTTCCTACCTTCCTTCCTTCCTTCCTTCCTTCCTCCCTCCCTCCCTCCCTTCTTCCTTGCTTACTTCCCTCCCTCCTTTCTTCATTCCCCCTCGGCTTCCTTCCTTCCTACATTCCCTTCTTCCTTCCTTCCCTTACTACTTCCTTTCTTCCTTCCTTCTTTCCTTTCTTTCTTCCTCACTCACTCCCTCCTTCCTTCCTTCCTTCCTCCCCTCCTCCTTCTTTCCTTCCTTCCTTCCTTCCCTTCCTCTTTCTAACATTTACTTTTGCGTGATATATTTCCCATTTCTTTTCATATATAAATTACTTTGCCCTTCTCTTCCTCCTCCTCCCCCTCCCATTGTCCCTTTTTCTCTTTTTTTCTTTTTTGTTCCTCTTTATTCCTCTCTTTTTCATTTTCTACTTCCTCTCTCCTTCCATCTTCGTTCTTCCTGATACTTTTTTTTGTCTCTCTCTTTCTTTAATTTTTTTTTTAATTCTTCTGTATTTTTTACCAATCTTTTATTATCTTTATCTATCTTTATTTATATCTATCCTTATCTTTGTCTTTGTTTTTATTTACCTATCTTTATCTAATTTGTTCTTACCTATCTTTACCTTTATCTATCTTTACCTATCTTTATCTTTCTTTATCTCTATCTATATCTATTTGATATATCTTTATCTATCTTTATCTATTTCTATCTAACTTTGTCTCTATCTTTATCAATCTGTATCTATCTATCTTTATCTATATTTGTCTATCTTCATCTACCTTTATCAATCTTTATCTATCTTTATCAATCTGTGTCTATCTTTATGTGTATCTATCCTCATCTACCTTTGTCAATCTTTACCTAGCTTTATCAATCTGTGTCTATCTTTACCTATATCTATCTTTATATATATATATATATATATATATATATATATATATATATATGTATATATATATATATATAAATATATTCATTTTGATCTGTCTTTATCTATATTTTATTCTTTCTTCCTTTTCCATTTCTATATGGTTGCTCTTACCTGCTATATTTTCTTTTACAATTTGTGTTCCACCTATTTCATATTTTCTATATTTCCTCTACCAGCTAACACTTTTTTATTTAATTTAATGTTATATAAAAATACCCTCTTGCTTGTATTCAAGCATGTTTATCTTTATCCTTCTCCATCTCTTATTATTATTATTCTTTCATCTTTTCATTCATATGTACTACACTGGATGACGCTTTCTAGGGAGCTGCTCTGAGCATATAGAGTCGTTCATTCAGAAATTTAATAAGTATTTTTGGCTTTATAGTCTTCTTCGTTTTATGAATACTGGATATCAATATATATTCTTGGTACAGATTTACAAGGCACCATCAGCTGCAGTACTTATGAGTAAAAATCATTATTTTGAAAAATTCTCCACAAGTAATGGTTTAGTTAATTCTCATTGACCTTCAGAAATTCATGCATAGTTACCTTTCTCTTCACACATACCCTCGTCCTCCTCCCCGTCTTCCTTTTCCTCCTCTTCCCCCTCCCCACGTTCGCCTCCCCCTCCCTTCTTCCCCCCTCCCCTCCCTCCCCTCCCTCCTCCCACCCCCTCTCCCCTCCTCCCCCTCCGTCCCTCACCACATCCCATTAGCACGCCACTCCCCCCTTCCACTTCCCCCTTCCGCCCTCCCCCTCCCCCCCTCCGCCCTTCCGCCCTCCCCTTCCCCCCCTCCCCCCTTCCCTTTCCTTCCTCGCCTCTTGCTTTTTTCTCTCTCTCTCCCTCTTCCTCTTCTCTGAGACTCCCCTTCAATCAATTATCTCTTCTTCCTTCCGCTCTCTCTCTCTCTCTCTCTCTCTCTCTCTCTCTCTCTCTCTCTCTATCTGAAACAAAGATCCAATGCTTTCGAACTTTTAGAGAATTTATGGACATCTCTACGCCTCGAGTCACTCAGCATTATTCAGAATTATCTTATGAATTCGGACTGATTAGAAAGAAACGATAACGATAAAAAAAAAAGTTAAGATGGTCTTCACCCTTTAATAACCCTCCGTATTGTTACCTTCCTGAAACATTTTCTTGACCACTTCTGTGACAATACCTCATCAGTGCAATGCTATTATCACCAAGGATAAAAGGGATCTTCGGTGATGGAAAAAACAGAGACACGCAGGGAGAGACGTTTTGAAGATGTTTTGTCTGTGTCTGCTGCGTCCTCATTTCTCCCCTTTTCTTCTCCTTCTTCTTCTTCTTCTTCTTCTTCTTCTTCTTCTTCTTCTTCTTCTTCTTCTTCTTCTTCTTCTTCTTCTTCTTCTTCTTCTTCTTCTTTTCTTCTTCTTCTTTTCTATATCTTCTTTTGCTTCTTCTTCCTCTTCTTCTTTCTCCTCCTCCTCCTCCTCTTCTTCTTCTTCTTCTTCTTCTTCTTCTTCTTCTTCTTCTTCTTCTTCTTCTTCTTCTTTTCTTCTTCATTTTTTGCTTCTTCTTCCTCTTCTTCCTCTTCTTCCTCTTCTTCTTCTTCTTCTTCTTCTTCTTCTTCTTCTTCTTCTTCTTCTTCTTCTTCTTTTCTTCTTCTTTTGCTTCTTCTTCCTCTTCTTCCTCTTCTTCTTCTTCTTTTTCTTTTTCTTCTTCTTCTTTTGCTTCTTCTTGCTCTTCTTCCTCTTCTTCTTCTCCTTCTTTTCTTCTTCTTCTTTTTCTTCTTCTTCTTCTTCTTCTTCTTCTTCTTCTTCTTCTTCTTCTTCTTCTTCTTCTTCTTCCTCTTCTTCTTCTTCTTCTTCTTCTTTTTCTTCTTCTTTTTCTTCTTCTTTTTCTCTTTGTTCTTTTTCTTCTTTTCTTCTTCCTCTTCCTCTTACCTTTTACGTTATTTTACTTCTTTCTTCCGCTCCCTTTGTTCTTCATTTTCCTTCTCCTCCTCCTCCTCCTCCTCCTCCTCTTCCTTTATTTTTCCTTTTCCTCTTCCTCTTCCATTTTCCATCTCTTTCTCCTCTTCCTCCACTTCTATTTGTCCTTTTCCTCTTCCTCCTCTAAATTTCCCTTATCTTCTTCCTCTATTTTCCTTCTCTTCATCCTCCTATTTCCCCTTCTCTTCCTCCTCCTCCTCCTCCTCCTCCTCTTCCTTTATTTTTTCTTCTTCTCTTCCTCCTCTATTTTCCATCTCCTTTTCCTCCTTTATTATTAATTCTTTTCTTCCTCTTCTTACTTCTTCTCTTTCCTCTCTTTCCCGTTCTTTTCTTTTCTACTTTATTCTCTTTCGACCTTCTGCTCTTGTACCCATACTTACACTTGTTTCTCTTCATCTACCCCTACTCCTCTTTTCCCTCCTACTCCTCTCTTCCCTCCTACTCCTTCTCCCCTTTGCTTTCCTTCCTGTTCTCCTTCCCTCTCCTTGTTTTTCCTTCCCCAATGTCTAATATTTCTTCCTCTTCTTTTCCCATCGCCTTCATCACCCCTATGCTCCTCCTTCTTTTCCTCCTCCTCTTTCTTCTCCTTCGCAACCTCTTCCTCCTCATCTTTCTTTTTCTTTGCCTCCTACTCTTCATTCTCCTTTTCTTCCTTCTTCACCTCCTCCTCATTCTCTTCCTTTTGTCTCTCCTTTGTTTCCTTTTATTTCTCCTACTTCTTCTCCTTCGCCTCCTCTTCCTATTCCTTCACATCCTCCTCCTCCTTCGCATCCTCCTCTCCGTCCTCCTCTTTCTCCTTCTTCGATTCCTCTTCCTCCTCCTTTGTCCTTTTTTTCTTCTCCTTTCCCTCCTCTCCCTCCTCTTTTGTCCTTCTTCCTCCTCCTTTGGCTCCTCTTCCACCTTCTCCTTTTGTCTCTCCTTCGCCTCCTTTTACTTCTTCTACTTCTCCTTTGCCTCCTCCTCTTCGTCTCCTCTTCATCCTCCTTTGACTCTTCTTCCTTCTCCTTTGGTCCCTTTTGCTCCTCTTTCGCCTCATCTCCATCCTCCTTCGTCCCCTTCTCCTCCTCCTTTGCCTCCTCTTCCTCCTCCTCCTCCTCCTCCTCCTTGACCCAAGCTCTAACAACTTGGCCTCCCCCCTTCGCCCATGGCTCTTCAGTCCACTTGACTGCATCTCCTTCTCCTCCTCCTCCTCCTCCTCCTCCTCCTCCTCCTCCTCCTCCTCCTCGTGCTCCTCCTCGTGCTCCTCCTGCTATTTCTCATCGTTATCGTCCTTGTCGTCTTCGTCGTCGTTGTCTCTGTCGTCTTCGTCGTCGCTGTCTTTACTTCAGCTGCCCGCCCTGTGCTCATCATCTGGTGGTCTGACCAACAATTCATCTTCGTCCTGAACCCCTCCTCCTCCGCCTCCTCTTCCTCCTCTTCCTCCTCCCCTTCCTCGTCTTCCTTTTCCTCGTCCTCTTCCTCACACTGACCGTCTTCATCATCATCATCATCATCATCATCATCATCATCATCATCATCATCATCATCATCATCATCATCATCATCATCATCATCATCATCATCATCATCATCATCATCATCATCATCATCATCATCATCATCATCATCATCATCATCATCATCATCATCATCATCATCATCATCATCATCATCATCATCATCATCATCATCATCATCATCATCATCATTAACACCACCTACATCACTATTATCATTCGTCTTCTATTACTCTGCCTCTTCAGTCTTCACCTCCTCTTCTTCTGCCCCCATCTGCTCTGCTTCATTATCTTTACTACAAAGTTCAATCTGTGTCTTCACTGCAGTATCTACCACTTCGTAGTTCTTCAATAGCCCTATCGTCTACTCTATTCTACTCTACTTTATTCTACTCTGCTTTGCTTTACTCTAACCTGCTCTATTCTACTCTACTCATTGTATTCTACTCACTGTATTTTACTCTATTTTGCTCTACCTGATCTACTCTGTCCTACTCTGCTCTACTCTGCTCTACCTGCTCTGCTCTCCTCTGCTTTTCAGTGTCCCCTTCAGGCTCCGTAGCAAATAGCCTCATCTCCTGCAATTTTGAGTCCTGATGGAAGTTCACCAACTTGAGCGGAAGGCTACTAAGCTCACTTCACCTTCTCCGCCCTCTTCGCTTTTCCGCCGATGACGAATCTCCCAGAAGAGTCTATTTCTCTTGCTGTCGGCAGACGATTTTTATCACTTTTGAAGACTTACCCTCTGCTCAATATTGGATTATTTCCTCTTGGTGGTATTCGTCATTGGATTGCATGACATCTATTGATCCGTAGATAAGAAATGGTGTCCTGAATTAAGTATTGCTAACATCGGAGGGTTCTCTGTTATAATTTCTTATGCTTCCTTCGGTTTCATGACCTTATAAATCTTAAAAATGGTGGTTCTGGGCTAGGGAAACAGATTTGGTACTTGAGTCTACTTGCATACTGTTATGGTACTGAGGCATCAAGTAGTGGAATCGTTCTCAACATGTTTTCCCATGCATCCTTGAAGCCATTTCATCACTTAAGTTAATCGCTATGCATCCGCTGACAACCACCAGTTTTCGGTTTGTAGGCCCTTTTGTAAAACTCTATGGCATCCCAAATGGTCATGAAGACAACTAGGGTAGTGGACACAAATCTAGCTCGGCAAAATGAAAAATGGGTTATAGGACCTGAGAGGTAGAGCAAAGACGATACACCAGAAGAACATGGGCACTATTAGATGTGGCTGTCTCATAAGGGGTGTTATGGAGATAGGAGAGATATTGAGTGTGTGTGTGTGTGTGTGTGTGTGTGTGTGTGTGTGTGTGTGTGTGTGTGTGTGTGTGTGTGTGTGTGTGTGTGTGTGTGTGTGTGTGTGTGTGTGTGTGTGTGTGTGTGTGTGTGTGTGTGTGTGTGTGTGGTTCACCACGGTCTTGGATCACGTGTTGGACTCGCGTTCTACAGTTATCATCCTTCCGGGTGAGAGTTCAGAGCTCATATATGGACTGATCGATGGATAATACTGTGACCTTACACACACAACTAAGGTCTAACCGGGTTCTACCTTCTAGATCTAAGCCCAGCTCGGGCTAAGAAACAATCCCACAACCGAATGAAAGCTATAGACTATACGAATATGTTTTCTTTTTCTTTTGTCCGAAACATTATGAAACCGGCGAATTTCTATGACGACCCGAATTAAGTTTACGTCTAGAAGGTTCTATTAATCTTGCTTTGTGTTGTTATATTTATTTTTTACTTTCCAAGCTAATTAAACTGAGCGGTGATTTTTTTTTTTATCTTTGATTATATTCTTGTGTTAGTTTTGATCACCTACTCTTGAAAGTCTTCCAATGAAATTATTTGTTAGATTTAAAACAATGAAATATCAAGTATGAAGTAAAAAAATATATATTCGGTTATCAGATTACGTCAACAAACACGTAGTCTGAGTCCATCACCTTTGCCTTCAGTGTTTAGACAGCCAGAACAGGTTTCAGTTACTAGTATTACTAGTATTATAATGATAAGGATTGTATTATTTCATGATATCATGATCCCTGAAGTTTACCATTACGGTAT
>NC_134777.1:131113060-131118060 GCF_046742065.1 Oratosquilla oratoria
GAAACCCATTAAGAAATATATTGCGGTCAATGGGAAGACCCATGGGTCCTTCTGAAACGTTAAAGGCGACCCGCTGAGCTTCTGGGAGAGTCTGCCGAAGAAGACCTTTGGCATTCTTCGGCAAACCAGAAGCGCGGTCTCAGGGGAGAATTCGAGGTATCATTAACGGTCATGCTATTCCTCACCATCCTCCCATTGCTCCACCTCCACCTCCAGCTCCACCTCTACCTCCAACTCCATCTCAACATACACCTTTGCCTACAGCTTCAATTCCACTTCCACCTCCACCTCAACTTTACCCCACGTCCATTTCCACCTCCACTTTTAACTCCACCTCAGTCTCCACCTCCACCTACATCTCCATTCCTACCTCTGCCTCCACATTCATTTCCGTCTTCATCTTCCACTTCCGCTTCCTCCATTTTGCTTTAAACTTTCACTTCACCTCTCTTCCTCTTCATCTCCTTTACTCTGCCTTAGCCCTCTTTCTCCTCTTTCTTCTTTCTCCTTCATTCCATTTTCCCTTCGTCTGACTCAACTCCTCTTTCTCTGCCTCCTTTACTGCCTCTTCTTCTTCCTCCTTCCTCGTTTTAACTTCACCCTTTGGTCTTCTACCTCCATTTTCCTCTCTCTGCCTCTCTCAAAGCGCGACTAGAATCAACTGCCCACAGCTTCACTCGAAAACTCCCTTGAAGAAGCAGAGAAAGAAGCAAAAAATAGGAAAAAAAATGTAAGTATAATGATATTGGAGGATAAAAAAATATCCCCTTTAATCTCACCATGCCTATGTCATGACCGTATTTTATATACTCCTCCTCTTCCTCCTCCTCCTCCTCCTCCTCCTTCTTCTCCTCCTCCTCCTCCTCCTCCTCCTCCTCCTTCTCTTCCCCCTTGATCTCTTTCTTCTTACCTCAACTACTTCCTTAAGAATTACTTTGTCTTCCTTAAAGATTATACTCTCTTATCCTCTTTTATTTATTTTTTTGTCAAATCTCCTTTCGGATTTCATTTTTCTTTCTCCCCACTCTTTGAGTGAATTTGTGATGAGTAAGAACAGGAGGAAGAGGGGGAGGAGGAGGAGGAGGGGGAAGAAGAGGAGGAAGAAGAAAAGGACCTCTATGAAAGGAAAGTAATGAGGAAGAAAGGATGTAGGAGAGGAAAGACCCGTATGAAGGGAAAGAAAAGGAAGAGGAGGAGAATGAAGAGGAAGAAGAGAAGGAGGAAAAAGAAGAGGAAGAGGAGAAGGAAAATGAAAAGGAGAAGAAGGAAGAGGAGAAAAAAGAGGAAGGCAAGGAAAAGAAAGAGGAAGAAGAGGAAGAGAAAAAGGAAAAAGAAGAGAACGAGGAAAAGGAAGAGAAAGGGAAAGAAAAAGAGGAGGCAGAGGAAGAGAAATAAGAGGAGGAAGAAGATTAACAGGAAAATGGGGAAGAGGAAGAGGGAGAGAGGAGAAAGGAAAGAAGAAGATGGAGAAAAAGGAGAAGGAGGAAGGGGAGGAAAAGGAGGAAGAGAAAGAGGGAGAGGAGGAGGAGTATGAAGAGGAAGACGGGGAGGGAGAGGAGAAGGAGGAGAAGGAAGAGGAAGAGGGAGCGGAGGAGAAGGAGAAGGAAGAAGAGGAGGAAGAAGAGGAGGAAGAGGAATAGGGAGAGAAGGAGGAGGAAGAAGAGGAGGAAGAGGATTAGGGAGAGAACGAGGAGGAAGAAGAGGAGGAAGAGGAATAGGGAGAGAAGGAGGAGGAAGAAGAGGAGGAAGAGGAATAGGGAGAGAAGGAGGAGGAAGAGGAGAAGGGAAAGGGTGGAAAATGTATATTTTCAACGTGGCTTGCTGCAAAGGTCAGAGGCAATGGCAATGTTGTTACCACCCGCCGAGCTTGTCATGTATTTCAATAGATTACGATATATTGCATTAGATTTAAATAGACTGAAACGAAACATAATGAGTTACATTGTAAAAAAACAGGAGGGATTTAGGTTCATAACAAGGCCAGATGAAGAAAAAGAAGGAAAAAAAGAAAGAGAAGAAGAAGAATGCGAAGAAGAAGAAGAAGAAGAATGCGAAGAAGAAGAAGAATGCGAAGAAGAAGAAGAAGAAGGGAAGAAGAAGAAGAAGAAGAAGAAGAAGAAGAAGAAGAAGAAGAAGAAGAAGAAGAAGAAGAATGTGAAGAAGAATGCGAAGAAGAAGAATGCGAAGAAGAAGAAGAAGAAGAAGAAGAAGAATGCGAAGAATGCGAAGAAGAAGAATGCGAAGAATGCGAAGAAGAAGAAGAAGAAGAAGAAGAAGAAGAAGAAGAAGAAGAAGAAGAAGAAGAAGAAGAAGAAGAAGAAGAAGAAGAAGAAGAAGAAGAAGAAGAAGAAGAAGAAGAAGAAGAAGAAGAAGAAGAAGAAGAAGAAGAAGAAGAAGAAGAAGAAGAAAACTGAAATCAAGATTGTACTTGAAAAAGGGAAACCAAATCTTCTAGAGGTCTTTCAGACATAATACCCACACATCTTCCCCCCCTCCAACTCCCTCCATATAAGACTTCCCTATTCCTCCTCCACAAGAGCCCTCCATCTTTTAAACGAGATCCTATATCTTTTCTTTTCATTCCTTTCTCCCTCCACATTTCACCTGAACTCCACTTGGACACTCCTTATTACTCTCCTCCACTCCTCCATGACACTTTGGGATCCCCTCTGATACCACATATCTTATCACACTTTCGTCCTCTATGTATCTTTTTTTTTGTTTTATTACTTTTAACTTTTGGTTATATTCTTTCTACTTTTATTATCGTTATCATTATTATCAGCCTCTTCTCCTGTCCTTGTTTTAATACTTTTTATTTTCAACTACTCCTCCTCTTCCTCTTACTCCTCTTACTCTTCCTCCTCCTCTCCATTGTATCCCTCTTCCTCTTACTCACCCTATTTCTCAACCTCCCTCTCCTCCTTTTCCTACTCCTCTTAATCACGCCTACTTTCACCTCCTTTTCCTCCTCTTCCTCCTCCTCTTACTGTACCTCTTCCTCTTAATTACCACATTTTTCAACCTCTTCTTCCTCTTACCCCTCCTCCTTTCCTCCTTCTTTTAATCAACCTTACTTTCACCTACTCCTCCTCCTCCTCCTCCTTCTCGTACTTTCCCCCCTTCCTCTTCTAATCAAGCTAATCCTTCCCCTCATTTGTCTCCCTATATTTCACTTCCCCCCGCGTCCCTCTCCCCTCATTCCCGGATTCCGGCCTCCCCTCCCCCCTTCCCCTCTCCACTCTCCCCCCATCCAGATTCCCAATTTTGGGATTTTTTTCCCTTTACTTTACTTTCATCTGTTTCCTCTCTTCCCTTTTTCTTCTCCTTTTTTTTTCTTCCATTGTATTTATTCTGATCATTTTCCTGTACGTCTATTTTCCATCTTTCATCTAATTGCCCTTTGATTCAGCTGAGTGATTACTTTATGATCAAAGCGTCGATTTTTTTTATTCATTTTTATCTTATTATTTAATTATTTTATTACTATTGTTATTATCATTACTATCTTTATACTTTATTCTGCTTCTTCATTTCTACCTGCTATTTTTCGTATTTTTTCGTTATTCCCAATTTCATATTTCTTTTTCGTATATTTTTCAATTTTTATCATCTGCTCCTTCTTGTACCCTCTTCTTTTCATATAAATGGTCTAGTTACAATCATTTAATCTATTCTATGTTCCCATTTATCAGGCCTGACCCCATTTCCCATATCTATTTCGTCCTCCTCTCTAGTCTTCCATAATTAAATATGTAAGTTAAAGAATAAAACAAAATAAAATAGAATTAGACAAAGTATAGAAAATGTGTTTAAATATTAAACAAAATGGAATAAAGTGAAAAATAAGACAAAATAATTTAGAAAAACAGGATGGAATAAAATGAAATAGATAATATGAAATATCTGATAAAACAAAACATGATAGGCTACTATGGAATAGGATAGAATAGCGTAAGATATAATAATCAATCAATATTTTAATCAAACTAAACTAAAAGAAAACTACATAGAATATGGTCAAATTAGATACAAACCCGTCGCTTAGGTTTATCCGAAATATGTCATTTGCCTCCTCCAATCTTCTCCACGTGTTAAAAGAAGAAGAAGAAGAAGAAGAAGAAGAAGAAGAAGAAGAAGAAGAAGAAGAAGAAGAAGAAGAAGAAGAAGAAGAAGAAGAAGAAGAAGAAGAAGAAGAAGAAGAAAGAAAGAATCTATTCCAGTCACCATTTTTTCTTGGCTTCTCCATGTGTCCAAACTGTTTTCTCGCCTCTTCGAGATCGAAGCCGATGTTTTTCCTTTTATCTTTTGAGATTTTTCTCCCAACTATCTCCTACACAGCTTCCTACTGCCTCCTATCTCTTCTACCTCTCACAATGCCCCACTGCCTTGTGGGTAAGCTGGTAAAGCTTACGTACCCCCTACTCCCACCCAAAATCCACTGCAAGGATTTGTGCTAAAGTTACTCTCAGGCATATAGCAACGCCGACATATGCATGTACAATATATATGTATATATATATATATATATATGTATATGTATATATATATATATATATATATATATATATTTGTATATGTATATGTATATGTATATATATACATAAATGCATAAATACATACATATACCAAGGGCTCTTCCTCCCCCCTTACACGGAAGGTAGTCAAAAGACAAAGGCATAGAAACCACTCCCATTCATTCTATCCCCTACATACTCCACTCCCCTCTACCCTCTTCCCTACCTCTTATCTTGGCATCTCCTGGATGACGGGACATCCCTGCATCTTGTCCACTGCCCTAAGACACAGCACATCCACAGCAAGGCCACTTCATTAATTCGGCGACCCCCCTCTCCGTCCCCTCATACAGAAAAGGACAAGACGAGGAGAAATCCCTTCATGATGCGTCAATTTATTTCTCATACATACTCCCTCACCCCCCATCCCCCACTCCCCCTTATGGATCACAGCTTCATCCATACACAACCCTTCTCCATTCA
>NC_134777.1:131128060-131143060 GCF_046742065.1 Oratosquilla oratoria
TGGCTTGTATACTTATCATATGTTCTCTGTAGTGTCAGACTTTTTGTCTTGGCACTCCAGAGAACTGGAGAGCCTGGTCAGAGTCTTAGGAAAGACAGTCTCAGTATCATTGCAGACTCTGAGGTCTTAAACATGACCTTTACATATCAGACTAGTAAAAGTGTCCAATATATATATATATATATATATGTATATATATGTATATGTATATATATACATATATATGTATATATATATATACATATATATGTATATATATATATATAATGTATATATATACATATATAATGTATATATATACATATATATATATATATACATATATATATATACATATATGTACATCTTATGGCTACAACCAGGCAATTTAATTTATCCGAAAGAAGATGCCCTATGTCTTAGGAGGTGAAATACTTAATGTGCCTCTGTAAATTGGATTCCCTTCGTAGCTAGTTTACTTTTGTAACTACCTTACAAATGGCTTTAATCAAGCAAAGATCGGCTCCATTCTAATTGCTTAATGGGCCTCATTACCTCTCCGTGCAAACTGAGAGCCTGGGCCGTGTATTCGCTAAATAGGATCTCTCTTTCTAGATTACAGAGACTACACAGAAAGACTTTCAACAGAGAGAGCCACTCATCTAGGAGATTCTAGCTCCCAACAATACTCTCTAGACCATTTCGTTTAACTCAAGATGGTTCTCTATTGTTCCTCCATGTAACCATGGCAACGGATCTGATGAAAGGAAGTTGCGACGCACACTATGAGTCTTGTGGGAAAACCTTCCTCATCTTGAAGAATCAGGTTAGGGCGATTATGTGCAAATTACACACGTCTTGGCGATATATTTAATTTTTTTGTGTTAGTTTTGGCTCTGAGTTATTAAATGAGTGGTGCACTTGAGTAAATACATTGTCCAACGTCTTTGAATTTACTAATACACCGCCGTGACTATATAAGAATTTTTTTCTACAAATTTCTATGCATGTGTGGTGGCACCATCGAAATGAATAAATAGATAAACAAATACATATATAGATAAACGAATAGGTAATTAAACAAAATGAACTAAAGCTGAATATAATTAAACTAAAATAATTTGAAATGTAAATGAAAATAATCAAATGAGTTTTACCAATCTCTTTGTAAACCAAACGATATGCTTCCTTCTTCCAATCGTAATTATTTTAGATAAAAAAAATCGAATCAGGTGTGGCACATTCGTTCTTAATCTCACAGAATTAAATAAAAGCTTCCCTGATTATGCCATTATAAAAATATAATATTTATAAAAAAAAAATATTTGATATTTCAAAGTTGTTTCAGATATATAAGCAGCAAGTCTTTGCAGGATTTCTTTCGTTTAATTTACATCATCATTTTCAATGAAACAGAGGGATTTCCTGGCCTCGTATTGATTGAGGATTCGGGGCTGGGGGGTGGGGATGGGGGAGGTAGAAATTGGGGGGGGAAAGGTGGGGGGGGATATTGTCCCATGACTCATAGCCTGACTTCTTAGACGTGTATTTTAATTGTTAATTACATTGTTATAGTTTTAATTTATTATAAATGATTTTTTTTTTTTTTTTTCATCCGACCTAGATATGGATCAAAAGGTCTCCTGTCGGCATGCTTTGCCTTTGTAATCCTTTGTAATCCTTTGTAAATCCTTTGTGTTCATAGTTTTATCTCTCTTCCTCTTGCTTAGTATGAATCTCCTATTTTCAACATTCTTTTTTACTTCTTTGTTCTTTTTTCTTTATTTTATTTTTCTGTTTCATCTGCTGTGTAGTGTCGTTTTTAAACACTTACACAGAACATTCGATCTAAGTATTCATTTGTTAATTATCTCTTATTTTCTCTCTTCTTACATTTTACGTTCATTTTCTCCCCATTGCTTTTTATTCTCAGTGAATTTTGATTATCAGAAAGTAACTTCATCATTAATTCAACGTCAAAAGACTCTCATTGTGTTTTACTTGACATGTTTTTTTTTCATTATTTTTAACATAATTCTGTAGATTTGTAGTAGATTGCAAGTCCATCAAATAAGTTCTCTATATCCATAAGAGAACAAATACCAACAGAAAAAGACGCATTGTAAAAGTTTAAAAGAAACTTCTTGTTCATATTGTAAGTTCAAGTACTTCTTGTTCATATTGTAAGTTCAAGTACAATTAACACTCATAAAAAAACTCCTAGATAGATATATGGAATCTAACCCCAGTCTAACTTAGTTCTCAGCATCGTAAGCCCATATATTTAAAGTAGGACAAAATGGTTCTTAACCGTTTCCACTGCTGACATCCCTCTTTCAGTTCACAAGTAGCCCCAAGGACCAATAGGTCTGTTGCTGTTTGTCTCTCCTTGATATTCCTTTGTATTCAAATCTCCCTCTACCCCTCCCTCCCACCTCCTTCCCACAAGCATGCACACATGCACAAGCCCGTTTGCATGGCAATGAGGTGGCTTTGAGCGCCACTCAACTCGTATTAAGCTCAACTGGAACCTGACCCACAGCGTCATTAAAAAAAGACTCACTGGTAACTCACTCACCACCTTCACACCGCATCCGTATGGTGGGAAGCAGGATTGGTGTTAAACACCAGCGTAATCACCACTACAACCCAGTGGTGGTAATTGAAGGGCTGTTAAGACACCTCGTTTATCATAGGGTGAGAGGTGCAATGCTAATTCAGTGGTCTGAGTTCGTTTCCCGCCCAGGGATGAGGACCATCACAATACTGCAAGCCGGCACTCCAGCTCTGGTGGGCAACGAATTTTCTGTTATGGTCTATTTTGAGTCTCTCTCTCTCTCTCTCTCTCTCTCTCTCTCTCTCTCTCTCTCTCTCTCTCTCTCTCTCTCTCTCTATTCGCCTTGGTCTTTGGATCACGTGCTGGACTCGTGATCGACAGCTATTTCCCTCCCGGAAGAGAGCTCAGAGCTCGTATGATCAATCTATGAGTAATTTTGTGACTTTACACGCACCCCCCTCATATCCCCGCCCACGAGAGTTGGAGTAACGACTCGAAGCCCAGCGATACTGAAATTACTTCAGCCCTGTGCAGGATTCGAACCCGGACCGCCGTAGTGACAGACGGGGACTCGACCAACCGCGCCACCGAGTCATGAATCACGTGTGTATGTGTTTGTGTGTGTGTGTGTGTGTGTGTGTGTGTGTGTGTGTGTGTGTGTGTGTGTGTGTGTGTGTGTGTGTGTGTGTGTGTGTGTGTGTGTGTGTGTGTGTGTGTGTGTGTGTGTGTGTGTGTGTGTGTGTGTGTGTGTGTGTGTGTGTGTGTGTGTGTGTGTGTTTCTAAATTTGCATTTGTGGTAGGTCTCATAATTACTCATAGATCGGGTCTCATATGACCACTAAGCTCTCATCTGGAAAGGCAATAACTGTCGATCACGAATTGAGCACGTGATTCGTGAATCCCAAACTTGGGTTTGAATTGTTTGAGTTTCAAATTTCAAACACGACAGGATTCAGTACTGTTTAGGATTAAAAGAGATTTATGAATTTCATTTAACTTGTAAAAAAGTAAAGAATAATGTTCTAATACTTCATAAATACTTCTTATTTAGAATTTGTGCATAGAAAGTTACGGTGGACGGCGGATACGTAGACAGACAGACTGACAGATAAGACAGACAGACAAAGAGACAGACAGAGAAAGGGACATATATACATACATACATGCATACATACATACATACATACATACATACATACATACATACATACATACATACATACATACATACATACATACATACATACATACATACATACATACATACAGACAGACAGACAGACAGATACACAGACAGACAGATAGACAGATATATACACAGACAGACAGACAGACAGACAGACAGACGCACTGTTCAAAACATAATTCTTTTAGATTAATTTTCAAAAAATTTAATGATAACGAGTTTGAATAATTGTGATGTCTGTTAATCAAATTTATGAAAACTAGATAGGAAAATGGTTCGTAAAATATAATTACTAAACCATGAAACAAAAGTTTCAGAATAAATTGTTGTAGACTAAAATAAAATTTCCAATTTAATAAACAGAAGAAAACGTCTAGGTTGAGATGTCAAATTCTATTCATTGAATGAACGATGAACTGATATATCTATAATAAAGGAACATAGACGAGACGTCAGTGGCCACTTTACCACCGAGGCTCTACTATAGGGATGATTAGAATTGCCCGATGGCAGCCAGAAGGAAAGAGAGAGTACTACGACATGGAACTGCCTAGTGTAGGCCATATGGTCTCTTGCAGTCTCCTCCATGCTTATGTTCTTATGGAAGGGGCTGCCACAGAGTTAGATACAATCATCTAACGGCAGTCAGAATAAAAATAAAACCATATCAACCTTTGCCTTTAGTGCTAGGAGAGCCTAGGAAACATTCTAGGCGCAGAAATCTTCATCAGACTGGGCTCTATTGCCACGAAACTGGTTCGCCACAGTTTGCTGTCAGTTGGTGGGAAGGCGCCTTTATTTGTGGACCAATATCGGCAAGGTAATAATTACCAGCTGTCTGGAGGCGGCAGCTGGTCAAGGGACGGTAACGAGGGCGTAGATAGAGTCTTGGAATAGGTGGCAAATAACATAGGACCAGCTTCAACGCACAGGTTTCCTCTGAAGTGGACTGAAGAGCTTTCGCGTGGTGAACAGCGAAGTCAGAATTTCTTGAAGAGTAAAAAAAGTCAAAATTTCTTAAAGAGAAAAAACAACTCAAATTGTCGTAGAGAGAGAAAAAATTCTAAAGAGCAAAAAAAAAAAAAGTAAAAACTATTAAGGAATGTGTTATTTTGATTTATTTTATCTATCTATTTATTTATTTATTTATTTTATTTATTTATTTATTTATTTATTTATTTATTCATTTATTTATTTATTTATTCATTTATTCATTTATTCATTTATAAATTTATTTATTTATTTATTTATTTATTTATTTATTTATTTATTTATTTATTTATTTATTTATTTATTTATTTATTTATTTATTTATTTATTTATTTATTTATCTATTTATTTACTTATTTATCTATTTATTTATCTATTTGAGTTTCAACGATATACGAAAGAGCAGGTATTGGAAAAATGCTGGAAGATATTGGTTGGAAGAAGGTGTCATGCTTTGGTGTTACGTGATGGAATATTAAAGGACTGAGGATGTGCATGATATGACACAGGAGATCGATGCACGTATCGTCGCGTGATGCGCGTGACGTGTGTAACGCGGGTTGATTTGGTGACCACAGTCTCCTTATAGAAGCCAGGATGAGAAAACATTTGGTAAAAAATAAATAGATAAATAAATGAATAAATAATGGAAAATGTTGCCATATGTAGCATATACGTTTAGCATAATGTATAGACATGAAATTGTCCAAAGAGTTATAAACCTAGATCGGCTCCACATGTAGAGTTAACCGAGATAACAGCCACCATGGTTGGACTAACGATATCAAGAGGGAGAATCCAAGATTGCACTGGAGGAGAAACCTTCCGCAGGTGTTGAGACTGAGACCCGTGGCACTCCGCCCTTAGGTCATCATCGTGATTGAAGAGCGAGCCGGTCACGCGGTTAGCCGCCACAGCCACCGACCACAGCCACCTCCCAGCCAGCCGCCACCATCCCAGCCCCCCCCCTCCTAAAAAAACACCGCCTCAGCCCAAGCACCCAACGGAAAACCAGTGTGAGTCAGGAAGCCGAGGGGAGTGTCCTTCAAGATGAAAACGTGAGGGATCAATTTGGTTTCTTCTTCAATAAAATGAATTAAATCAAATGGCGACAGAGGGGAGGTAAGGGGGAATTACTACCCAGTATGGAAGGGGTGTAGATATTAGGGTAACTCCAATGGGCTGCAATAGACATGAATAAATTCGCCTGGTGGTAGACGGGGTTAAAGGAAAAACACCCTTCGGTACAGGGTAACTTAAGACCATAGTTGCTTGCAGAGATTAGAATGAAAGGATGTACGTCCTTCCACACAACAATAAAACACACACACACACACACACACACACACACACACACACACACACACACACACACACACACACACACACACACACACACACACACACACACACACACACACACACACAAACAGCAACCTTTTTCCCTCACACGCCCCACTCAGAATGCCTTCCCAACCGCAGCGTTCTCATTATTCATCACTTAGTCCCGAAAACTTTCGTTCATGTGTCACCAATTATGCCGGCAGTGTATTACGTAAAGTGAGGGCGGCGGACAATGTATTGTGGGAAAAATGTGTGACGCGGAGGGTCGGTGAGACTATTAATTCACTCCTCGCGCTCTGACGGGCAAGTCTTGTGAATTTTCGGAAAATTTTATTCAGCTGAGGACTTTCCAAAGAAGTGGTTCTATACATTGTTTAGTTATTATCTTTTTCTAGATTGAGTACTAAGGGGTTGGGTTATTTTATTATTATTATCGTTTTTATATATATTTTTTGTAAAAGGTGATTTTTGTTATCAACACTGTCGACGTCGTGGTCGTCATCGTCACCATTGTCTTTGCCATTGATGTTGTTAACCTAATCAATAGAGTCATATTTCCTATTCAACCCAATCGAACAATCACCCTTACCGACTTATTCCCCAGATGTTGCCGACAACTACGCCCCTTGACACTGCACATGTGACACATCTGACCGAAGTGACCTCCTGACGATTCTGACACGGGTCAATTGACACATAGAGCTGACAGAAGTGACACAAGTTGGGAGGGGGGAAGAGAGAATTACAAAATTCTCCTTCTTCTTCTTTCTCCCCTCCTTCCTATTTCCTTCCCTTTTTCCCTTCCTCTTCTCTTCTCATCCACACTTCTCCCTCCTCCTTCTTCCTTTCCTCATTCCTAATTTCTCCCTCATCCCTCCTCATTCCTTCTTTCTTCTTCCTACCTCCTCCTTCCTCCCTCCCACCTCCATCCATTCCACTAAACCTTTCTTCATCCCTCCTTCCTCTCTCCACTTTCTACCTTCTCCCTCCTTCTTTCTAGCTCCTCCCTCCTCCTTCCTCCCTTCTCCCTCCTCACTCATTCTTCTCGATCCTTATTTCTCCCTCTTCCCTCCTCCCTCCTTCTTCCTAGCTCCTCCCTCCTCCTTCCTCCCTTCTCCCTCCTCACTCATTCTTCTCGATCCTTATTTCTCCCTCTTCCCTCCTCCTTTCCCCCCTCCACCCTGCCCTAAACACCCTTCCACTATTCCATTACCAGCCAGCTCCCTCTGCGACTATTTCCCGTTTAATCTTGGTCCTGACGGCGGGCACCAATACAGCCCAGTGGTCACTGGGGGAGGGCCCCCGAGGGTCGAGAAGGTCGGTTCTTGCACGGCAGGTAAGGCGAGTCGCGACCCTAAGGGCAAATTAAGTATCCACGACTATCGATTAGGCTGAGCTTTTGACTTGGAGTTGTTATACCTGAGTTTGGCATTTGAAATTCGGGACGACGGGTCGTGTGGACGAGGAGGAGGAGGAAGAGGAGGAGGAGGAGGAGAGAAGAGGAGGGAGGTCGAGGAAGGAGGAAGTAGGAGGAAAGACAAGGCGTAAGAGGAGGGAGGAGGAAGGTGAGCGAATGAAAACGAATAAGGAGGAGGAAGGAGGAAGGAGGAAGAGGAGGAAAGAAATAGTAAGAGGGGAGAGAAATAAGGAGGGAGGTACTAAACAGTAAGGAGGAGAAAAGAGGAGGAGAAAGGAGGAAGAAGTAGGAGGAAGGAGAAGTAAGAGGAAGTGGGAAGAGAGAAAGAGTTCCAAAGAGACAATAATACAAGAAGATAAGATGAGATAAGAGGAAGAGGCAGAAAAGCCCCGAGGAGAAATAGAAGGAGGAATAGAAGGAGGAATAAAGAAGGAGGAGGAGGAGGAAGAAGAGTAGGAAGAGGGTGAGGGTGGGGAGTGGGTTGATAAGAAGTGGAAGGAGAAAGAGGAGAAGGAAAAGGAGAAAGAGACCAGGAGGTAGAGAAGAAGGAGAGGGGAGGGGGAAGAGGAGAAAGGCAGTGAGATAGAGGTGAAGAAACAAGAGAATGGGAGGTAGAGGAGGAGGAGGGGGAGGAAGAGGAGGAGAAGAACGAGGGGGAGAGGGAGAGGAAAAGAAGGAGAAGGGGAAAAGAAGGAGGAGGAGAGGAAAAAGGGGAAGAAGGAGAAGGGGGAAAAGGAAGAAGAGGTGAAGGAGGAGAAGGAGAGGGAGGAGGAAGAGAAGGAGGAAAAGGAGGAGAAGAAGAGGGAGGAGAAGGAGGAAAAGAAAGAAAAGGAGGAGAAGGAGGAGGAGGAGATGGAGAAGGAGAAAGAGGAGAAGAAGGAGAAGGAAAGAGAGAGAAAAGGAAAAATGAAGAGAGGGAGAAGAAGGAGGAATATGAGGAGAAGGAGAAAGAGGAGAAAAATAAGGAGGAGGAAGAAGAAAAAGGAGGATGAAAAAGAAGGAGGAAAAGAAGGAGGAGGAAGAAGAAGGAGGAAGAGGAGAGGGACTAGAAAAACGAGGAAAGAAGAAAAAGGGAACAAAGAGTTGGAATTCATGCGAATCCGAAGGAGAGGAGAAAATGAAAATTTCAAAGTGATGTTTGACATCAAATGCTACGAGAGGCGCAATCCTCTTTTGCAGGCTATGAAGTCTATAAAGGTGGAAGAAAATGTTCTTTCCAATTACAGATAGGCAAGGCCTATGGATGCTCATATGGCATATTTCAGGTTCTAGGTCCATATGTATATATACTGTATGTGTATATGTATATATATATATATATATATATATATACACATATATATATACATACATATACATATACATATATATACATACATATATATATATGTATATATATACATATATATATGTATATATTATATATATATACATATATACATATATATATATATATGTATATACAGTGTATATATATATATATATATATATATATATATATATATTTAATTTCATACATATATACATATATATATATATGTATATGGACCCAAGCCTTGGATATTAAACAGTATGAAGAAAATAAAGATCTATACCTACAATGTAAGAATTCTCAGAAGACCACAGGCTGGAGAGTTTAATGGAAGAACTAGATAACATCAAGTTGGACATCGTAGGACTCAGCGAAGTCCGAAGAACGGAAGAAAAGCTGATACAATTACAAAATAGTCACCACCTGTTCTACTATAGAGGCAAGGATAAAGAAAGATCTAGTGGAGTAGGATTTTTGATCAACCAAGAGATTGCTGGTAACGTGGTCAAGTTCAGTAGTTTATCAGACAGGGTAGCTTGGATTGTGACTAGGCTGTGTAAAAGGTACTCTCCAAAAATAGTTCAGGTTCATGCACCAACTTCACAGAGTTCAGACGATGAAATTGAATCCTTCTATGATGATTTATGTCAGGTAATGGATCAAGAAAAAAGTAAGCACACGTTAGTAATAGGCGATGTTATTGCTAAAGAGGAGTAGAAGATGGAAGATGAGCACAGCTAAATTCAATTTCAGAGCCTAGAGAAATAAACTAATTTTGAAAAAGAAAATAAGACTTGCAAAGGTTAAGGATAATAATAAGAAATTTCAGTTAGAAATTAAAAATAGATTCGAAGCTCTAAGAACTAACGAGGACACCGTCGAAGATATGAATTTGAATTAATGAATATCATTAGGGAATCGGCAGAGAAAGTAGAAAGTACAAAAAGTACTAGAGAAAACAAATATTCCAAAGCTACAAATGACCTAATTAAAAGAAGGATGATCATGCAGATCAAAACCAGGAACGACGAAATAGAAAGAGTTAGAAGTAAACAAGCTTATCAACAAAAGGCAGAGATCAGAGAAAAGAAAGAAAAATATGGTTGAAATAGAGGAAACTATTCGGAAAGGTAAAAGTATTAAAGTGACCGAAGGCAGACATACTTTAGGAAGACAGCAAATGATATGTTTGAAAGATAAAAATGGAGAAATCATTAACTGCAGAGACAGAATGCTAAAAAGAGTAGAAGAATTTTACCAAGAGCTTTACTCGTCGAAGACCGTAGTTGAGTCAGTAAATTCATGTGTAGACGTTAGTAGTGTACCAGACATTACAAAGGAAGAGGTAGAATTTGCTCTAAAATATATGAAACGAGGAAAAGCACCTAGAGAAGATGGTATATCGATAGATCTGTTGAAAGACGCAGGGAAAGAAGTACACATTAAATTAGCTCAGTTGTAAACCCAGTGCTTACATCAGGAAAGCATTCCTGAATCGTGGTGCAGTGCTATAGTGATTTTGCTTCATAAAAAAGGAGACCAGAAGGACCTTAGTAACTATCGACCGATTAGCTTGCTATCAAATGTATATAAAATATTCTCCAAGATCCTTACAAATAGACTAAGTCAAGTTTTAGATGGAAACCAACCGAGAGAATAGACAGGCTTTAGGAGTGGATACTCGACTCTAGACTATTTGCAAGCGATTAACCAACTAATCGAGAAAACGACAGAATAGAATATACCTCTGTGTTTAGCTTTTGTAGATTACGATAAGGACTTTGACTCGGTAGAACAAATAGCAATACTAAACTCGCTACGCATTCAGGGTACAAACAAACAGATCATAAGAGTTTTAGAAAATATTTATGCGAAAGGTACTGCTATAATTCGACTACATAAAGATACAGAAAAGATCAAAATCAAGAAAGGAGTACGGCAAGGCGATACAATTTCACCCAAATTATTTACAGCTTGCCTGGAAGAGATTTTCAGAAGGTTGAGTTGGGAAGAGAAAGGTTTGAAGATTAATGGCAAATATTTGAACCACCTAAGATTTGCGGATGACATTATTCTTATTTCAGAAAGAGCAGAAGACTTGCAAGATATGCTGAGTGATCTAAACAAGTAAAATCTCAAAGTAGGTTTAAAAATTAATAAGAGCAAAACCAAAGTAATGTTCAACATGAAAGTTTAATGTAAAGAGATTGTAATTAATGGTGAGAGTCTTGAAGAAGTTGAGGAGTATAATTATTTAGACCAGATGGTGAAAGTGACGAAAGATCATAATAATGAAATAAAAAGACGTATTATAATTGGTTGGAAAGTGTTTGATAAGTATAATAAAATCTTGAGAGGCTCTCTACCTTTATGTTTGAAACGTAAAGTTTACAATCAATGCATTCTGCCAGCAATAATCTACGGGTGTGAAACTTTGAAACTGACAAAGGCGATGGAAACAAAGCTAAGGACTGCACAGAGGAGAATGGAGAGCTCAATGGTGAGAATAACGCTGAGAGACCGAAAAAGAACAGGTTAGGAGAGAGAGCAGACTAAAGTGAAAGATATTGTGGAGGCGGTGAAAACGAGAAAATGGAATTGGGCAGGTAAGCTAGCACGAATGACTGATGAACGATGGAGCAAGTGTGTTACTGAGTGGAAGCAGCGAGATGGGAAGCGTGGAAGAGGAAGACCAGACAGAAGGTGGTGAGACGAGAATGACAACTTTGCAGGAGTGACGTGGCAGAGGTTGGTGCAGTCGTGTGAATCATGGAATGCTATGAAGGAGGCCTTTGTTCAGTAGTGGACTCAGGATAGCTGATTTTGTATGTATATATATATATATATATATATATATATATATATATATATACATATATACATATATATATGTATACATATATATATATATATATATATATATATATATATATATATTTGTGTGATTCACCTTGGTTTCACCTTGGTTTTGGATCACGTGTTGGACTCGTGATTGACAGCTATTTCCTTCTCGGAAGACAGCTCATAGCTCGTACATGACCGATCTATGGATAATGCTGTGATCTCACATGCACACGTACCCCCAACTCCCCGCCCATGAGAGTTGGAGTAACAACCCGCAGCGCAGCGACACTGAAATTATTTCAGCCCTGGGCGTGTGTGTGTGTGTGTGTGTGTGTGTGTGTGTGTGTGTGTGTGTGTGTGTGTGTGTGTGTGTACATATATGATGACACATGTAGAGAGACACGTGGATAGATCATCTGAATTTGACAAACATCTAGACACGCTAAGGGACGAGGATAGATAGCCAGACATTATGAAAAACATGATAGTAGAAAATAAGCAGATAAATAAGTAAAAACAAAACAAAACAGAAATGTAGAATTAATTCAGTTTGTACTTGCTTTTGTATTCCACATTCCAGTGTCACCAAAACTCACCTGCAATAGAAAATAGGAGAATATATAACTTCAATCAATTTCTTTTATATGTAGCTAAATATTCGTGATATAAGAAAATATTGATTATACTTATTCATCTAAATATTGGTTTCCCATCTCATCTGTTGGAACAGTAATCAGTTCTTTTCTTCATATCAAAGCTAATGCAGGTATTTTTATCTATAGTCTGAAAAAAATATGAATTTACTTTATTTTCTGCGTTGCTAGATAATGAAAATAGGAAATAATGTGAAAAAAAATAGAATAATGTGATGGAATAGTCTAATTCTTACGTACGTTCAAGTCGTTTACAAGTTCTTCTTTTCAATCGACGATATGACGTCACGCGTCAAGCTCCGCCTACTCGGCCAGTGAGGTGCATGGCTTTGCTTAATGGATATAGCTTTGTTCATAAACATAGAATTTACAGACACCATTTGCCTGCACGGATACGCGGCTCCTCCACTTTTCTCTCTCATAATTTCCTCCTTCCCCTTCCTCTTCCTCCTCCTTTCATTTTCAATTTTCCTGTTTTTATTATTTTCTTTTTTCGTTTGACTAACAAGGCCCATGATAAATATGCCAAGAAGAGGAAGAAGTAGAAGAAGAGGAGAAAAGGAAGAAGAAGAAGAAGAAAAAAAAAAAGAAAAGTGGTGGAAGAGGAAGATGTAGAGAGAGAGAGACAGGGCAGGGGGATGGGGAAGGAAGAGGAGGGAAGAGAGAGGAGGAGGGGAGGGGAGGGGGAGGGGCAGGGCGACGGGGAGGAGATGGGGGAGTGGAGGGTAGGGGAGGGGAGGGAAGGGAAGAGGAGGGGAGGGGACGGGAGGGAAGGGAGGAGGAGGGGAGGGGAGGGGAGAGGGAGGGGAGGAGATAGGGGAGTGGAGGGTAGAGAGGGAAAGAGAGGGAGAGAGAGGGAGGAGAAAGGAGACGGGAGAGGGGAGGGAGAGGGGTGGAGGGAGTGGGGAGGGGGAAGGAGAGAGAGAGGGGAGTGAATGGGAGGGAGGGAAAGGGAAGAGAAGGAAAACGGGGAAGGGGTTGGGAAAACGAGAAAGTTGAAGGATTAGGGAAGGCAAGGAAGGAAGGAAGGAAGGAAGGAAAGAAGGAAGCGGAGGAAGGGGAGTAGAGAGTATAAACAGGGGAGAAGGACCTTAATTCACTCACCAAGCCCCCTTCATGGTCTTTCCAAGCAAGCTTCCATGCAGTCACCCTTCCCTCCTTCCTTCCTTCCTTCTCCAAACAGCACACGGCAGGCTCGATCAACTTGTCATGGCCATGAGTTTTGTCATGAACCATGTTGACCACATGTCTTTATTGAGACTCACGGGTTTTATCAAACTAAACGCCATGTCAAGAAGTGGTCTTTATTAGTACGACGTTTCCTTTGTTACAAGTTTATCAAGTGAAACGTTATGATAATATACGCTCCGTGATCACAGGATGTTTCTTTTGAGAGACTTGTCGGTAACAGCCAATTTCATGTTTTCGATGACATGACGTCACGCGAGGAGTCGGAGGGAAATGAAAAAGAAAGAGACGAGGAGGAGGAGGAAAAAAAGAGGAGGGGGAGAAGAAAGAGAGGAGGAGGAGGAGGAGGAGGAGGAGGAGGAGGAGGAGGAGAAGGAGAAGGAAGTCTTCAAGAACTTCCATACAATGATTTTAGTAAGATCTTAGTCTTCTAGCAAAGTTATTGAGGAAGCGATAGTCCCATAGGTCACATCGACTCTGCGAAGGACTTTCTGGAATGACCCAACATGTTATACACTAGACTGCCAAGATATGTGAATCTTTCTAAGATGTCCGTGCCTCATGCAAAGACTGAGCGCCTTCTTCCATTAAGTTCCAAAACGCCTGGACTTTGACCTTGGTCCTGGAAACCTTGATTTTCCAGCTTGTCTTCCTGTGTAATAGCTCGAAGACTCCACACAAGATCTCCAACGAATCCGGAATAACTGTAGAAGCATTGGATACTCCGTAGTGATACTGACTCATAAATCTTGGGAATTAACAGAGAAGCCAAACACGCCTCCTCAATCACTCTCTGTTCCTGAGTATAGGCCAGATATCTGGAGAGTAATCCTCGAGGTAAAAAAAGTAAAGTTGATTTCCATATTTTTTCATCAGTATAGCCAATGCTGAGAGAGAGAGGGTGGGATATATATATATATATATATATATATATATATATATATATATATATATATATATATATATATATATATATATATATATATATATATATATATATATAATTGAAGGTGAAAGAAGTTGACGAGGAGAAATGGGAGAATTTACGTTTGAGTTGTTAGCTTTGTGATCAAGACCCTGCGGGTCGAAACGTTAAGGCGTAAAATTCTCCCATTTCTCCTCGTCAACTTCTTTCACCTTCAATTTTATTTGTCATAATATAGTCAATATATATATATATATATATATATATATATATAGAGAGAGAGAGAGAGAGAGAGAGAGAGAGAGAAAGAGAGAGAAAGCGAGATAGATAGAGAGAGGTTTCAAGCTTGAAGGTAGAGCTTTAGGATTTAGCTTTAGGGTGAAGGTGCTGTGGGTGGCTGATCACAAGGACGGAAGGGATTAGGGAAAGGCCAGGGTGAACGGAAGTCAGGGACAGAAAGGGACTGAAAGGGTGGAACATTGGGGAGAAAGGGGGACAGGGAGGGGAGAAGGATGAGATAGAGAGAAAGGGGGAAGGAAAAGGGGGAAGGATGAGGGGAAGTGTAGGGGCAGGAGGACTGGACGGGGAGGGAAGTGGAGGGGGTG
>NC_134777.1:131155560-131158060 GCF_046742065.1 Oratosquilla oratoria
TCTTATTTTATTTCATAGCATTTCATTTTGTTTATTTTCTTTATTGTATTCCATTAATTCAATTTATTTTGTTATATTCTATCCATCCTTTATGCTACCAGTTTATCCATCTGAGAAAGATTTCCTGGACTACATGCTCTTCCTTTGTAATCTTCTATATGTATATATATATATATATATATATATATATATATATATATTTATACATGTATATATATATATATACATAAATATATATATATACATAGATACATAAATACATACATACATACATATATATATATATATATATATATATATATATATATATACTTACTCTTACTCCAATGGCTATCAGGACTACAGTCCCTCTACCGCCTCTCCAGACCAATCTGTCCTCCGCTGTTTCCTTCTAATTTTGTTGGTCAGGGTTAATGCGGGCCACATCATTCGCCACTCCATCGCTCCACCAGTACCTAGGTCTTCCCTGGGGGCGTCTACCCCTTATACTTTCCTCCATCACCATTTTTGGCCATCTTGTTGACTCCATTCTGGCACAGCGACCGGCCCGCCTTGCCCCTTTTCCCACTTGCGACATTATGTAGCATTTGTTGTCCTTTCTGTTCTCTAATTTCCTTATTGTGCCTTCGTCTCCATTCTCCCGATTTTGCATCATACACTGGGCTCAGAATTCGTTTTAATAATGGTGTTTTCAAAGACTTCAAGTTTTCTTTTTCTTTGTTTGGTCAATGTCCAAATCTCACAACCGTATAACACTGTTGGTCTAATTACAATGTTGTATGTTCTCATTTTTGTTTTCTTGCTAACCTTTCTGCTTCTCATGATGGTAAAGAGAACATGGTAGCATCTGTTTCCTGCTGCAATCCTTTCATTTACTTCAATGTCCATCTCATTTCTTTCCGTTACAAGGGCTCCTAAATATTTGAATTTGTCTGTATATTGCACATTTAGGGTTCCGACATGCCTGTTGCCTCTATTGCCGCCTTCTCTACTCTACTTACACACACACACACACACACACACACACACACACACACACACACACACACACACACACACACACACACACACACACACACACACACACATATATATATATATATATATATATATATATATATATATATATATATTGTGACATCATGACAGGTTTATGAATGGTAAGAATGGAAAGACACGATTGAGAACAAGAGAATTTATTCCTGACCGGTTTCGCCTTTGAGGCTTCTTCAGAGGTAATATTTACAGAGAATGAATGCATAGGTATTTGTAGGGCAGTTGCTGTGGTTTATGAGGGACGCTGGGTGGGATTACGTGTGTTGCAAGGCTAGGTGGTCATGTGGGGTCAGGTGTGAGGCGGGCGGGTGTATTTGTTTGTTTGTTATGTGTGGACATTTGTCTCATGGCGTATTTGGCGGCATGTTTTGCAATCTTGATGTCTCCTGTTCTGTTGTTGATGCAATCGTTGGTGTTTATGTATATTGCTTCTAGAGTCTTTCTTTGTGGTTTGTTTAGATTTTCATGTATAATGTTTGCTTGGTTCCATTGAGGTAAATGTTGTTTATCGCGTTTGTTGTGCGGTGGTGACGGATGTCAGCCTTGTGTTCATGTATGCATTTGTTTAATCCCCTGTATGTTTCACCATAATAGGCAAGGTTGCATCCCGAGCAGGGGATTTTGCATATGATACTGTCTGGTTGAGTGGGATTTTGTCTGTTATTTGTGAAGTCGTGTATTTGTCGTCCTTTTTCTGATATTACTGTGATGCCTATGGGTTTTAATTTCTTGGTTAGGAGGTGAGTTAGGCCCGATGATGGTGCTATGAGGAGGATGCTTTCATTTTTAGTTCGTGGTTCTGAGATGCTTCTTTGTTTGATTTCTTTAGCTTTGTGTTGGGAAGTGGTGTTCTGAATGTAGTGGTGATGTGGTCTATTTCGTCTTGAAGGAATTCTGGGCTGCATATTGTTAGTGCTCTCAGGAAGAATCCTATTAGTATACCACTTTTAGTTCTGTCACTGTGGGCACTGAAGTAGTGTATGTAGTCGTTTTTGTTTGTGGGTTTTCTGTATATATATATATATACATATATATATATATATATATATATATGTATATACAGTATATATATATATATATATATTTATGTATATATATATATGTATAATATATATATGTATATATATATATATGTATATGTATATATATATATGTATATATGTATATATATAATATATACATACATACAAATATATATTATATATATTATTTAATATCAATATATATATATATATATGTATATATATATATATATATATATATATATGTATATGTATATATATATATATATATATATATATATAAATATATAAATTATATATATACACATATATGTATCCTTTCTCCTCTGTTCCTCCCACCTTCCCTTGTTGCCTCCTCTCCTCATCCCACCTTCTTTTCCTTCTTCAGCCCTTTCCCCTTCCCACTGTCTATCTCTCTTCCT
>NC_134777.1:131165560-131168060 GCF_046742065.1 Oratosquilla oratoria
GAGGAGGAGAATGAGGAGGGGGAAGAGGGGGGAGGAGAAAGAGGAGGACGAGGAGGAGGAGGAAGAGGAGGAGGAGGAGAAAAAGGACCAGGAGGAGGAGGAGAAGGGGAGGAGCAGAACGAGGAGGAGAATGAGGAGGGGGAAGAGGGGGGAAGGAGCAGAAGGGGAAGGACGAGAGGAGGAGAATAAGGAGGGGTAGGAGGACGATAAGGAGGAGGAGGACGAGGAGGAGGATGTGGAGAAGGAGGAGGAGGAAGAGGAGGAGGAGGAGGAGGAGGAGGAAGAGGAGGAGGAGGAGGAGGAGGAGGAGGAGGAAGAGGAGGAGGAGGAAGGTGAGGAGGAGGAGGAAGAGGAGGAGGAGGAGGAAGGTGAGGAGGAGGAGGAAGAGGAGGAGGAGGAAGGTGAGGAGGAGGAGGAAGAGGAGGAGGAGGAGGAGGAGGAGGAGGAGGAGGAGGAGGAGGAGGAGGAAGCGTTACTAGCACCGTCCTGGTTTATTTCATTCCTATTGATTTATATTGTGTACACACGGGCTCAGCTCGGGAGGGGCACTCGCTCGGGTGTGTCAGGAGGGTGTGGTGGAGGGTGTGGTGGAGGGTGTGGTAGGGGTGGAGTGTGTGGTAGAAACCGTGGTAGAGAGAGCGCCAAAGAGTGATGTAGGTGTGGTAGATGCTGTGGTAGATGGTTTGTTAGTTTGTACGTCCTTGGCAGAATTTTTACCAAATGCAAATTCTAGTTAGGATCTATGATGATTTTGTCAACATGACTGTGTGGTAGAGGCAACGGTAGATGTGATAGATGGATTTATAGTGAGTGTAGTAGTTATAATGAGTAAATGTGTTATATTGTGTGTTATTGTGTACCGGCCTATGATTGCTCATGCTATTGTGCTTTGCCTCACGGGACGTGATAACTGATGTGTTAACAGGTGTAATGAGGAAAATTATCGTGGCTAGAATAAGTTGTGTTAGCGGGCGTGTTATGTTCGCGAGCTTATGGCACCGATGTGTGTGATAGACCCCAGGAGCTGTGCTATTTATGGCAATGGAGTGTGAGTGTGGCACGTAAAGATGTAAGAAATGCCGTGCTGTACTTTCATGTTATCATGGAAGGCATAGCGTGCAAGGCGAGTCTGATTCATAACTTCTTATCTTCGTCTTCAGAAAGATATCAAATGTTTTGCGTTTGTCTCCCACCTTCTCTCTTTGTGCATGCATGTATGTGTGTGTGTGTGTGTGTGTGTGTGTGTGTGTGTGTGTGTGTGTGTGTGTGTGTGTGTGTGTGTGTGTGTGTGTGTGTGTGTGTGTGTGTGTGTGTGTGTGTGTGTGTGTGTGTGTGTGTGTGTGTGTGTGTGTGTGTGTGTGTGTGTGTGTATGTTTGATGTGTGTGTGTGTGAACGTATATGTGCGCCCATATGTCTGTGCTTGTATGGCTCCTCATCCACACACACACACACACACACACACACACACACACACACACACACACACACACACACACACACACACACACACACACACACACACACACACACACACACACACACACACACACACACACACACACACACACACACACACACAAACCTACAGATCCCCAGACAGTAGGGAGGCATGGCCAAATCACCGGAAAATTGAGATCGAAGCTTCGAAGTTGAGGACTTCGACAACAACAAGAACGTAAACAAAAACAGCAGCAGCAGCAGTAAAGGTGTGTTGTGTCCTATAGATCCTGTCGCTTCTTCAACAACACTACGTTACTCAACGGGAGGAATCCCTCCACGCGTTCAACCCTACTTGTCTACCTCTTTACAAATACAATACTTTTCTATTTTTCGCATAGATATAAAAAGAATAAATGAATAAAAATAGAGGAGATTGGAACAGACCATATGACCTATACTAGGCAGTTTCATGCCTTTACCACCTGTCATCCCTATCCATAGTGTTATTTAATCTTCTATTGAGCAACCAATTGTTTCAGCGCTCACTACATGGTTACTAAGCTAATTCCAATTGTTAACCACTTTCTTAACTATGTCCTTTTTAAACCTAAGTTTGTCCTCTAATGAATATCTATAGTGAATATCTAATTATACTCATATAAGTAACATATCTACTTGCACCAAACTACGATAGCTTCTCTACCTCATCCAGACACTTTTCCACATTTACTCAGACACAATACTCTTCTAACCTCTGACCACATAAAAATCTTATCTACCGCACATGGATAATGTTAGTTGGTAAGCCGGTACACGCGACTAGCGCTTGAAAGGGTCCAAGATGTCTTAGAACAGACTAAGTTTCTCCTCGATCGATAGTGAGTGTGTGATGATTGTGTTGGCTCCAGGTGGACTAACGCCTCTCCCCCCTCCCCCCGACTCCCCCCCTTTCCCCCGTTTCACCCTGATTCACCTCAACTCCGTCCCTCGAATGAGCTATAATGAAATCTACAAGGGAAACCTCCGTGTAAAAACAGTTCTGTGACCTTGGTATTTGAG
>NC_134777.1:131170560-131173060 GCF_046742065.1 Oratosquilla oratoria
GTGGCTTATGTTAATACCAATTTTTAGACCAAGTGAGAATCTTCCCTTTATGTTTGCGTTGGTCTGTCTTCTGATAAGTTACTGATGAGGTCTTTTCTCTCCAGTTGCTTGTGTTACATAGTTTTGTGAATTTTCTATTTCATCTATATTTCACCGTTTCTGTCTTGATGCATTGCATCTGATCCAAATAGTGGCCGGAAGGTAGGGATGGCCTTTCATCCACAAGGAGCTAAGGTAGAAATGGGGGCAAATGGGTGCTCGAACGGGATGGAGAAAGCCTTTTGGTATTTACATAGACAGATGGGATCAATCTTTGCTTCTGATTTTTCCTCTCAAGTTGTTTAATAAAATGTGGAAGAAGCTGACTAAGCCAATGTGTAAAGTATTAGAGAATGGACAACAGCGGTTCGAGATTTTCCACAAGTATAGAAGCGCTGGTAAAAGAAGGATAAATTTAAGGATGGAAATGATAAGTGGTCATGAACATTGAACTGCCTAGTATAGGCCTTATGGTCTCTTGCAGTCTCTCCCATTCTTATGTTCTTCTGTTCTTATGGGCAGAGGCAAAGGAAGGGAGAACCTCGTATCTTCATGAGTATGAACTGATGAAGTTAACCTCCTCATTTCTTTCCTTGTTTTTCTCTGTCTTTTTTATTTCATTATTAGTGTCTTCTTTTATTCTTCTTCAATATAACTTTTTTCATTCTATCTTCATTAGTCTCAGCCAAACACTTTTGATGAAAACGTTCCCGTTTGAAATATGACCGTGGCAAAATAAAATGTTTATGAAAGCAGTTGATTAAACTCTAGCAATGGTTATGACTTATTTTCATTCTTGTTAAAGATACATTCCTTCTCGGCAGTTGACAAAGGGAGGAAAACATGACACTGAAGTAATCACGTCAACTCTTCACTGAGCATGTCCATCTACGAACGTGTGATGTTGAATACAAAGGAATAAGTGAGAGTGTATCAGTATACGTGGAATTCACGCATCAGGTCTTTGTGAGCCACTGAACAAAGTAGGACAACTAAAGTCAGTAGCAGACACCAAAGGACTAGTATTACATTGGACAAATGGAAACATCACGAGCCAAATGGATTTTGATCAATTTAATTTAATTTTGAGAGTCAATCAACAGTTCATTCAATGAAACGCCTTAACTCGCATAGCCGCACCCACCCTTCATATCGACGGTCTTCATCATCGTTATTATTGCCAACGTCATCGTCATCGTCATCGGCATCGTCATCGTCATTATTATTATCATTATCATCGTTGTTGTTGTTGTTATTGTTGTTGTTGTTGCTATTATTATCATCATTATTATCATTATTATTATCATTATTATTATCATTATTATTATCATTATTATTATTATTATTATTATTATTATTATTATTATTATTATTATTATTATTATTATTATTATTATTATAATTATTATTATTATTATTATTATTATTATTATTATTATTGATTATTATTATTATTATAATTATTATTATTATTATTATTATTATTATTATTTATTATTATTATTATTATTATTATTATTATTATTATTATTATTATTATTATTAATTATTATTATTATTATTATTATTATTATTATTATTATTATTATTATTATTATTATTATTATTATTATTATTAATATTATGATTATGAGTATTATTATTATGATTATGATTATTATAATTATTATTATTATTACTATTACTATTATTAATTATTATTATTATTATTATTATTATTATTATTATTATTAATTATTATTATTATTATTATTATTATTATTATTATTATTATTATCATTATTATTTCATTATTATTATTATTATTAATTATTATTATTATTATTATTTTTAATATTACTATTATTATTATTATTATTATTAATTATTATTATTATTATTATTATTATTATCATTATTATTATTATTATTATTATTATTATTATTATTGTTATTATTATTATTATTATTATTATTATTATTATCATTATTATTATTATTATTATTATTATTATTATTATTATTATTATTATTATTATTATTATTATTATTATTATTATTATTATTATTATTATTACTATTATTATTATCATTATTATCATTATGTCATCATCATCACTACTGTTATTATCATCATCACTGTTACTGAATTTATTGACCCAAGAGAGTTCATTCGAGACACACGAAGGCGAGTGAAAGAGAAAGAAGAAAAAAGAAAGAGAAAGAGAAATATCCTGTCTTTACAACCCTTAATTGCTTCAAGATATTTACGGGTAATTTTCGTCTGCAGCAAATTAGATTTGCCAGGGAGTGTCTTTGGCGCCTCCTGGTAAAGGGGGAGGGGAAAGGGGAGGGGGAGTGGGAGGGGAAAGGGGAGGGGGAGTGGGAGGGGAAAGGGGAGGGGGAGTGGGAGGGGAAAGGGGAGTGGGAGGGGAAAGGGGAAAGGGGAGGGGGAGGGGGAGGGGTGGAGGAGGGGGGAGAG
>NC_134777.1:131178060-131180560 GCF_046742065.1 Oratosquilla oratoria
TCATCATCATCATCATCATCATCATTATTATTATTATTATTATTATTATTATTATTATTATTATTATTATTATTATTATTATTATTATTACTATTATTATTATTATTATTATTATTGTTATTACTATTATTACTATCATTGCTATCATTATCATTGTTATCATTATTACTATTATTATTGTTGTTGTTATTATTACTATTATTATTATCATTTTCATTATTATTTCTATTTCTCTTTTGTAGGTAATGTTTGCCGATGTGATCGAGTTAAGTAGAGAATACTTAGAATGAAATAGTCTTGGTCAAATGATTCGAATAGATTCATTTGATGTCATCCAGGAATAGATTAACAACTTCATTAACAATATTTATTATTTCAAAATCAGGAAATCAACTACAGATTTGCTGATCGTTATGCAACTGTTACCTATAAAGAAGAAAATAATTTTCATGATACAGGATGGCCTAAAGTAAAGCTATGAATATAGATGATGGAATTAAAAAGAGAATATAGCCTTTCTATATGTCATAAGAATAGAAAGATATGCTAGATTTATGTTTTGTAATACACAACGTGCTATTCCAGATATGCAAACCTGGCATCTGGCGAGAGAATAAATAAATAAATAAATAAATAAACAAATAAACAAATAAATAAAAATTAATAAATAGATAAATAAAAATCTTAAGTAGGGTCGACTGAACGGAGGTGGTGCCTTACCCCCACCACGCTCCCTGACACACGACATGGCCACACCTAAAACACACACACACACGCGCACGCGCGTCCTCGCCCCATCACCTCCGAAACACATCGCATAACAAACCCATTCTGTGCAATTCCCCAACACGTAGAAGGTTATCAAACTAACAGTTGGTGGGCACGTCGGGGAGCTGGGAATAGGCTTCATGAAGGCTTTAGAGAATATGTAGGGGGCTGAGAGGAACAGGTGTTAGAGTGAGGTATGAGGACTGAGAAGATGAACGAAGGGTGGAAAGAGAATTCAAAACTTAGGAGAGGTAGTGAGGTTTGAAAAAGGTATGGAGGTTGTAAGAGAGGTGTAGAGGATAGGTAGAGGTGTAAAGGGTAGGAAATGTAGAGGCTAGGTAGATGAGTAGGGAGTAGGGAGAGGTGTAAAGAATAGGGATAGGTATAAGTCTTGATTGAAAGAAGATTGGGGAGTAGAGGACAGAGAAGGCTAAAGGTTTTAGGAGAATAGCAGTTTTAGACGAGATGTATGTCTGTTTGTGTGTGTTTGTGTGTGTGTGTGTTTGTGTGTGTGTGTGTGTGTGTGTGTGTGTGTGTGTGTGTGTGTGTGTGTGTGTGTGTGTGTGTGCGTGTGTGTGTGTGTGTGTGTGTGTGTGTGTGTGTGTGTGTGTGTGTGTGTGTGTGTGTGTGTGTGTGTGGTGTGCGTGGTGTGTGTGTGTGTGTGTGTCTGTGTGTGTGTGTGTGTGTGTGTGTGTGTGTGTGTGTGTGTGTGTGTGTGTGTGTGTGTGTGTGTGTGTGTGTGTGTGTGTGTGTGTGTGTGTGTGTGGTAGTGTGTGTGTGTGTGTGTGTGTGTGTGTGTGTGTGTGTGTGTGTGTGTGTGTGTGTGTGTGTGTGTGTGTTTGTGTGTGTGTGTGTGTGTATGTGCACGTATATGTGATTGAAAACCAATTAAGTAAATTAGAAGTAGAGGGAGAGCAAACGAGTGAGCGAGCAAGATAGATAATTGATAAAGAGAGAGAGAGAGAGAGAGAGAGAGAGAGAGAGAGAGAGAGAGAGAGAGAGAGAGAGAGAGAGAGAGAGAGAGAGAGAGAGAGAGAGAGAGAGAGAGAGAGACCTGAAGTGAAGTGAATATATATATATATATATATATATATATGTATATATATGTATATGTATATGTATATGTATATATATATACAGTATATAATGTATATATATATATGTATATATACAGTATATATATATATATATATATATATGTATAACATATATATACATATATATATGTGTATATATATATACATAAATATATATATATATATATATATATATATATATATATATATATATATATATATATATATATATAAAGGGAAATAGATTAAAAAAAAGACATTGTTCAACTTGAAATGTTGACCATATCATGTCTCTTGTCAGTTCTTTGGACTTATTTTCTTCTCTGCATTCAGATGCATCCAAAAGACTTTGTCAGACTTCAGGTCAACGTCACCACAACGCCAATGATTTCTTTTCCACCAACTGAAACACAACATAAAGGCACTTCGTCGGAAGCCCTGTTGCTTGAAATGGTCTGGAAAATACGTCACACTTGAGAGGTCTGGTGTCTTGTTTTTGTCCCATGTAGGACACATTTCCATACTTCTTTCATCTTCTCTGTCAACAGAAGAGGATAACTTTTTTTTTTTTTTTTTTTTTTTTTTTTTTTATTCTCTCCTTGATTGATTTCCTGTTATTCTCGTTTTGGGCGGTGCCGTTTGATTTATTATTCAGC
>NC_134777.1:131188060-131200560 GCF_046742065.1 Oratosquilla oratoria
ATTGGTTTACCAACAGGGTGGTCAACGAAGGAAATAGACTTAACCTTGTAGTGAACGCTGAAACAGTAAGTTGTTCTAAAGGAAGATGATATAACGTTATGGGTGAGGATGATAGGTGATAACGGACATGGAACCACCTAGCGTAGGCCTTATGGTCTCTTGTTGTCTCCTCCTTTCTTATGTTCTTCTTTAATGTTTTCAATTATCTAGCGGCAGCCATGATGGATGTCTGGCAGAATACTACAACCAAACGAGTAACAATTGTAAAGTTTTCTTATATGATGGAAAGCCCTGCACACTATCTTTCTGGACGATAACACTCAAAATTTCTTAAAGAACGGAGAGGGGTCTGTACAAAGAGACTAAGATAATAGCTTGGGCCTCAAGCAGAGGACGACAAAGAGGACCAAAGAATCCCGTGTTGTACATTTGCAAAGCGGTCACACCATGTTGCAGATTGCAGCGGCGGGGCGCTCTCACCGCTTCGGTTCCGCAAAGATTATGCTTCGTTGCTCATCACCAGCGATTCTATCCTTGGGGACAATGGCGGTGAAGTCACAGAGATAGTAAAGGAGAGATCGGATGCGAAGAGTGAGGAGGAAGGGAAGAGGGGAGGGGGAGGGCAGAGGAGGTTGGAGGAAGGGGTAGGGGGTAGGGAGAGGGGTGGGGAGGGTGCGTGACAGATGGTCTGCTAAGGGTGTGTTGAGCCCAGCTCAGAACAGGACCATGACGTCATCGATTCGTCAGACAATTTATGAGGAGGGAGTGGAGGGGGGTAAGGGGAGGTGAGAAGCTAAGGGAATGGGAAGAGTAAGGCTCGTTCCACACGCATCAACTTTTCGCCGTGCACCGTCCACGACATGACGTCGTGCTCCCAAATAACCATGGGTGTCTATGGACGCGCTCACACGTTACCGACCACGTGCGAAGGCGTCTATAGACACCCATGGTTATGTGAGAGCACGACGTCGTGTCGTGGACAGCGTGCGGCGAAAAGTTGATACGTGCGAAAAAAAAAGTCAAGAACAGAGCAAAGAACAGAGAGGAGAAGCGGTGGAACAATTGAAAAATAAGTTGAGGTGAAATAGGTGAAATGGAAGAGGTATGAAAAATAATAGGATGACAAATATATAGAGATGTTAAGAAACAGGAAAAAATTGTCAACTGAAAAGGAGTTTAAAGAATTGGAAAATACGTTGAGGAGAAATAGAAAAACATGGAATGTTGTCTGAAGAAAAAAGAAATAGTATAAGGGGAAACAATATATATATATATATATATATATATATACATATATATATATAATATGTATATATATATATATGTATATATGTATGTATATGTATATATATATATATATGTATATATATATACATACATATATATATATATATATATATATATATATATATATATAAATATATATATATATATGACAGGAAACTGCCAAGTTAAAAGGTATTTAAGGAATTGGAAAACAAGTCGAGGATAAAGAGGAAAAAAATGGGAAGTAGTCTGATGAGAAATAAGAAAAAACAATAGGATAAGGACAAATATAAAGAAAACTTGTTAAATAGGACTAAAGCCGTCAATTTGAAAAGATATTGAAGGAAATGGAAAAGCACAAGGAAAGGAGTCAGATTAAGGAAGGATAATGGAATAGGTAGAGAAAAAAAGAAGAGGAAGGGATGGGAGCAGATAAGAAGAACTTTTGCAAATGGAAGTTAGTGCCGATAATTAATTATCAACCACATAAATAAAATATACCAGAAATGGTGGTAGTTATTGTTGTTGTTGTTGCTGTTGTGGTGGTAGATGTGGTGGTGGTTGTAGATGTGGTGGTGGTGGTGGTAGATGTTGTGGTGGTAGTGATGGTGATGATAATGATGATGGTGGTGTTAATGGTAGTGGTGGTAGTGATAGTGGAGGTGGTAATGTTGATGATGGTGGTGGTAATGATGATGATGGTGGTGGTGTTAGTGGTGGTGGTGATAATGGTGATGTCTGTGTCCGTGTCGGTGGTGGTGATAGTGGTGGTAGATGTGGTGGTGGTAAAAATGGTGATGATAATGATGATGGTGGTGGTGGTAGTGATGATGGAGGTGGTAATGAGGATGACGATGGTGGTGTTAGTGGTGGTGGTGATAATGGTGATGTCTGTGTCCGTGTCGTTGGTGGTAATGGTGGTAGTTGATGCGTTGTTGATGGAAACGTGAAGAGAAATTTCAATGTCTCTTCGCAAGAGAAAAAGAGGAGGAGAAACATAATTGGAGAGACATACAAAACACTCAACCAATCAACGCAAAGAGAAAAGGTGGAGACAGACGGAAAAGAAAGAGATATGTCGTTATAAGAAGGCGGAAGAACAGGAGGAAGAGAGAGAAAGAGAAGAAGGAAGAAGGAAAAGAGAAATAATAGAAAGTTGAGGAAAAGAAATAAAAGGAGAGGAAAAGAAAGAGATATGTCGTTATGTGAAGGCGGAAGAACAGGAGGAAGAGAGAGAAAGAGAAGAAGGAAGAAGGAAGAAGGAAAAGAGAAATAATAGAAAGTTGAGGAAAAGAAATAAAAGGAGAGGAAAAGAAAGAGATATGTCGTTATGTGAAGGCGGAAGAACAGGAGGAAGAGAGAGAAAGAGAAGAAGGAAGAAGGAAGAAGGAAAAGAGAAATAATAGAAAGTTGAGGAAAAGAAATAAAAGGAGGAGGAAAAGAAAGAGGAGGAGAACAAGGAAGAGGAGAATGATAGAAACAAGAGGAAATGAGAGAGAGGAGAATGAAGGGGAAAAGAGAAAAGAGAAAAGAGAAGAAGAAAGAAAAGAAAGAGGAGAAGAATGAGGAGGAGGAGGACAAGGAAAAGGAGAAGGATCAGGAGGAGTACAAGGAAAAGGGGAATGATAGGAGAAGAAGGAAGATGAGAAGAATGAGAGGGACAGGTGGAAAAAAGGGAGAGAGGAAGGATAAGGGACAGTGAAAGGACAAGAATGGTTAGAAAACGAAAAGAAAGGAAGAAGAGGAAGAGGAAGAGGAAGAGGAAGAGGAAGAGGAAGAGGAAGAGGAAGAGGAAGAGGAAGAGGAAGAGGAAGAGGAAGAGGAAGAGGAAGAGGAAGAGGAAGAGGAAGAGGAAGAGGAAGAGGAAGAAGAAGAGGAAGAGAATAGGAAGAAGGAAAAGGAAGAAGTAGGAAGGGAGGAGAAGGAGGAAAAAATGAGAAGAAGAGAAAGAAGGAGATGGTAGATTAGAAAGAGAAGAGGGAATAGAAAAGTATAAGGAAAAAGAGGGAGGTGAGAAGAATATTGAGGAGGAAAAATAAAAAGAGAGGAGTGATAAGGAGGAAAAGAAGGATGAGGAAGAAGGAAAGGAGGATTAGAAAAGAAGAAGGAGGGAAAGGATGAGATAATGAAGCATGAGAAGAAGACGAAGATAAAGATGAGATGGAAAAAAGAAAGAAGGAGGAAGTAAATGAAGAGAAACGGGAGAGTAACATGCATGAGGGAATAAGAAAATGAAGGAGAGGAAGAGAAATAAATGTCTAACGAAATAATTGCAAATATAGAAAGCGGAGGAAGAAACGAGGTTTAGAATAAATCACCGGAATAATGGAAACACAAGACGAGAGTAACAAGAAGGATTGAAATTCTACTGGAAAAGGGAATAAGAATGATGAATTAGGAGAGTAGTAATAAGGAGGAGAACTTTAGATTTAAAAAGGAAATAGGCAAGAATTGGTTTACTAATAGGGTGGTCGACGAATGGAATAAACTTAGTAACCATGTAGTAAGCGCTGAAACTATCAGTTGTTTTAAGAAACGATTAGACAACTTTATGGATGGGGATGTCAGGTGGTGATGGATACGGAGCTGCCTAGTGTAGGCCTTATGGTCTCTTGCAGTCTCCTTCATTCTTATGTTCTTATGATTTATGAAAATACTAGAGAAACGTCTATGTATCTATGTATCAAGATCTTTTTTCCCCCTTATAAGGGGGGTAGCCAAAGGCACGTAGCCCACTCCCATACCTTCCACTCCCATCCCCCCCCCCCCTCTCATCTTGGCTCCTCCGGGACGATATGTCATCCCTGCATCCCGCCCACTGCCCTAGGTCAGAGGCAATGCAGCAAGACACAGCACATCCACAGCAAGGCTGCTTCATTTAATCGGCGGACCCCCCCCCCCTTCTCCGGCCCCTCATGCAGAAAAAAGAGAAGACATAAAATAAAGGAAAATAGAAAAATAAAAAATAAAAGAATAAAAAATAAAGACTTTGACTGAAAAAAGAAAAAGAATATATATATATATATATACATATGTATATATATACATATATATGTTATATATATATATATATATATATATATATATATATATATATGTATATATATATATATATATATATATATATATATCTTTCTAAACAGAAATGTAGTAGCACATTTGTAAATGACACACAGGAACCCACAGTCGGAGAAAATAAACTTCAAATAAAGAAGAATCCTATATTTCGGCTATCAACTATAGCCCTCTTCAGGAAAGTACATAGGGTAGAGTACAAAGGGGACTTATAAGCTACAGAGAAGAAGAGATGTGGACAGAGTGAGGTCATCTGTCCACATCTCTTCTTCTCTGTAGCTTATAAGTCCCCTCGGTACTCTACCCTATGTACTTTCCTGAAGAGGGCTACAGTTGATAGCCAAAATATAGGATTCTTCTTTATTCGAAGTTTATTTTCTCGACTGTGGGTTCCTGTGTGTCATATATATATATATATATATATATATATATATATATATATATATATTATATTATATATATATATATATATATACATATATATATGTTTTTTTTCTATTAAATAATACAGCATACTCAGCACTGGAAATCTTCTTCCTTAAACTTTCTATCCTTCTGTACTTGGTAATATAGAAAATTCGAAGAGTACTATAAATATTTACTACCAAAGTACAATGACATTCGCATATAAAACAGATGAAAAAGTCATTAAAAATATCATTTATAAAAATTGTAAACCCAAGAAGCAAGAGGACTCCTTACAATTGGTTATATACTATCGTAACCCCAGAACTGCATCACTTATCATGAAAAACAACTTATCAGGAGAAAAAGATATTTCAAAACAAAGTTACGTTGTGTACAAATACTCATGCCCTTTCAACAAAGACGGTGCGCTTTGCAATGACGAGTACATTGGACACACAACTCAAACTTTGTCTCAAAGGCTTACTTTTCATATGCAGAATGGTGCAATAAAATAGCACATTTCTAAAATTCATAAGATGAATATTTCGCGGGAAGTTTTGAATAGTAGTACATCGATTTTAGCAAAGAACACCAATAAGAGAAAATTAAAATGTATGGAAGCTGTATTAATAAAGAATCACCTACCAGCAATTAATATACAATTAAATATGTGTGGATACCTGGAGCTGTTTAAACAAAAAGTACCTATCCTAGTTCATTTTGTATACATTGTATATATGATCATGATTTGTAGATTTAAAAATTAAAATTACCAGAAGATGCCTAAAGCATAGGCGAAACGTTGTAAGTAATGAATTTGTTTTTATTTCCAAAATCACTATGGTTCCATTTGGTGATATTGTGTTCTCCCTTCCTCCTACAGAAAGGAAAATAGCGAGAAGGATAGAAAGTTTAAGGAAGAAGATTTCCAGTGCTGAGTATGCTGTATTATTTAATAGAAAATGTCTCCAAGAAAACCTGCTCCCTAAATTTACATATATACATACATACATACATATATATATATATATATATATATACATATGTATATATATATATATGTAGATATATACATATATATATACAACCGTCTATTTGCCTTTTGTTATTTTTCAGTCAACATTCCCTCTCTCTCTTTCTCTCTCTCTCTCTCTCTCTCTCTCTCTCTCTCTCTCTCTCTCTCTCTTTCTCTCTCTCAAATAGACGTTTTGGGTGTTAGATATCAGACAACATAAAATAATGAGATATGTGAAACAGAGCAAAATGAGTAATAATGATAAAATATGTAGAAAGGTAATGTATAAAATAAATGATAAAAGCTGAAATAGAACGAGAGAATACATGAAATGGAAAATATAGAAAGGAGCAGAGATATACAATATAGAAAATGAAAGAATGCATAGAAACAAATAAAAACGTGAAATAATAAAGAAAAGTGCAAAATGAATTCGTAACAAAAGGAAGGGTATTGATAGTCAGAGAAAAAGAAAATGAAGATTGAAAAAGAGAAAGTATTGAAAGAAAGAGTGAGCGTAAGAAATTGAAAAGAGAACAAGAGTGCACGAAGAAAGAGCATAAAAAAGAGGAGAGAAAGAATCAAAGGAAAGATAGACAAAAGAAATGGAAGGTGAAAAAAAGAGGAAAAGAGAAGAGGCAAGGAAGAGAGAAAAGAAGAGCTAAAGAGGGAGGATGAATGGAGGGAAGGGGGAGTGAGGAGGATAGGGAGAAAGAGTGTGGAGGAGACATAGTGTGGAGGTGGTATGGAGGAAGAAGGCAAGATGGAACTAAAGGAAAATAAAGAAAAGAAGAAAAAAATCTTAGAGAGGAGGAGAGGAGAAGAAAGACGAGGAGGAAGAAAAGGCGAAAGGCAATGAGGACAACTAAAAGAAAAAGAAAGATCAAACAAGGGACAAAAAAATGTAAAGACCAGTTTAGAGAAGAAAAGGAGAACTAGTAAGAGAAAAAGGAGGAAGAAGAGGAGTAGGAGAGTTACGAGGACAAGAACAAAGAGGAAGAGGGAGAGAAAGTTAAGTAGGGGAATGTGGAGAGAGAGGAGAAAGAGAGGAAGTAAGAGAAAGAGAGTGGAACTGAGGAGGATGTGAGGAATGGAAGGATGGAGGGAAGGAAGGGGTTAGGAGGAGGGTAGGGTGGGGTGTAGGGGGGGTGGGGGGCTGTAAGTACTTAGGCTACCGAGCCGAGGGGGGAAAAAGGAGTGCCAGATAGTGCTTCCAGGTAACGAGGCGAATCCAGAGGGGCACATATTTGTGGCCCCGTAACCCCTCTCTCCCTCCCTCCCTTCCTCACCCCCACTCCCCCACTCCTACGTCAGAGGATGACGCCGTTGAGGAAGGAAATGTAGAAGGAAAAGGGAGGGAGAGAAGAAAGAGAAGACAAGGAAGTCGGAGGAAGGAAGGGGATAAAAGAAGGAGAGAAGAGAGAGGGAGAGGAGAGTGGAGTAGGAAAGGAAAAGGAGAGAAAGTGGGAGGCAGAGGGTCAGATTGGGAGAGGTAAGAAGTGAAAGAAAATGTGATAAAGATAAGACGATAGGAGCAAACCAGGCGATAAAGTAAGTATGAGGGGACCAATAAAACAAATAAAACAGGAAGTGAAAAATAAAAACAAAATGACCAAAGAAGATGGGAGACGGGAAGTGGCTAAATGATAAATGAGAGACAAAGGGGGAGAACAAAGAAGGAAGGCTAAGAAGGATAAAAATATAGAGAGCAAAGATAAGAGAGAGAGAGAGAGAGAGAGAGAGAGAGAGAGAGAGAGAGAGAGAGAGAGAGAGAGAGAGAGAGAGAGAGAGAGAGAGAGAGAGAGAGAGAGAGAGAGAGAGAGAGAGAGAGAGAGAGAGAGAGAGAGAGAGAAAGAGAGAGAGAGAGAGAGAGAACGAGGAAGAAAATGAAGATGCAAATGATGAAAAGGAGGAGGAGGGGAAAGATTAGGAGGAGGAAAAGGAAGAGAAGGAAGAGCAAGAGGAGGAGGGAGAGAAGAAAGAGGAATGAGAAAGACGTGAAGAAAGGCGAGGAGTAGTAGGAGGAGGAGGAAGAGGTAAAGAAGAAGAGGGAGAGAATTCAAGGAAAGGCAACGGGAGAGGGGAGGGGAAACTGGAGGTAGATGAAAGTCATGGAATTAAATTACAGACTTTAGAAAAGGAGTTTATTCTTTATGTAATTGAATATTTGTGTGTGCACGTGTGTGTGTATGTATGATTCGCCATGGTCTTTGATCACGTGTTGGACTTGTGATCGACAGCTATTTCCTTACCGGAAGAGAGCTTAGAGCTCATATATGACCGATCTCTGGGTAATGCTGTGACCTTACACACACACACACACACACACACACACACACACACACACACACACACACACACACACACACACACACACACACACACACACACACACACACACACACACACACACACACACACACACACACACACACACACACACACACACACACACACACACACACACACACACACACACACACACACACACACACACACACACACACACACACACACACACACACACACACACACACACACACACACAACTCCCCGCCCAAGAGATTTGGAGTAACGACTTGCAGCGTAGCGAAACTGAAATTATTTTATCCCTGGGCTGGATTCCAACCCGGACCTCCATAGTGGTAATCGGGAACTCTACCAACTGCGTTATCGAATCGTGTGTGTGCGTGTGTTTGTGTGTGTGTGTGTGTGTGTGTGTGTGTGTGTGTGTGTGTGTGTGTGTGTGTGTGTGTGTGTGTGTGTGTGTGTGTGTGTGTGTGTGTGTGTGTGTGTGTGTGTGTGTGTGTGTGTGTGTGTGTGTGTGTGTGTGTGTGTGTGTGTGTGTGTGTGTGTGTGTGTGTGTGTGTGTGTGTGTGTGTGTGTGTGTGTGTGTGTGTGTGTGTGTGTGTGTGTGTGTGTGTGTGTGTGTGTGTAATCATATGTGTATAATTATTCACATAACATTAATCATCAACAATATTCATGTAATCCTTGCATCAACCTCCCTAACGTTTTGTATGTCTGTTTGTTCGCTTATCTTTACAAAACAAACGTTCTGCCTCGCTTCATCATCGCGACGTAAATGAGGGGTCGAAGGAAACGTTTGCTTAACATTTTAAACCACGGTACGTTTACTTAACGTTGGAGGTTATGTTTACTTACTGAAGTTAACCAGTCGATTAATCTGCTTCCTTATTTTACTCGGGTGCGTCTGGTATCCTTGTCAAATCAGAAGATTGAATATTTTCGTTTCAGGTTTTAAATATTGTTATGGCCGGCGACAACTGATTTATATATGTATATATATATATATATATATATATATATATATATATATATAATATACATATATATATATATATACATATATATAAATATCTATGTACTCACATATCAATATATATAAACACGCACACACATACAGGCACATACGCACACACACACACACACACACACACACACACACACACACACACACACACACACACACACACACACACACACACACACACACACACACACACACACACACACACACACACACACACACACACACACACACACACACACACACACACACACACACACACACACACACACACACACACACACACACACGCACACACACACACACACGAGCCTTGTTGTTGAGTAATGGAAAAGACGCGCTTGCTGTATATAGGGTCAGGAACAGGGGAAGGGGAAGGGGAAGAGGAAGGGGAGGTGGAGGGGAAGGGAAAGGGGAGAGCGGGTGGGAGGGGTGAGGGATGAGAGGAGGGTGGGCGTGAAGAATGACTTTACAAATGAACCACTCATTAATGATGGGGGGGCTCCCCATCATGATGAGGTGGGGACGGGGAGGGTGGAGGGGGAGGGAAGGGAGTGGGGTGTCTGGGGAAATGAAGGAAAGGAAGGGAAGAAGAGGGGAGGAGGAAAAAGGGAGTGGAGGGGGTGAGAGAGGGAGTGGGAAGGTGGGAACGAGAGAGAGGCTGGGAGGGGGAGAGAAGGGGAGGGGAGAGGATGGAAGAGGAAAGAAGAAGAGGGCGAAGGAAGGAGTTAGAAAATGAAAGGAATGAAGTGAAAGGAAGGTAAAGGGAAGGAAGGGGAAGAAAAGAGAAGGGAGGGGAAGGAAAATGAAGAGAGGAGAGGGGAGGGGAGAGGGAGGAAGAATCGGGAAGGAGAGGATGGAGAGGGAGGAGACAGGTTAAATGAGGTCAGGACATCTCAGCTTAGGTTACAGGCTTTTGTGACGTGTATTCACGTTGGTGTAATTATAAAAAAAAATCTCTTATATATATTTTCATCTTCCTTATTATTCATCTCCCTGTGTATCTAACACTAATAAGGGTAAAATAATCATATATATTTGTCTATGTGTACATAAACACATGAGATATTCATTGATGTATAAGTGTTTACATTTCTTGTGTGAGGAATAAGAGACAAATGTAGATGAATTTTGTGTCAGATTTGATATATAGTTCACGTAGAATGTTTCATGAACAATGTACAATAATAATAAAATCCTCCTCGTTTAAATAGGAGATTAGTAATCAACTAAAGAAACAGCGATCCAGACAAAAAAAGAAAAGAAATATCGAAGGTAGTCCATAGGTGACATCTCGGAGCCAATCAACACCCATCTTTTCCATGACGTCATGTCGGTGAGTCTGATCAACATGAACGCCATCTGAGAGTGAACAGAGCTCTACATGATGCTGAATTTGCTTCGAATTCAATTATCGGCGTTCGCTGGAGAGCCTTTGAAAGGAAAAGCTCAAATCTTTGGCTAGAGATTTAACACGAACAAAAATAGTATACTTTCAATCTAATATTCAACCCAGGTCAGCCAACGCATCTGCAGGCGATTTCGTGTGGCATCAAATAATCTCTCTGAAATGTCGAGAGTATTTTCTATGTAAATGACTATATAACATGCAAATACGCCAGCTCGTGTATATTTAATATACTCTGGATGTGTAAATGAAATTTGGTAAAGTTACAGACAAGCCTCCACCAGACTTACGACCAGTGTCGATAAAGAGGCAGTCTTGCATATGCATATATTCATGCATGTATACATACATACATACATACATACATACATACATACATACATACATACATACATACATACATACATACATACATACATACATACATACATACATACATATATACATACATACATACATACATAAATACATATATACATACATACATACATACATACATATATACATACATATATACATACATATATACATACATATATACATACATACATACATACATACATACATACATACATACATACATACATACATACATACATACATACATGCATACAAGCATACATACATGCATACATGCTTACATGTACACGCTACATGCATACATGCTTACATGTACAGGCTACTTGCATGCATGCATATATACATACATACATACATACATTCATACATACATACATACATACATACATACATACATACATACATACATACATACATACATACATACATACATACATACATACATACATACATACATACATACATACATACATACATACATACATACATACATACATACATACATACATACATACATACATACATACATACATACATACATACATACATACATACATACATACAGACATACATACACACATACATACATACATACACGTGTACATGCACACATACATACATAATCAAATATATACACCTTCAAAGAGGGGGAGAGATGGGACACAGAAGGCCCTAGAGGGGTGCGTGTAAGGGGGTGATGTTCCATCGTGTATATCAAGGTGGTCGGCCTAAGTAAGCCTCTTTATATTCGTACCTTCCCCACACACTTTCTCTTTGAGGGGGGAGAGGGTGAAAGAAGGAGGAAGGGGGAGTAGGGGAGGAGGAGGAGGAGGAGGAGGAAGAGGAGTAGCAAGAGACGGAGGAGGAGGAGGAGGAGGAGGAGATGTATAAGGACAAAGCAGAAATTAGAATGAAAAATTAGAGCAAGAGGATAAAATAGAGGAGGAAGGGGAGGAGGCGAAAATTGAGAAAAAGAATGAGAAATAGAATGAATATAAAGAGGAGGGGAACGGGAAGGAGGAGTAGGTGGGAGAAAGAACAAGGGAGAGGAGGAAGAGAAAGACGAGGAAGAAGAAAAGGTGAAGGACAAGGAGGAAAATCAAGAGAAAATTAAGGAGAGTAGGAAGAGGAAGCAGAGGAGGAAGATCGTAAATACTAGGGTAGAGAAGAAGAGGAAGACTAGGAAGAAGAGGAAGAAGAGGAGGAGAATTACAAGTACAAGAGCGAGGATAAAGAGGAAGAGAAGGGAAGGGAATAAGAAGAGGAAGAGGTGGAGGGAAATGAAGAAGCAGTCAGGAAGAAAAGAGGAGGAAGAAAACAAAAAAGAAGAAAAATTAAAACGTAAAGAAGAAAGAGGAGAAAAAAAGACTTTTGAGAGAAAAATGGAAATGAAAAGAAGAAAGAGGAGGAGGAGGAAGAGGAGGAAGAGGAGGAAGATGAGGGAAAAGAAGAGGAGGAGAAGGAGGAAGAGAAGGAGGACATGAAAAAAGGGTCTTGTGAGGAATGAAGAGGAAATAAAGAAATAGGAGGAGATGTAGGAGTAAATAAAGGAGGAAGAGGAGTAGGGAGAGGAAGAGGAGGAGGAAGAAGAGAAAAGAAAGAGAAGGAGGAGGAATAGGAGGAGGAAATGCCATGGT
>NC_134777.1:131203060-131205560 GCF_046742065.1 Oratosquilla oratoria
TGCAATCCATTTCAGTTTTTACTTTCCTTAACAGTTTGGCGTCGTCTGCAAAGAAGCTCATGTAACATTTCACATCATCATCCATGTCATTCACATAAATGGCAAACATTATTGGAGCCAATACAGATCCTTGCGGTACTCTACTGATCACCTCTTTCCAACCTGAATATTTTTCAGTGAGCACTACTCTCATCTTTCTACCAACCAGGAAGTCCTCCATCCATTTTAGTAGGTTCCCCTGTATCCTTCTTATATGTTCTAGTTTTTCAATAATTTTTTGTGGTACTTTGTCAAAAGCTTTTTGTAAGTCCAGGAAGGCACAATCAGCCCATCCATTCCTTTCTTGCACTATGTCTATTAATCTTAAGTAGAAACATATTAAGTTTGTGGTACATGATCTTCCTTGTCTGAACCCAAATTATCTTGGGTTTATTATATTGTTGTCTTCCAGGTGTTTTACCCATCTATTCTTGATGTGTGTGTGTGTGCGTGTGTGTGTGTGTGTGTGTGTGTGTGTGTGTGTGTGTGTGTGTGTGTGTGTGTGTGTGTGTGTGTGTGTGTGTGTGTGTGTGTGTGTGTGTGTGTGTGTGTGTGTGTGTGTGTGTGTGTGTGTGTGTGTGTGTGTGTGTGTGTGTGTGTGTGTGTGTGTGTGTGTGTGTGTGTGTGTGTGTGTGTGTGTGCGCGTGTGTGTACAAGAGGAAATTGGGCCAATCTAGACTAGGTGGACCCAAAGGATTTGGATGTCCCATTGCGTCCCGTGACGTAATGGGACATCCGGACGGGCTCCCCTCCCTTCCATGCCATGTATGTTATGCTGATTTCATGTTCCCCCAAGAGGGACCTTTCCTAACTCCCCACCCCCTTCTCGCTCATCTCTCTCTCTCTCTCTCTCTCTCTCTCTCTCTCTCTCTCTCTCTCTCTCTCTCTCTCTCTCTCTCTCTCTCTCTCTCTCTCTCTCTCTCTCTCTCTCTCTCTCTGTCTTACCACTTTTACATCAACATTTTTCAAAAACAATGTGAGCAAAGTTGAGGTCTAAAGCATGATGAAACATATTTTGTTTTCCCATACACTTCGATCACCCAGCAAGGCTGATGTCCAAAGCATGATGAAGCATATTTTGACTTCTGATATCCAAAGCATAATGAAAAATACTTTGAGCTCTGATGTCCAAACCATAACGAAAAATACCTTGAGCCCCGATGTCCAAATCAGAATAAAAACATTCTTTGAGCCCTGACACCGTCTGGTCACCCTTCCGGTATCCAAATTTCCTGGATAGGGACCCGAGTCAAGTCCGCCCATCTGTGCCAATTATGCTGGGCCCACCTTGATACCGGAACACCACCATCGGACGCGGATCTACTGTAATTCAATATACCCAGCTTAATACCCTCGCGCTGGCATTAGGCTCGTTTATCAGATTCGGACCCGGATAAGGCAGCTTGTTATCGGACATAACAGAATCGCGCTCGGGACAACGAGTCCTAATTAATTCGACCGAAACTGCGATAACAGCAACATGGATATAGTTGGAGTAGGGTTGGGTTACAACACTGTACTAGTTGGATGATTTTTCTTCTTTTTTTAGGTAATGAGTTCCTTTATTTCTGTTCATTTAGTTAAATGAAACTAATAATTCTTTCTACGCCTTTTGTTCGAAAAGTCTTGGGTGGAAATTAAAACTGTCTCAAAATTACCTATCAATCTAAGATTCTTTACAAAGGTGAATTAGACTAGTATGACAATCTAGAACTAACTACTGACTGACTGGCTCACTGACTGACTGACTGAGTGACTGAGTGAGTGAGTGATTGACTAGCTAACTAGTTAGCCAGCTAACTACCTAACTAACTAGGTAACTAACTAAAGAGTTTACTTAATTGAGAGGGTGCCTCTACAGTGAGGAAGTTAATGATTTAAAACTCAATAAACGTTTCCGAAGTTCGTAAGAAAGAAAACATTAAAAGAAAGATGAAGATCCTACTCCAGGAGCCACTGAGCAGCTGTTGCCGAAACCTTCATCTTTACCATTTTTGCTTGCCCTATTGGGAAAGGTAACAGTCAATGCTGGAAATCGGAGAGGAGTGCGGGACTCGAACCCACGACAGGGAAGTTATGAGACCAGGATGCATCCGATGACATTACCAGAGGACGGGCCATTGAAAGACTAATTCTTGATTAGTGTTGCTTTATGTCCTTCGGCTTATGACCTTTTGCGTCTTACTCCCTGGAATCAAAGAGGGTCTGTTCTGGATGGCGTCAGAATAACGGCTTTAAGAATCAACCCACGAACATGGAACGCTTGGCACTAGACACTAGCCACCTAGTAATTAGCGTCTAGAGATAATTAAACCGTGTCAAAGTTATGAGCAGGTGGTCTTGAGTTCGATTCCCAAGACTCACTACCGGTTTCCTGCGTTGGTTCCCGACAGCCAGGGCTAGGCGGGGAGGCGACCCAAACATCGTCTAAAATCCCCAGTGGCTTGCCACAACTGACAAG
>NC_134777.1:131213060-131215560 GCF_046742065.1 Oratosquilla oratoria
ATCTATTATCTTCATCATAACTTGAAGATAACGTGAGACCACAGCGCTCTGGTAGGTAGATCTTGACGAATATAAAGAATTAATATATTTTTGTACAAATTTCACACTCATATATTTCTAATCAAAACATCAAGTTGTAGAAAAACATATATTTCACATACGTGTTTTTAACAGAAATACAAAAATATAAAAAAATATATATACATATGATTTCGAAAATATGATACCAGAAGAAAATAGTGCATTTGAATGTTGAATTAACACGGTGAGATATGGTGTGATATGAAGAAAAGCAGAGCTGGGCTCGTTTCACACGTATCGAATTTTCACCGCGTGTCATCCACGACACGACGTCGTGCTCTCTCACATAACGATTGCTGTCAATGGACGCTTTCACACTTCATGACCACATGCAAAAGCGTCCAAAAACACACATGGTTATTTGAGAGCACGGCGTCGTATCGCGGACGGCTCACGACGAGAAGTCGATGCGTGTGAAACAAATCTTAAGCATCAGGAGAGGAAGGGAGTGGTTAGGGTGGTGGGATTGGCATTGTCCCATTCCCCATTAGACATGTAGATGCACTTAAAATTTTCTCTTTCTGTACGGAGAAAATATTCTTTAATTGACAAAACATTTGAGAAAATAGGCCCACGAAAATGCCCTTTCCTTTGTTGGGGAAACTGGAAATAGCTAACAGCTTAACCATAGAATTAATACGAAATTCGATCATATTAACAAGCAAGATCTTAGGGGAAAAATGAAAGAAAAAAAAAAGGGGGGGGGAGGGACAGGAGGGGATATAAGAAAGCTAAAGAGGAAGAAGAGGATGAGAAAGAGGAGGAATAATATGATGAGGAGGAGGTAGGGGAGGAGAATGAGGAGGAAGAGGATGGGGAGGAGGAGCAGGAAGACAAAACAAAGGTTATGAAGGAGAAGGAGAATAAGAAAAAAAAAGAGAATGATGAGGAGAAAAAAGAGAAACAGAAAGAGAAGGAGACAGAGGAGATGGAGAAGGAGGAGGAAAAAGAAATGGAGAAAAAAAGGAGAAGGTTAAGCAGAAGAAGGTGGAGAAGAAGGTAGGAGAAGAAGGTGAAGGAGGAGAAGGAGGAGAAGGAGGAGAAGGAGGAGAAGGAGGAGAAGGAGGAGAAGGAGGAGAAGGAGGAGAAGGAGGAGAAGGAGGAGAAGGAGGAGAAGGAGGAGAAGGAGGAGAAGGAGGAGGAGATGAAGAAGGGGAAGGGGGAGAAAGAGAAGGGGAAGAAGGAGGAGAAGAAAAAGGAGGAGAAGGAGGCGAAGAACGCAAAGAGGGAATTAGGAGGAGAAGGGGGAGAAGGAGAAGAAGGAGGAAGAGGAGGAGGAGGAGGAGGAGGAGGAGGAGGAGGAGGAGGAGGAGAAGGAGGAGATGGAGGAGGAGGAGGAGGGAGAAGGAGGAGGAGGAGGAGAAAGAGGAGAGGAAGAAAGAGAAGAAGAAGAAGGAAAACGGGAAGAAGAAAGAGAAGAAAAAAGAGAAAGAAAATAAGACGAAGAATAGAACTATGAAAGCTGGGGCAAAAAGAAGTAAAAAAAAATGAAATAAGATAAGTGAAGGATAAGTAATAAGAAAAGAAAATAAGAAGCAAGAGGTTCTAGTTAAGGAATATAAAGGAAAAAAATAGACAAAAACGAATGTGAAGGAGAAATGAAATTGGGATTGATACTAGTAGAAAAAGAATAATATCAATCAAATGTAACATAGTACCTAGCAATTCAATCTTTTTAGAATCGTAGTATGAAGACATCAGGTCAGGTCAAAGTGAATATCTAAAGATAACTATTTATAAGATTGATCTCTATCCGGCTCTGTTGCCATCAGCCATCACTGACTAAATGTGAGGACCAAAGGATACTTGAGACTTTTATCCACTCACGTTGTCTCTGGTTAACAAGTACAAAGAAAGCACGATGGCAGAATACACCAACTGAAGTAATGATTTGTCCGTAACAAGGCCAGTAGCAGCAAAATAACTGAATACAAATAAGGAAGGTAGGAAGAAAGGAAGAGAAAGAAGAAAAGGAAGAAAGAGGAAAAGAAAGAAAGAAAGAAAGAAAGAAAGAGGGAAAATAAAAAAACGAGAGAAAAGATCAAGAATAGAAAAATGAAGAAGGAAAGAGGAAAAGAGAGAAAGAAAGAAAGAAAGAGGAAAAAAGAACGAGTGAGAAAAGAACGAGAAAAAAAAGAAAGAGAAAATAACACAGCCCAGTTAATGTATATCCACTTTCTTGCACAAACTGCTCTCTCCTTCCCTCACAGAAGATGACCGTCCAGCGAATTTGCCCACCAGAAGCACTCGATGCAAAGCCACCGTGACACAATCAATCACCTGCACAGGAGGGCATCAACGGCATTGGTGCAAGTGGTGGCAGAGAGTAAAGTATTGGTGGTGGTGCAAGATGTTACGGTGGTGGTCACATAAATGGTGTTTAGCGGTCTCAGTAGCTGTGGTGATAGATGAGTGATAA
>NC_134777.1:131220560-131223060 GCF_046742065.1 Oratosquilla oratoria
TCGGCGTTTTGATTATATTCATTTTGTAGTTGTAGCTGAATGACCCCCATATTCTGTGAAATGGCGTGACTTTCTGTGGTTATTAATATTCAGGGTGAAAGAGAACAAGTAGTACCACTGTAACTTCATATCTTGTAATGCGAGTATTGTGATGTACCATCGTATATGAGGCCGGTGAAGCTGCTCGCGAGAATTTGACTCGCATTGAAGAGGTTAACCAAATTATATGACCTTGTCGATACTTCTGCATGAAAACTTAAGACCGAAGCTTAAAGACACTTGTGCTATCTGTCTCGTTGTGTGGCTGTGAGACATGGACATAGAATGTTTACTCGAAGAGCTATTTCGACGCCTGTAGAACCAATTACTTATGGAGAATTATGTGGTATCGCTGATATGTGTGCGTGTGCGTACGTGCGTGCGTGTGTGTACGTGTGCGTGTGTGTGTGTGTGTGTGTGTGTGTGTGTGTGTGTGTGTGTGTGTGTGTGTGTGTGTGTGTGTGTGTGTGTGTGTGTGTGTGTGTGTGTGTGTGTGTGTGTGTGTGTGTGTGTGTGTGTGTGTGTGTGTGTGTGTGTGTGTGTGTGTGTGTGTGACCTAAAATATCTAGTGCACGATGCATCATTCCATGAGCTGAGCACGGACTGAAAGGCAGGAACTTTCCAGATTAGTAATATTTTCAGTGTCATACCACATAAAAGAATGTCCTGTTGACTCAAAGAATACCACGAATATCCTTCATAGATCTCCTCAGTGGTGAAACGATCATGTAAAAGACCATTTGTTCCATGACCAAGCCATACCAACGGCGTTGTTCTCCAACTTCTTGGACAGGGTTTTAGAGGCTACATGTACTAGTACTCCTTTGAACGTGATTCTCAAAGGCATTTCTGTTATCATAAAACTATGGAACGTATTCTAAGTAGATGAACGTCTTCCAAGTAGATGAAACCCTTATAAATATCCTTTTTTGGATACTGCCAAACGATTTTGATTAGCTGAAGAGAACCTTCATATAAACCAATAGGACAAAACCTATGTGGACCAAACCTTCCCAGCTTTTTACAACCTGTAAGACCATAAGAATGAAAACCACTAGAAGAGACCCTAAGACCTATACTAGGTAGCTCCATGTTCCTCATCATCAGTCATCCACAAGAACAAAATCATCTAGACTTTCTCCTAAAACAACCAATTGTTTCAGTGCTCACTACATTGTCTATTCCATTCGTCAACCACTCTATTTGTAAACCAATTCTTGACAATCTCCTTCTTAAATCTTCATGCCGTCTACCACCGTTCGTTATTATTCATTTCAGGTTTAAGACACAAAAGAAAGCGGAGTATCCATGAATGAAGGCCCGGAACTATCGAAGCCAGGCGCCATCAGATAAAGAGGACCTGGTATTCGGCAGGGAGAAGTGTGCAGAGGGCGTTGCGGGACTGAAGGGGTTGGTAATGAGTTCCCCCCCTCTCTTGGGTTACCGTCAGCGTTGCCAGGTGTTCTTCTTCGCACGGGGATCGATGCCACAGCAAAGGGCTCTTCCTTCTGCAGGATAAATCAATACCAAAAAAGGAGAAGGAGAAGAGAAGGACAAAGAGGAGAAGGAGGAGAAGAGGAAAAAGAATAAGGAATGAAGGAGAAGAAGGGGAAAAGAAAGAGAGGAGGAGAAAGAGGAGAAGAAAAAGGGAAAAGAGAAAGGAGATGAGGAGAAAGAGAAGAAGAAATGGGAAAAGAAAGAGAGAAGAAAGAGTAGAGGAAGGGGAAGGAAAAGAAGATGGTAAAAAGCAGGAGAAAGAGTAGAAGGAGAAGAAGAGGGAAAAGAAAAAGGAGAGAAGAAGGACAAAGAGGAGAAGAAAAAGGAGAAAAGAGAAAGGAGAGGAAGAGAAGGAGAAGAAGCAAGGGGAAAAGAGAGAAGAAAGAGTAGTAGAAGGAGAGGAAGAGAAGAAGAAGAAGAAAGGGGAAAAGAGAGAAGAAAGAGTAGTAGAAGGAGAAGAAAAAAAGGAGGGAAAAAGGAGGAGAAAGAGTAGGAGAAGGAGAAGAGGAAAAAAAAAAGGAGAGAAGAAGGAGAAAGAGGAGATGAAAAAGGAGAAGAGAGAAAAGAAGTAGAGAAGGAGGATAAAGAGAATAAGGGGAAAAAAAGGGGAGTAGGAAAAAGATGAGGAGAAAGAGAAGGAGGAAAAGAAGAGGGAGAGGAGGAGAAGAAGGAAAATAAGGAGAGAAGAAGGAGAAAGAGAAAGAGGAAAAGAAGAGGGAGAGGAGGAGAAGAAGAAGGAGAAGAAGGAAAATAAGGAGAGAAGAAGGAGAAAGAGAAGGAGGAAAAGAAGAGGGAGAGGAGGAGAAGAAGAAGGAGAAGAAGGAAAATAAGGAGAGAAGAAGGAGAAAGAGGAAAAGAAGGAGAAGGAGAGGAAAAAGAAGAATGAGAGAAAAGGGAAAAAAGGGTGGAGAGAAAGATAAGAGAAAGAGGAGAAGAAGAAGAAGAAGAGGGAAAAAAATGAGTG
>NC_134777.1:131225560-131228060 GCF_046742065.1 Oratosquilla oratoria
GACGATGTGTCGTGGACAACGCATGGCGAAATGTCGATCCGTGTGAAACGAGGTGGCGGTCCTGGAAGGTGGACATCATAGAGAATCATCTCCCTCCCTCCCGGCCGTCTTTAAAACCTGTGAACGCCCTAAATCCATCTGGGAGTGAAGTCCCCAGGGGCTGGTACTCTGTCTCCGGATTGGCCCCAGGATTTCTTTCTTGTGTTTCCTCTTCGTATAAGAACTGACAATTAATGACAGCGTAGATTCTTCTACTTAAACAACCCACACAATTGTCCACGTTTTTCAATTGCGAGATCTGTGAAAATACTAAATAGGTGCAGGTTTACAGTAAGTGGAACTTGTGCTAACAACAATTATCACCAATATTGCTAGAACCCAGTAATCTTTATCGATCAAGAAAATTGTGTATGTGTATGTGTATGTGTATGTGCATGTGTGTGTGTGTGTGTGTGTGTGTGTGTGTGTGTGTGTGTGTGTGTGTGTGTGTGTGTGTGTGTGTGTGTGTGTGTGTGTGTGTGTGTGTGTGTGTGTGTGTGTGTGTGTGTGTGTGTGTGTGTGTGTGTGTGTGTGTGTGTGTGTGTGTGTGTGTGCATGTATATAATGTACGTGTGAGTGCATTTAGGAGGATGTCCACAATACTCAATGTCATGAAACTGATAGGAACAAATAATACTATAAACTTGAGGGAAGATTAAAGTAACAACATTTCCTCGCTCAGAACTTTAGACATCTACATTACCTTATGAACATAACCAATTCCCTTGGAGTCACAAAGACATGACTTGATGAAACGTAGCTTTATGGCACAGATTCCTTCATGAACCAAAGCAGATTTACAAGTTGAACGTATTAAGACACAATTTCGGGTGGCTTTCAATATGACTAAGTCAGATGACGTGCTGATGCATAATATGAGTCAATGCGGCATAAAATACTTCAAGACTTTTTAGTAAACAAGATGTCGAAAAGAGGCAATAAGGCTTGTTGTATGCTGAGACATGAAGTCAGCTTCAAGTAGGCATTGTCAATACACAAGAGTAATTGCAATGTTAATGTACACATCTTTGTATACACCTGTGTGTGTGTGTGTGTGTGTGTGTGTGTGTGTGTGTGTGTGTGTGTGTGTGTGTGTGTGTGTGTGTGTGTGTGTGTGTGTGTGTGTGTGTGTGTGTGTGTGTGTGTGTGTGTGTGTGTGTGTGTGTGTGTGTTTACCTAGTTGTATCTTACGGGAAGAGGAGCTACGCTCGAGGTGTCCCGCCTTTATATTTCGCAGTGTCTAGTTTGCTCTTAAATTCGTGTATGGTTTTTTGCACACACTATTGTTTTGCCCAGTTTGTTCCAAGTGTCCACCACTCTATGTGGAAAACTGTTCTCCTTCAGATCTCCTCTATAACTATCTTTTTTGAGTTTCTTTTCATATCCTCTTGTGTTTCTCGTGTCCCAATTTAACAAATCCTCTCTATCGAGTATTTCTGTGCCCTTCATGATTCTATAGATGGTCAGTATGTCGCCTCTCTCTCTCCTTTGCTCCAAAGTCGGTAACTCCAAGTCTGAAAGTGTTGTAGCCATTTTTGTGGTTGCTCTCTGGATTCTTTCAGTCTTCTTTATATTCTTTTTGGTACTGAGTGACCATAATGTCGCCGCATGATCCAGTCTAGGCCTTATTAGTGTGACTAATATCTTTAAAATAATTTCAACGTCCAAATAGGTAAATGCCACTTCTATTGATCTTAGCAAGTTATAGGATTCTCCGACAATTTTGATTATTTCTCTATCAGGAGACAAGTCGTTTAAGATAATTACTCCTAGATCTTTTTGAGATCACAATTTCTTTACCCCTTAGTTCCAATAATATATTGTCCTGATATTCTATTTTTACTTTTTCCGAACTCCATTATGATACATTTCTTAATGTTGAAGTCCACCTCCCATTTCTAACTCCCATTTCCAAACGAGGTCTCTCTGTAGTGATTCGCAATCCGTTTCGGTTTTTACTTTGCTCAACAATTTGGCATCGTCTGTAAAGAAACTCACATAACATTCCACATTATCATCTTTGCGGAACTTCACTAATTACCTCCTTCCAACATACATGTTTTTCTCTGAGTATCACTCTCATCTTTATACCATTCAGAAAGTCCTCCATCCAGTTTAGTAGGCTGCCTTGTATCCCTTCTATGTTTTCCAATTTTTTAAATAATTTTTGTGTAGTACCTTGTCGAATGCTTTTTGTAAGTCCAAGAAAGCACAATCAGCCTCAACATTGCTTTCCTGTATTATATCTATTAGTCTTGAGTAAAAACAGATTAAATTTTGGTACATGATCTTCCCTGTCTGAACCCAAATTGTCTTGGTTTTATTATATTATTTTCTTTCAGGTGTTTTACACATCTATTCTTGATAATTTTCTCGCATTTTTTTTTTTACTAGTGCTTGTTAGAGAGACCAGTCTGTAATTAGTTGGTTCTTCCTTGTTTCCTCCTTTATATATTGGTAC
>NC_134777.1:131243060-131245560 GCF_046742065.1 Oratosquilla oratoria
CGTTGTTGTTCGTACGAATACGAAGGGACCTTCGCCAATGACCGAAAGTCGAATCGTGCGGACATGTCATTGTGTACAGCTTATCATCTAGTTGCTTTATTGATTTGACCCTGGTCATTCCCGACCCCACATCTCCTACCTCCTCCTCCTCCTCCTCTTCCTCCTCCTCCTCCTCCTCTTCCTCTCACCCCTTACCATACTCTCGACACCATTACCTCTACTCACTACCACCACCACCACCATCACCACTCACCACCACCACTACCATCACCAACATTACTCCCGACACCTCAATCCACTCTATGACCCCTTTCATCTCTCCGGTCCTTTTCCCACCATCTCTCTTTCTCACGCCTTTCTCCTATCACCACGATCCTCCCCCCATCCTCAGCCTCATCATAACCCCTCTCTACCCCCTCCACGACTCTCAGACACTCCTAATCTAGTCTCTACACTTTCAAACCCCCTCAGAATCCCAAAACTCCCTGACGACCCGTGGGAGTATCTATGGGTTCATTTCTTGCGCCCCTCCCTCCCTCCCAACAACTCCCTCCTCTTCCCAATTCTCCCCTCGCCCTGTCCCCCCCTCTCCCCCCTCTGGTATGCAGATTCGAAATTCCTTCCTCCTTCACAAGGGAACCAATCTATCTTTTGCGTATTCTTATTCGAGGAGCCTTTGAGGATAACTTTCCTGTAAGTTCTAGGTATTCTTTAGCTAAACTCACTCCCCCCCCCTCCCACTTCATCCGTCCACCCACCCACGTCTCACACATGGCTTCAAGGGTTCCTCTCTTTCTCAGTCTCTCTCTCTCTCTCTCTCTCTCTTCCCCTCGTGTTTATGTATGTGTGTGTGTGTGTGTGTGTGTGTGTGTGTGTGTGTGTGTGTGTGTGTGTGTGTGTGTGTGTGTGTGTGTGTGTGTGTGTGTGTGTGTGTGTGTGTGTGTGTGTGTGTGTGTGTGTGTGTGTGTGATTCTACATAGCATTGAATCATGTGCTGTACTAGTGATCGATAGTTAGTATACTTTCAAATGTGAGCTCAGATATCATATTTTTTCTCTTCTTTTTTGTGAGGCGTCGGTGTGAGATTCTACTTACCTCGTAGGATGCCCAGCGGGATATTACATTCCAGACAAAGCAAAAATTGGTGCAAAAAGGATTCACCATAGCCTCTATGTACACACTAAAAAAAAAAAGAAGTCCAGGAAGCTTTTGTCATTTCTGAATAACTTTTCAAGAAATCCTTTTGATGAAAACTCCGACACCTTCTATAAACTATGCCAATTTCCTGTCCCGACATTGAATTCACAGCATCGAAGCTTTTGGTCGTTTTAATTTCATCTTCACTGTTATTTTGTCAACAATGAACCTCCCCCACACCTCCCTGGCCCCTCCCACTCCCTCCCATCAATGACCAATGAGGACTCACCTCCGGAGACTCATGGCTCCCTGGGTGACCCCTTGACCTCCTTCGGGGTAAAAAAAATTCCTGCCAATAATTTCGTGCCAAAAATTTCCTGGTTGCTGGAATAAGTGGAAACATTATACAATATCCCAGCTCGATAAGAACCTCACCCATGCCCGACGAAGAAGCTTACCTGCAGAATGCGAGAGCGATGTATCCGCCGACGAAGGGAGAACTTCGGAGCACCCTTAAGGTACTCCGGTAGGGCCTTCTTCTGCGTCAGCCGTCGAAGAAGCTAAAGGAATAGTTTTTGACGCTAGGCCGGCTTCTCGTCACCACCAACACGATTCCGATCAGAATAATTTTTTATCTTTTCCTTTTTTTTTGTTTTTAGTTTAATTATTATTTTCTTTTAATTTGATCCCTTTTTTTCTTCCCCCGGACAGATCACGACCGAGTCTGTCTAATTCTGTCTGTCTGTCGACGGCCTCGCAAAGGACAAGTATTTTCGAGACAGGAGCCCCCCGACGGATCGAGCTAGCGCTTGGGGGAAGGGCAATGGCTCACGTTGGATCTCTGAGGCTCACGGCGGGAGGGTGGGAGAAGTCCAAAGTAGACGCCTACCTACCCATCCACAAGCCTTTGGAGAAGGGCGATCTGTGTCCAGCTCGCCGCGAGATCCAGGAACCTCCCACCCGGCCGGCTTCCAGTGCCACTTTTCCCAAGCTCCTGAAGACCCGATTACCTTCGTCAGCGCCTACGTCAGGCGGGTTCTTGGTCGTCTTCGGCCAGAATTAGCGTCGCTGTCACCGAAGGACGTGTCATCTGGAGGCTTAGTGAGCCTCACGAAGGACCTGGCTGCTTCGACATCGAGGCAAAAGCGGCGGAAGGCAACTTGGCATTCCTCGGCAACCTTTTGGAATGCCGGGAACGGGGCGGCGCCTCGGATTGGTCCGCAGTGTCGTGACGTCACCAAGCGGGCGATGCTGATTGGTCGGCGGGAGGGACGTCGTCTTAGTCCTTGTCTGCGCTTTGGGGGCAAGAAGAGCTTCCCGTACCGACGGCCGGGAACAGGGGACGGGAACGGGAATTGGCAGG
>NC_134777.1:131255560-131275560 GCF_046742065.1 Oratosquilla oratoria
CGGAGGTGCGGTTGTTGCGGTTTGCCGTTACACTTACGGTTTGAGGTTACACTTGCGGTTTGCGGTTACGGTGGTAACAGTCATGGTGGTGGTGATAGTGGTAGTGGCGGTGTTGTGCCGGCACATAAAGGCATTTCTCGCTAGCATGCTACTTTATTTTGCTACTTCATTTTAGTAGAAATGACTTCGGTTACGATCCTCTGTTTATCAAATTTCCAAAAGCCATAGAGGGAGAAGCTGAAAGACGAACTAAGAGAAGTGTAAACCTAGAATACGAATGTTAGACGCAAAATTGTTGAGGTGTTCTTACGGAAGTCTAGAATATTGTAACCAAAGTCGTTTCTACTCAAACGAAGTAACAAAAACAAGTAGCATGCTAGCCGAGTGATGACAATGGTTCAGGCGGTGAGGTAGCTACTGATGACGACAGAGAGACAAAGAAGAACGCAATCTGCTGACCGCGGGTTGGCGAGGCGAGTCAGTGAGGACAAGATTGAGGAGACAAACTCGAAGAACAAGAAGCATTTACACGGAACAAGAGTAATTAGAAACTGAAAGAAATCGATAAGAGGAGAATTACTACAACAGCTGAGACATGAGACCTTTTGGTATATAGGGAGACGAGATAAGAAAGCGAGTGAAGAGGAGAGAGAGAGAGAGAGAGAGAGAGAGAGAGAGAGAGAGAGAGAGAGAGAGAGAGAGAGAGAGAGAGAGAGAGAGAGAGAGAGAGAGAGAGAGAGTGAGAGAGAGAGAGAGAGAGAGAGAGAGAGAGAGAGAGAGAGAGAGAGAGAGAGAGAGAGAGAGAGAGAGAGAGAGAGAGAGAGAGAGAGAGAGAGAGAGAGAGAGAGAGAGAGAGAGAGAGAGAGAGAGAGAGAGAGAGAGAGAGAGAGAGAGAGAGAGAGAGAGAGAGAGAGAGAGAGAGAGAGAGAGAGAGAGAGAGAGAGAGAGAATGCGGAAATGTAAAAGGTAGGAGTTTCTCAGTTCTAGCCAATATTTGGCAATACTTATTCTATCACAACCTAATCTGACCTAACCTAATTTAATTTAACCTAACTAAACCTAGTTTAACATAACCTGAACTAACCGGACCTGACCCGAGTTAACGTAACCTAACCTAACTTAACCTGACCTAGCTTAACTACACCTGACCTGACATATCCTGTCCTAACCTAACCTAACTTAATGTAACGTAACCTAACCTAACGTAACGTAGCCTAACCTAACCCAACCTAACCTAACCTAACCTAACCTAACCTAACCTAACCTAACCTAACCTAACCTAACCTAACCTAACCTAACCTAATCTAACCTAACCTAACCTAACCAAAACCTAACCTAACCTAGCCTAACCTAACCTAACCTAACCTAACCTAACCTTACCTTACCTTACCTTACCTTACCTTACCTTACCTTACCTTACCTTACCTTACCTTACCTTACCTACTTAACCTAACCTAACCTAACCTGGCCTAACCTAACCTAATCTAACCTAACCTAACCTAACCAAAACCTAACCTAACCTAACCTAGCCTAACCTAACCTAACCTAACCTAACCTAACCTAACCTAACCTAACCTAACCTAACCTAACCTTACCTTACCTTACCTTACCTTACCTAACTTAACCTAACCTAACCTAACCTGGCCTAATCTTGCCGCCCTACGATGTGACCAGACATGATAGCATATATCTTACCTTAGAGATATAAAACCATAAGGTTTTATGACGTCGAGCGTTGATTCTTATGAATTCGCACCGCCTTCCTCTGGCTTCTTGCCTCTTAACATGGGCGTCTCAGTTTACATAAATCAGGTTAAGAAAGCTATGAGCCCCCATGGAAGCATAATTTACTAGTCAAATTATAATTTACTAGTCAAATTTCAAATTCATATACTGGAGTGCGTTAAGACGCAGGTCTTGTAAGGAGATAAATAGGATGGCAAAAGATAGATAGATAGAGAGAGAGAGAGAGAGAGAGAGAGAGAGAGAGAGAGAGAGAGAGAGAGAGAGAGAGAGAGAGAGAGAGAGAGAGAGAGAGAGAGAGAGAGAGAGAGAGAGAGAGAGAGAGAGAGAGAGAGAGAGAGAGAGAGAGAGAGAGAGAGAGAGAGAAAGGGGGGGGGCGAGGGAGCACAAGAAGAATGTAAAAATGAATATCCTTTAAGACTGATTACAAAAAACGTAAATAGATAAATAAATAAAGATTTAGAAAAATAGAAACAAGAAAAGAAAAACAAGAAAAAAAGGAAAAATATAAGATATTAGAGGGTAAATAGTAATAAAAAGGAAAATAGGCAGAAATGGGAAAAGCAAAAATAGAAAGAAAATTGGGAACAAGAAACAAGAGAGAATTCATAAAAAAAAGGAAAAAACAAAGAAAATGGAAACTATAATCAACATCAAGAGGCACAAGAGAAAATGAAAATAACGAAAAAAAAAAGTAATGACATAAAGAAGAAGAGGAGAAAAAGAAGAAAGAAAAACAAAATGGGGGAGAAAAGAAAAACAAATAAGAAAAACAAGAGGAGAAGAAGAAGGAGGCAGAATAAGAAGAGAAGTGAGGAGGAGGAGGAGGAGGGCGTGAGGGCGTGAAGAGGCGTGATAAGGAGGATAGGAAAGGAAACAAAAAAAAGAGGATGGAATATTACAAGAGAAGGGAGGAATGAGGAGAAAAAAATGAAGAAAAAATAAAGTAGACGAAAGTGGAGGCAGGCAGGAGAAGTGCAAATCAAAGGTAAAATGCGGCTGAAGTGGAGGAGGAGGAGGGGAAGGAAAGGTGGAGGAAGATAGAGGAAGCGAAGGACGGAGGAGAGGAAGGAAGGGTAAGAAGGAAAGGAGGAAGAAGGAGGAAGGAGTAGGGGGAGGGAGAAGGAGGAGGAAGGGAAAGAAAGGAGAAAGGAGGAGGAAGCGAAGGACGAAGGAGAAGAAGGAAGGAGAAGGAAGAGGAAAGGAAGGGAAGAAGGAAGAAGGAGGAAACAAAGGACAAAAGAGGAAGAGGAAGAATAAGGAGGAGGGAGAAGAAGGAAGTAGAAGGAGGAAGAAGAAGAAGAAGGGAGAAGGACGAAGGAGAAAGAGGAGGGAGAAGGACGAAGGAGAAGGAGGAGGAAGAAGGAGGAAGGAGGAAGGAGGAGGAGGAAGAAGTCGGACGAGGGAAAAGCAGAAAGGAGAAGGAGGAGGAAGAAGGAGAAAGGTGAAGGAGAGAAATAAGAAGAAAGGAGGAGGAGGAGGGAGAAAGACGAAGAGGAGGAGAAAGAAAGAGGAAGGGAAAAGGAAGAAGAAAGAGGAAGGGAAGGAGGAAGAAGAAGGAGGAGAGAGAAGTAGGAAGGAGAAGGAGGAAGGAGGAGGAAGAAAGAAAGGAAGAGGTGGGAGAAGGAGAAACGAGGAGGACGAAGGAGAAGGAGAAGGGAGAAGTAGAAATCGGAAGAAGGAAGGAAGAGGAGGAAGAAGGACAAAGAGAAGGAGGAAGAAGAAAGAGGAAGGAAAAGGAGGGAGAAATACAAAAGGAAGGAGGAGGAAAAAGGAAGAAGAGAAGGAAGAAGCAAAGGAAGAAGGAGAAGGATGAAGAAAATGGAGGAGAAGGAAGGAGAAAGGAGAGGGAGGGAAAAGGACGAAGGAGAAGGAGGAAGAAGGAGAAATAAGGAGGGAGAAGGAGGAAGGAGAAGGAAATGGGAGAAGGAGGAGGAAAAAAGAGGCAGGGAAGGAGGGATAAGAAGGGGGGAGCGAAGGACGAAGGAAAAGGAGGAAGAAGAAGGAGGGAGAAGGAGGAACGAGAAGGAGGAAGAAGAGGGAGAAGGGGGAAGGAGGAAACAAAGGAAGAAGGAGAAATAAGGAGAGAGAAGAAGGAAAGAGAAGGAAGAGAGAGAAGGAGGAAGGAAAAGGAGAAGGGAGAAGTAATAAAGGAAGGAGGAGGAAAGAGGAGGAAAGGAAGGAGGGAGAAGCGACGAAGAGGAGAGAGGCATAGGAGGATTGATAAAGGAATTAAAAGAAGTCGAACGAATACACAAAGGAAGAATAAGAAAAGTAATTAATGAATATATGAATGAATATAAACGCAAAAGTTGCATAAATGTATAACTTGATATTCTAATAGATATATGAAGAAATATAGAGGCAAGACATGTACAATTGTATAAATTGAATGAAAAAAAATCTTAGTCTAATATCAATAGAGGAAAAAAGTAAATGAATATATAAAAATGTAATGAATGAATAGTGGAATGAATAGTGGAATGAATAAATGAATAAATGAATAAATGAATAAATGAATAAATGAATAAATGAATAAATGAATAAATGAATAAATGAATAAATGAATAAATGAATAAATGCATAAATGAATAAATGAATAAATGAATAAATGAATAAATGAATAAATGAATAAATGAATAAATGAATAAATGAATAAATGAATAAATGAATAAATGAATAAATGAATGAATGAATAAATGAATAAATGAATAAATGAATGAATGAATGAATGAATGAATGAATGAATGAATGAATGAATGAATGAATGAATGAATGAACAGAAGGATAAAAGAATGAAAGAATAAATTAATAGAAGGTTAAAGAATGAATGAAAAGATGAATGAATGAATGAATGAATGAATGAATGAATGAATGAATGAATGAATGAATGAATGGATGAATGGATGAATGGATGAATGGATGAATGGATGAATGGATGAATGGATGAATGAATGAATGAATGAATGAATGAATGAATGAACGATAGAATGAAAGAACGAACGAATGAATGAATGAACGATAGAATGAAAGAATGAATGAATGAATGAATGAATGAATGAATGAATGAATGAATGAATGAATGAATGAATGAATGAATGAATGAATGAATGAATGAATGAATGAACGAATGAATGAATGAATGAATGAATGAATGAATGAATGAATGAATGAATGAATGAATGAATGAATGAATGAATGAATGAATGAATGAAATAATATATGAAAGAATGAATGAATGGATTAGCGAGTCAATGAATAAGCCAATATAAGAATAAACAAATAAATGAATAAACGCTTATAAGAAATAGAACCAAAATATCTCTTTGTTGAAAATGCATACCAGCTGGGTCTTTCTTCTCTCCCATACACCAAATGGTCTCCAAATTTACCACACGTTTACTCGTAGTCCACGAGGGATTAACACTCTTATATTTTCATTGCTGCCGCCAGATGATTTTATTCCTCTGAGAAGCACACTCTGATATTTAAGATTTGCATACTACTGTAGTTATCGCAATATGTATTTTTATATTCTATTTTTGTAATAAATGCGATATATGTAAAATTTGTAATTCATGTGATTTATATGAAATATGTAGTATATGTAACGTGAGAATTTATTTTTTATTTTTTTCTATATTTATATATCTTTATCATTTCTATTTCTACATTTTTAGATATTCAATGTATTTACTTAATATATTTTCCTATGACGTCAAGCGATTTTTTTTATCTGAATAATAATTTCCTTTCTCTTCCTCTCCCCCCCCTCTTTGTCGTTTAAGAATTAATGGAGTTTCTAGACCGAAAATAGGAAAAGAGAAGCAGTATTTAAATGAGGTAATAAAAACGGAAAATAAAATGAGAAATGGAGGTGAGAGAGAGTGATATATGGGAGGCAAAGTTAGAATTAAACGATAGAGATGAGAGGAGAAACAGTGAGAGAGAGAGAGAGAGAGAGAGAGAGAGAGAGAGAGAGAGAGAGAGAGAGAGAGAGAGAGAGAGAGAGAGAGAGAGAGAGAGAGAGAGAGAGAGAGAGAGAGAGAGAGAGAGAGAGAGAGAGAGAGAGAGAGAGAGAGAGAGAGAGAGAGAGAGAGAGAGGAAGGGAGAGAAGGGACATGGATGGTAGAGGGAGAAGGAATAGAGACAGTGGTCAGATAAAAAAACAATAAAAATAAAATGGAATAAAATAAGATATAGTAAGACAAAGTAAAATAAAACCAACACGTAGGTATCCACAGGTTGTGTGTGTGTGTGTGTGTGATTCACCTTCACCTTGATCTTTGGATCACGTGTTGGACTCGTGGTCGACAACTATTTCCCTCCCGGAAGAGAGCTCAGACCTCGTATGACCGATCTATGGGTAATGCTTTGACCTTAACGCACACACCCAACTCCCCGCCCACGAGAGTTGGAGTAACGACTTGAAGCGCAGCGATACTGAAATTATCTTCAGCCCTGGACAGGATTCGAACCCGGACCGCCGTAGTGACAATCTGGGACTCTACCAACCGCGCCACCGTGTGTGTGTGTGTGTGTGTGTGTGTGTGTGTGTATGTTAGTGTGTGTATGTGTGTGTGTGTGTTTGTATGTGTATGTGTGTGTGTGTGTGTGTGTGTGTATGTGTGTGTGTGTGCGCTCGCGCATGTATATATATATATATATATATATATATATATATATATATATATATATATATATATATAGTTGTGTGTGTGTGTGTGTGTGTGTGTGTGTGTGTGTGTGTGTGTGTGTGTGTGTGTGTGTGTGTGTGTGTGTGTGTGTGTGTGTGTGTGTGTGTGTGTGTGTGTGTGTGTGTGTGTGTGTGTGTGTGTGTGTGTGTGTGTGTGTGTGTGTGTGTGTGTGTGTGTGTGTGTGTGTGTGTGTGCTTGCGTGTGTACACGTATGCAGGTACACGCCCGCCAATTTGTTAGATTGTTTGTGTGCTGACACAGTGAAATGATAGAGGTGGAGGGCGTGAAGGGAATGTGTGGAGTAAATATGTGGAGGAAGAGGAAGACCTCGGAAGAAGGAGGAGGAGAAGGAGGAGGAGGAGAAGGAGGAGGAGGAGGAGGAGGAGGAGGAGGAGAAGGAGGAGGTAGGTGGATCGAGCAAATGAGAAGAATGTCAGTATGGAGAATAAATGATAAAGTAAATGGAATAAAAGTAGAAATAAACAGAGATAACAGAGAAGACTCATGATGGGTAAGGAGGATGGCTATGAACAGGAGGAGGAGGGGAGGGAGCAGGAAGAAGAACAGGAGAAGGAGGAGGAGGAAGAGGAGAAGGAAGAGGAGGAGAACAAGTATGAGGATAATGAAAAGGAAGAAGATAACATAGAAAAAAGAGCAAAAGAAATAAGGGTGATTAAAACAAACGAAAGAGAAATAGAAACTGGAGGAAGAAGAGGTGGAGGGAAGAGAGAGATAAAAGAGAAGAAAGTGGAAGAGAGGCAAGAGAGTAATAAAGGGGGGGAGGGAACATCAGTTGTAAAAAGGAGAAAGAAGAGGAGACAAAGGCGGTGGAAGGAATGGGCAATGAAACAGAGAGAAATGGAAAGAGAGGAAGATAAAGTGAGAGAGAGGGGCAAGAGGAGGAAAAGAGGAGGAGGCAAGACGAAAGAGAATAGGAGGTATGGGGTGTTGGTGGTAGTGGTGATGGTAGGGGTGGTAGTGGTTGTGGTAGTTGTGGTAGTGGTGGTAGTGGCTGTAGTGGTGGTAGTGGTGGTGGTAGTGGTGGTATTGCTTGTGGTAGTGGTGGTGGATGTGGTGTTAGTGGTGCCAGTAGTAGTAGTGGTGGTAGTACTGATGGTAGTGGTGGTAGTAGTGGTGGTAGTGGTGGTGGTTGTGGCGGTAGTGGTGGTGGTAGTGGTGGTAGTGGTGGTAGTGGCTGTTAGTGGTCGTGGTGGTGGTAGTGATGGTAGTGGTGGTGGTGGTGATAGTGGTGGTGATAGTGGTGGTAGTGGAAGTGTTGTTGTTGTTGTTGTTGTTGTTGTTGGTGGTGGTGGTGGTGGTGGTGGTGGTGGTGGTGGTGGTGGTGGTGGTGGTGGTGGTGGTGGTGGTGGTGGTGGTGGTGGTGGTGGTGGTGGTGGTGGGGATGTATATCATGCTCCTCTACCATTTGCAAGAAAAGTGTAATATGAAGAAATAAAAAATAAATAAAAAATAAATAAAAAAAATAAAATCTCTCCAACAGGAAAAAAGAAGAGACAAAATGGAAAAGAATGAAATGTCCTCCGAGTTGACGAGAAAATAAGAAGAAAAAAAAAGTACAAAAACAAAATAAGCGGGAAAGTGCTTCTGTTGCAGAGGAGAATAGTAATGAACTAGGCCAGAGAGAAGGAGGAGGAGGAGGAGGAGGAGGAGGAGGAGGAGAAGGAAGAGGTTTATATAGAGGATATATAAAAGGGGAGACGGAGGAGAAGGTGAAGGAAGAGTAGAAGGAGGAGGAGGTGGAGGAGGAGGAAGAAGAGGTTTATATAGAAAATATATAAAAAGGGGAGACGGATGAGGAGGAGGAGGAGGATGAGAAGAAAGTGGTGGTGGAGGAGGAGGAGGAGGAAAATATATGAAAGGAGAGACGGAGGAGGAGGACAAGAAGGAAGAAGAGTAGGGGAGTATATAAAGAATGCATAAGAGGAGGAGTAGGAGAAGAAAGATGATGGAGGAGGAGGAGGAGGAGGAGGAGGAGGAGGAGGAGGAGGAGGAGGAGGAGGAGGAGGAGGAAAATATATTAAAGGAGAGACTGCGGAGGGGGACAAGAAGGAAGAAGAGGAGGAGGGGAGGTAACATAGAATGTATAGGAGGAGAAGGAGGAGGAGGAGAAAGCGTAGGATATAGAGAATATATCGGAGAAGGAGGAGGAAAGGAGGAGGAGGAGGAGGAGGAGGAGGAGGAGGAGGAGGAGGAGAAGGAGGAGGAAAGGAGGAGGAGAAGGAGGAAGAGAAGAAGGAGGAAGAGGAGAATATAGAGAATGTATCGAAGGAGAAGGAGGAGGAGGAGTAGAGGAGGAGGAGGAGGAGGAGGAAGAGAAGGATATAGAGAATGTATCGGAGGAGAAAGAGGAGGAAGGGGAGGGGAGGAAAGGAGGAGGGGAGAAGGAGGAGAAGGGAGGAGGAAGAGGAGGATATAGAAAATGTATTGGAGGAGAAAAGGAGGAGAGGGGGGGAGGAGAGGAGGAGGAAAGAAGGAGGAGGAGGGGGAGGAGGAAGAGAAGAAAAAGGAGGAAGAGGAGGATATAGAGAATGTATCGGAGGAGAAAGAGGAGGAGAGGGAGGGGGAGGGGGAGGAGAGGAGGAGGGGAGAAGGAAGAGGAGAGGGAGGAGGAAGAGGAGGAAAAGGAGGAAGAGGAGGATATAGAGAATGTATCGGAGAAGAAAGAGGAGGAGAGGGAGGGGGAGGGGAGGAGAGGAGGAGGGGAGAAGGAGGAGGAGGGTGAGGAGGAGGAGGAGAGGGAGGAGGAAGAGGAGGAAAAGGAGGAAGAGGAGGATATAGATAAAGTATAGGTGAAGAAAGATGAGGAGGGGGAGGAGAGGAGGAGGGGAGAAGGAGGGGAGAAGGAAGGAGGAGGAGAGGGAGGAGGAAGAGGAGGAAAAGGAGGAAGAGGAGGATATAGAGAATGTATCGGAGAAGAAAGAGGAGGAGAGGGAGGGGGAGGGGGAGGAGAGGAGGAGGGGAGAAGGAGGAGGAGAGGGAGGAGGAAGAGGAGGAAAAGGAGGAAGAGAGGATATAGAGAATGTATCGGAGAAGAAAGAGGAGGAGGGGGAGGAGAGGAGGAGGGGAGAAGGAGGAGGAGGGTGAGGAGGAGGAGGAGAGGGAGGAGGAAGAGGAGGAAAAGGAGGAAGAGGAGGATATAGAGAATGTATCGGAGAAGAAAGAGGAGGAGGGGGAGGAGAGGAGGAGGGGAGAAGGAGGAGGAGGGTGAGGAGGAAGAGGAGGAAAAGGAGTAAGACGAGATGGACCAGAAGATCTTATGTCGGTATGTTTTTTCAGCGTCAGCGTCAAATATCTTGAGAGAGAAAGAGACAATTTATGGAGGAAGGAGTAAAACAGATAAGAAATAAAAAGAAAAAATTAAAGTTATGTACGAGTAAGGGAGATGTTGAGCAAAAATATCATAAAATAAGAATAAAGAAGTGATAACTAGGAGATTATTATTTTTATCATCATCATCATTATTTTCATTATTATTACTATCATTGTTATTTCATCTATTTATTCATTTATTATTTTTATTTTATTTCTTTATTTAGTTAGTTAGTTATTTACTTATTTATTTACTTACTTATTTATCTATTTATTTATTTGTTTATTTATTTATTTATTTACTTATTTACTTACTTATTCATTTATTTATTTATTATTATTATTTTTATGGGGATACTTTTGGGGGAAGAATAGAATTTGTGAACTGATGATAAAAAAAGAAAAAAAACATTAGAAACATGAAGAGATGAGAAAACGAATTAAATTAGTGGAAATAATAAGAAAAGATAAAGAAACATAGAATAAACTAGAGAGAAACGAAAGGGAATATTGGCATAGAAGAGTAAAGGAATAGGGAAGAAGAAGGAGAAGAAACGAAGAGAAATTGTAGAGAAAGAGAAAACGAGGATTTTGTGGAGAGAAGATTTAGAGTGGTAATAAAAATCAGAAAAAAAAAATGAAGATAGAAAAGATCAGCGAGAACTAGAGAAAATAGGTTAGGAAAAGTAAAAGACCAGTAGGAAGCAAATACAGAAAAGAGACCATTCTTGGCGAAGAGGAACAGGCAAGAGAGAAGGAGAGTAGAGAGGAAAAACAAAATATTGACAAAAATGTAGAGGACTGGACAAAAAAAAGAAATAAAGGTAGGAAAGATAAAAAAAGAGAAGTGGGAAAAATAAAAAAGATTAATACATATATATATATATATATGTATATATATATATATATATATATATATATATATATATATATATATATGTGTGTGTGTGTATATATATATATATATATATATATATGTCTGTGTATATATATATATATATATATATATATATATATATATATATATATATGTATAGAGAGAGAGAGAGAGAGAGAGAGAGAGAGAGAGAGAGAGAGAAATAGAGAGAAATAGAGAGAGAGAGAGAGAGAGAGAGAGAGAGAGAGAGAGAGAGAGAGAGAGAGAGAGAGAGAGAGAGAGATCACTCACAGTGAACCGAAAGGTTGTTGGAAGAAACTGAAAGAGAAAAGGATTGATGCAACCAAAGATTGGCCAAAGAGGAGACTGGTGATAGAGACTGATGGAGGTGGAGATGGAAATGGAGATGGTGAAAGGTTTTGGCACAAGGCAATGGTGGCTAGTGGTGCGAACGACGCCAATCCCTTTATGTGAACATGGCTTAAATTTTCTTCACTGTGACTGAACATTTGGTGTATTATTCCTTATGGATTGGTAGTGAACACTTCTGTTCAATAGGGAATCCCCATCAAGTTGAATTGAACAGGGGATAATTGAGAAGATTAGCCAGGGAGGATAGTAGTGGAATGGACTAATGAATAGTTGCTGGGACATTTGCACTTGGTGCTGCTGCCTTGGTGGTGAAAGGAGAATGGTGGTGAAAGTAATTGGTGTTGTCTGTCTTAGGTTACCGTTACCGTTACCGTTGCAGTTACCGTCACAGTCACAATCAACGTTACCGTTACTATTGTAGCCATTACAGTTGCAATTACCGTTACCGTTACCGTTACAATTGCCACTACTGTTACCGTTATCATTACTGTTATAGTTGTTCTTGCCAATTCAGTCACACCTACACCTTTACCGCTACCCAGTAAAGTTACCGTTACTAAATACCGCTAGTACCACTACCGTTATAGATATCGTTACCATTACTGTTAGCCTTACAATCTTATCATTATAGTAATATTTACATTTACAGTTGTTATTACCATTAGTTAGGCAATATGGTTACCGTTACAATTAGTTACCATTACAGTTACTATTACCTTTATCGTAACCGTCACAGTTACTGTTACCATTACCGGTACTGTTTAAGTTAATGGTACTGCCACAGTTATTATGAACGTTGTTATAGTTAGCGTGACAATTACCGTTACCATTACCGTTACAGTTATCGTTACATTTTCTATTACTGTTACATGAAGAGTTACCTGAACAGCTACCTTACTGTTACCGTTACTGTTTGTGACGCAAATGGTCTTCTAAATATCAGTGTCTTTGGCTTTGTTTGTCGACCACGTCCATGGCATCATTTGCCTGTGCATTTTTTTTAATTCGTTGTTTAATCTCTAAATGCCGATGAGACCTAAAGGGGCTATCACACTGGGACATTTACCTTCAACTTCCGATTCATCGGCGATACCGCCCACCTAGAGAACTTTTTCCTCCGTAAAATCACTATGGTAAAACATTCTGTTTTCTCACCAATTTACATAAAATATCATTCCATATGCTGGGGGAAAATCATTTTCCTCCAGTGTCCTTCCCGAAAGCTACGGGCTGCAAATCTGCTACAACTGTCGGAGGAAAAATAGCCCAATGTGGAGAGTTCAATACTGAGCTGAAGGGAGATGTCTGTTCTTCTAGAAAACAATATCTGTGCAACACTGTTTTACAAAAATTAAAGAATTAGTTCCGGTCAGTAGGAATAAACTAGTGAATGGGAGCAATTCGTTAATTCTGAGAAGTAATGTGTGTTCTTGACAGATTGATAAGGATACAGGGGGAAGATAAAAGAAAAAATAAAAGGATGGAGATCCTGTAAGTAAGAAAACAGCTATGGCTAAGGTGTGATACTGAGATGAGACGATAACTATAGAGAAATGAATAAATGAGCTTTTATCAGTGCACTCTCATCTTCTTCCTCCTACTCCTCTTCCTCCACACATCTGCTCTTTTTCCTACTCCTTCTTTCCTGTTAAAGATTCACATGAGTTCACACGATTATGTATACTGTATATATATATATGTATATTGTATATATATATTATATATATGTGCATATATATATATATGTGTGTATATATATATGTATATGTGTGTGTATGTATATATATACATATATATATATATATATGCAAAGTAGACCACTTGGAAAAAGAAACTAACGAAGCAGAGCGCTTTCGTATATTACATATACATATATATATATATATATATATATATATATATATATATATATATATATATACATACATATATATATATATATATATATATATTCGTAAAGGTAGGTAGCAGATCTTCCTTAATACATATAGAATTAAATTTGACCGCTGCTTGTGCAAGAATAAGCTTCTTGTTAAATGATTCAACCTTTCTAATAGTGCTTCTATGATCTTCATTAAGTCGGAATAAAAGATTGCCGAAGCTCATATTGTATATTATACAACGTTTCGCCCTTCTTAGAGCATTTTCAAGTACATCTAAATGGTAATAGAAACAATTATATATATGACAACAGGTGAAATGGGAAAGCTTATACAAAATAGTGAAGAAAGATCAAAGATCTTATGTGGTAATTATGTCCGTGGCGCTCCGTGGGGCGCTGGGAGGGCCAGTTGTTCACCCAGTGAAGCTAGTGAACACCATGCTGATGGTTCTTTGCCCTTTTTAGATATCTCTGTAAAGCACGACGTAAATAGATTTACCACCACTGTATACGTTAAAAGCACTAACGAGGGTAGATGTTTAAATGCGGATGGAGAATGCCCTGCAGCCTACAAGAAAAGCGTCATACGTTCATACGTGAACAGGGCATTCACGCACTGCTCCACATGGCCTCTTTTACACCAAGAGCTTCAACGCTTGCAGCAAGTCCTTGTTAACAATGGATTCCCCAATAAGGACGTACAAGAAGTCATCCGACGAAAAATGGAGAACTACCTAAAGCATGACGCTATGTAACCCTTTTAGGTTGGGGGTTACATAAGGAGGACTTAGTGCGGGATAGATAAACTTCCAAAACGTCACTTTTGTTCTTATTTATTACAAAATTGGAGTTTATCTAGTTTAATACACTATTATGATACAGTCTTATTCAAAAAAGAAAAGATCACTAACACACGTTGCACACCTTTCTTTCACAATTGTTTTCTATACAGTTTTGGGCACTAGGGCACCTCACACACCAACCTCTAGTCCTTAGGGCACATCTCACACCAACCTCTAGTCCTTAGGGCACGTCTCACACCAACCTCCTCCTGGTCGTGTGCACTCCGGTTTTCTTCCCGGAAATGCTGAGTGTGGTGAATTTTGAGGTGCTCTCAGTCACTTTGTTAACGTTTTTAGTCGGGTTGTTTCGCCCTATATAAATTTGTTCTTGGTTCATAATTGGTACAAACATGATATGTTGTATACATAATATATCCAGGGGAAAAGGGTTGAACAGTATTGTGTTCCCATGTGTTAATCCGGGTTGGTGATTGATGGTATCTATTGTGTGTGTTCGTGTGTGTGTGTGTGTGTGTGTGCTTGTTTAGGGGCGCCCGGCTAAACTGCTGATTCAAGTGGCGTCAGTTTGACGATCAGAACGGATGTCAATGTGCCGCGATGTCTGGGTGCATGGTGCATGGGAATGGTGATGGTGTATGTGGTGTATACACGCTATCCCTCCCGAGAAACGCCCCTCAATTATTCTCAATTACAGATCTTTCATGAGTACGGCTTACCGAACGGACGAAAGAATCCTCAGAGAAATTGTTGAACGCGGTGTACAACCATCCGACCCTGGAGAAAAGCTGGAGCTTCGGGTTTATTATAAGAATTTTAAAACGTCAAACCTCATCCTGCGAAATAACCTGACCCGTAACCTCAACTCACTACGGAGGAGTAATGTCATCTATGAGTTCATCTGCCCGCACGAAGACTGTAAGCTTCGTCCTGTGTCTTACATAGGAATGACGACGACTTCTCTCTCCAGAAGATTAACGTGCCATCTACAAGCCGGTGCCCCGAAGAAACATTTTCCGGAAAAACACAACTCCTCCCTGACTAGAAAGATCCTGGTGGAAAATACAAAGATCATCGTCTGGAGATCCTGGAGGCCCTCCATATTCGAGAGAAGGCTCCATCCATAAATGTAGAGGGAGGTACAACCTCCGTGGCTCTAGCTTCGCTGGGTGGACAACTGGCCCTCCCAGCGCCCCACGGAGCGCCACGGACATAATTCCCACATAAGATCTTTGATCTTTCTTCACTTTCTTCAGCTTTCCCATTTCACCTGTTGTCATATATATAAACTGTTTCTATTACCATTTAGATGTACTTGGAAATGCTCTAAGACGGGCGAAATGTCGTATAATATACAATATGGAATTCGGCAATCTTTAATTCCGACTTAATGAAGAACATGGAAGCACTATTAGAAAGGTTGAATCCTTTAACGAGAAGCTTATTCTTGCACAAGCAGCGGTCAAATTTAATTATACAGTACATATATATATATGTATATACATATATATATATAATATATATATATATATATATACATATACATATACATATATATATATATATATATATTTACATATATATAGGCTATATATATTGCTGGTAACCACTAAGGAAATCGGAAGGAAACAGTAATCCCCAAGCGCTTTCGTGTTATTCACATATTAGGGGAATACAGAAAAGTTGGTGTTAAAAAGAGGTTTAAAATAACAAGGTTATAGACTAGGAAAGGAACTGTCATAATACAAAAAGTCACAAATGAAGAAGAATAAATCTTAATACAAAAAGTCACCAATGAAGAAGAAATCTTAGAGAACAGCACAATTCACCAAATTAATTTTGGTCACTTATAACCTGATTAGAAATTTTGTTAATGATAAATTTATCTAATCTATAAATGCCATTACTGATATTAAAATCAGAACCTTCAGAATATTTTATAATACTACTCTCTATGTTTCTATTGACAAATGAATTACAAAAAATAATAGAGGAAGCATTAGTCCAATTAATACGATGATTGAAATTTTTCATGTGAACAAATAGAGCATTGGATTCTTGTGCTGTTTTAACACTATATTATGTTGTTTAATTCTAGTTGATAGTTCTTTGCCCGTTTGTCCAATGTAATACTTTTCACAGTCTCTGCAGGGAATTTTGTATATGCAGCCATCAGAATCAGCGGGAGAATTCTTAATTATTAATTTCTTAAAAGTACATGGATTATTAAAAGCTACTTTTTATATTCCATGTTTTAAGTAAATGAGGAACTTGAGAAAGATTATTACTGTAAGGTAATACTAAAAGGTTCTTAAAGTAAAAAGGGGGAGGAGGTTGATTCCTATAAAAAAAAAAAAATCGCCAAAGAGAGAGCGTTATCTAAAAATGTTCCAGGGTACTTTCATCCTAAACCTAGGTTAACAATAGACTCAAATTCTTCAGCAATGATTTCTGAGCTGCATATACGCAAGACACGTAAGAACATGGAAGAAAATACAGTTGTTTTTTTTATCTTGGTGTGCAGAGTAATAATGAATATAAGAAAACACATTTGTCGGTTTTCTATAAATACTAAATTTATAACCATAGAGAAGGTAATGTATAAATTGAACAGCCAGGGCGGCATAACACATCCCTAGCGAAGTCCTACTTTTACCTCAAACTACTACTCTCGTAAAATCTCTTGACTGCTCTTAAAATCTTTCGTCCTTTTCCATACATCTGCAATACCTCCCACAGTGCTTTCCTGTCTACCCTGTCATAAGTCTTTTCCAGGTCCATAAAAGCCCAAAAAATATCCTTATATTTTCCTATAGCTTTCTCACATATCTGTCTTACCACAAAAATCTGATCTACACAACCCCTACCTGTCCTAAACCCATACTGTTCCTCACCAATTACTCCCTCTGTTCCTCTCGTAATCTTCTCAATCAAGACCTTCCCATAAGCCTTCCCAACTACACTTTAGACGCTGATCCCTCTGAAACCACTACACTCACACCTGTCCCCTTTTCCCTTATAAAGTAGAACTTTACAGGCACTCCAGTCCTCCGGCACTCTACCTTCTCATATACAAACATTAGATAACATCACCAATCAGTCCACCATCACTGTACCTCCTTATTTCAGACATTCTGCATGACTTCCATCTAACTCAGGTGCCTTACCTGCTCACATCATCTCAACAACTGCCTTCACTTCATATTTCTTTATATCTCCTCCATTGTTTCTCACTCATCACGGTCATTTTCTTACCACTTCCCACTGCAGCTACATTTCCCTCCCTATCCTCCTTCACATTTAGCAACTCCCTAAAACACTCTGCCCATCTTCCTCTTACTGCCTTCTTTTCCATTATCATCTCTCCATCTGCACTTTTTACCTTTTATTTTCTGCTTGATTCGCCTCCTTTTCCTCTCTTAATTTCTTTCCATTTTTTTTATTACTTTAAAACATTTCTGTCATACTCCTACCCCTTTTCACATCTGCTCTCCTCTTTACCTCCTTTATCTTATTCCATATTTCTATTCTGTCATATGATTCACTCGTCCTATTTTGTAACCAATCTGTGAAAGCTTGCTTTTTCTTTTCTAAACCCTTCTTTGCTTCCTCATCCCACCACTCACTACCCTTCCTTCTATTTCCTCTCGTCCTCCTTGTTCCACACACCATCTTTGCACACCTTGTAACTCCCTCCTTGAACCATCCCCATTCCTCACCCACTCCTAGTTCTATTCTATCCTTCACTCCCTCCTACTCCTCTTTCAGCTTCTTCTTGTACTCCTTTTCTTTCCCATTTAAGCAGTTCACTCTAAGTACCTCCCTACCTTCTGCCCTTTTCCTCTTTCTCCATCTATCCCCCACCATCAACTCTCCATTACGGTAATTTCCTGGAACTCCACACTTCCCAACCACTCCATCTATCGGTTCATTTCTTACTCTAGCATTAAAGTCTCCCAATATCACTACATTGACATTTCTCCCTAATTTCTCTATGCACTCATTTAAATCCATCCAAAAAGCCTCCCTTTCCTCTATACTATTCTCGCTACCAGCCCCATATGCACTTACAAAAGCCCACATCTCCCTTCCCAGTTTAACCTTAATCCACATTAACCTTGAAGAAACCTCCTTCCACTCCACTAAAAACTTACCTATCTTTTCACTTACTAGTATAGCCACCCCTTCTCTCCCTCGTCCTCTCTTCACTCCTGAGAACCTCTCATCTACACTCCCAAACTCACACTCGCCTCTCCCTGCCAACACATCCATCTTTCTTCTCACAAACATACTTCCTGTCTCTTCCCTTTTACTCTCACCTGTACCACATCCACGCACATTAAAGACCCAAACCTTAGGGTACTGGTTGGAAAACTCCTAGACCCTCTTGTGCCTTTACTTCTTTTTAGGAAAGTCCTCTTTGAGGTTATAGAGAGAAGGATGCCTAGTCCTATCCCCGTCCCGTTTTTTGTCGTCTCGTACAACTTTAGTGGGAAAGCTTGGTGGCATTATTCTTTTCCTCCACCACAAGGTAGCCGAAAAAAGGAAATGAATATTCAGAAAAATGGTACAGGACAGTAACAAGGGATGGGGGGACAGCATAACGGAGGGACAGCCGGAATATAAAATATCATCATTTCTCTATGTACAGAGATTTCCTTTATCACAGACAAAATTATGTGCGTCTCTGATCCGTAGGGGCGCCCCACATAGACACTAAATTATCAGCTGCATGCTACATAGCCATAATAGCATGCAGCCAATATCCCAGACGGGGTGTATATATATATATATATATATATATATATATATATATATATATAATATATATATAATATATATATATATATATATATATATAGTCACGGGTCTCGTTCCGAGTTTATTCCTGACCGGTTTCGCTTGTCGCTTCTTCAGAGGAATAAACTCGGAACGAGACCCGTGACTCTCATTTTCCACCTTTTTCAACTTGTCACAATTTCTCAATATATATATATATATACATATACATAGATTTATATATATATATGTATATATATATATATACATATATGTGTGTGTGTGTGTGTGTGTGTGTGTGTGTGTGTGTGTGTGTGTGTGTGTGTATATATATATATAATATGTAAATATGTATATATGCACACATATATTGTAAGGTGTTTTGCTGCCATTCTTTCTAGTTAGAAATGCCTTTTCCATTGCATGAAGAATAATATAACTTGAACCTATTTATATTTGTTGAGATATTCTGACACGTTGACTAAGTGGGAGTAGGAAATACAGGAGTCTTAGGCTGAGTTTATTCCTGCGAAACTAGTCTGGAATAAACTCAGACTAAGACTCCTATATTTCCTACTCCCACTTACTATTCATACTTGTCTAAATTTAATCTTCGTATACTCTTGATGGTCACCTGTTCTAAGCTATTTACTTTTGAAAAGTAACTAAATATTGGTTTACTTATCTATAACTGTTCATTTTTTATTTTCTTATGGTCCAAGGCTTCTCTTTCATGCTACTTGTTTTTGAAAAATCACTGAAAACTCAAATGACGGCAGGGGAAATGATATCGGAGATTTGGAGGCAAAGATAAACGAAACGACGTAATACAGCGAAGATGTACAAAGACGCCCACGCTACCGCTCTTGCTACAGAATGCCCTTTACATGCCCTTTATAACTTGCCTCGCTATGGATCAATAGGTCGCTCGCTAGTCTACCCTTCCATTACATTCCATTGAATTTTACTCAATTGTATAAAAAGACAAAGCTGCTGTAGAGGGTGTAGATAACATCCTAATGTTTTTGTGAATGGTAGTTGAACTAGGATGCTCGCTGTCAAAGCGGATTAGGGTGTTACTACTTGTGACGGAGGTTGAGGTGATGGCGGTTCGAACTTTGCCACTAGTGAGTTGAACCAAGGGCATGGTTCATTAAATTTCATGATACAAAGTCCGAGTCATCAATAGAACTAAATGACGTGGAGTGGAAATGAGAAGAAAGATAACGAGTAAGAGAAAGAAGAATAGGAGAAGAGAAAGGAGGAAAAGGATGTAAAAGAGGAAGAAGGAGAAGGAAGAAGAAGACACAGAAAAGAAGAAAGAGGATGAGGAGGAGAGAAAAGAAAGAGGAGAATAATCGAAGAAAATTTGAAGAATTGAGACGAGAAAAAATAATTGAAAGGAAAAAGAAAAGAAAGAGGAAGAGGACGAAGAGAAGGAGGAATAGGAAAGAACGAGAAAGTGCGGGAAAAAAACAACAACGAAACAGAAGAAATAGGAAGAGGAGGAGAAGAAAGAA
>NC_134777.1:131283060-131285560 GCF_046742065.1 Oratosquilla oratoria
CAAACCACCATCCCTTTGACTTTCGCCGCAAGTGATGATGCCTTAACTCGCTTGGCCAACGAGCTTCCTAATATGTGTATATATATATATATATATATATGTATATATAGTATGTATCTATATATATTTATACATATGTATATATATATATGTATGTATATATATATGTATATATATATATATATATATATATATACATATATGCAAGTGGAGTTAAAAACGAGAGCATTGTCGTAGTTTTTCAGTTTTTTCCTAGTATTCTCGATTTTCCTGATTAGAGTTTTGCCATTAACTGGGTGAACTGAGACAAGATCACTATATTATTCTATTTTTTTCATTAGTTAAGCTCAACGTTTCGTCTTAATAAAGATATTTTCAAAAGTAAACTGAAATAACAAAAATTTTAGTTTACTCTTGAAAATGTCTTCATTAAGACGAAACGTTGAGCTCAAATAATGAAAAGAAATGGAAGAATACAGTGATCTAGTTTCAGTTCACCCGATTAATGGCAAAACTCTAATCAGGAAAATCGAGAATACGAGGAAAAAACTGAATAACTACAACAATGCTGTCGTTTTTAACTCCACTTGCATTACCGAAAACCTGCTCCCTTCTTTAACACACACACACACACACACACACACACACACACACACACACACACACACACACACACACACACACACACACACACACACACACACACACACACACACATATATATATATATATATATATATATATATGTATATATACATATATATGTATATATAAATACATATATATATACCAAAGGCTTTTCCCCCTTACACAGTGGGTTAGCCAAAAAGAAAAAGGCATAGAAACCACTCCCACCCATTCCATCCCCCCACATACTCCACTCCCCTCCCCCCCTCCTCCTACCCCCACTATCATCTTAGCACCTCCTGGATGATGGGTCATCCATGCATCTTGTCCACTGCCCTGGGTCAGAAGCAGTAAAGGGAAATGTATATGATATATATATATATATATATATATATATATATATATATATATATATATACATATATATATATATATATATATATATACATATATGTATTTACTGTGTATATATGTATTATATATATATATATATGTATATATGAATATACATATATATATATATAGATACATATAAATATATATATGTATATATACATGTATATATATATATATACTTATATATATGTATGTATATATATATATATGTATATATGTACACACATATATATATTACATATATATATATATGTATATATATACACACACACACACACACACACACACATATATATATATATATATATATACATATATATATATATATATGTATGTATATATAATACATATGTATATATATATTATAAATATATGTATATATATATATATATATATATATATGTATAAGCATATATATGCATATATGTGCATATATGTATACATATATTAATATATACGTACATACATATACATATATATAATACACATATATATATATATATATATACATATAAAACACACACATATATATATATATATATATATATATATATGTGTGGGTGTGTGTGTGTGTGTGTGTGTGTGTGTGTGTGTGTGTGTGTGTGTGTGTGTGTGTGTGTGTGTGTGTGTGTGTGTGTGTTAATTGATGATGGTGTCAGGTCAGGATTGCCATCGAAAAATATATTATTGTTGATTGATGTTAATCATGATAGGACCCCTCAATTAGGAACATGTTTTATAGTGCTTTTGAAAGAAATGTAGAAATAATATGGCAAGGATGTGAACAAGAAAGAAAGAAAGAAAGAAAGAAAGAAAGAAAGAAAAAAAAGAGGCAGACAGATAGAAGGGAAGAATTAAAGACAGAAAAAATAAATGTAGATGAAAGGAATAGAAATGGAACGAAAAAAGGAGAACAAAAATATAATAGAGAAAAGGCCGAAGGAAATGAAGTGAAGTAAGATGATAAAAGAAAAATGTAAAAAAGAAATCTAGTTACAAATGAGAGAAAAAGTATCTTCAAAATAAATGTGTATAACAAACAAAGATGATAAGAGAGAGGGAAAGGAGGATGAAAAGAACAAAATTATTATGATTTAATTGCAGAGACAGGGTGTACAAAATGTTGTTGATATAAACTAGAAAAGTGATCAAAGCCAAGGTGATTTTGCCTAAGAGGAAACAGAAGAAATCAAATTAGCTCCAAAATCACCTGGAAGCGACACCTCGCTTCTATAAAAAAAAAAAAAAAAAAAAAAAAAGAAGCAAGTTCATGGAAGGGAGAGGAGGAAAATACGAGTACATTAAAATAAATTCAAATCATTCCCCTCTTTATTACTATTTGGTGATATTTTTTTAACACGACTTTCTATACTACTCCCACTGCTTTCCTACTTTCAACGTCATTTAGCCATGGAGCTGCAAAGGCTGGGGAAAAGTCTACGGGAAAAAATGATGATGAATTCTGCCTCGAGCTGTG
>NC_134777.1:131290560-131295560 GCF_046742065.1 Oratosquilla oratoria
GATATAAAAAAAAGAAAATAAACAGGAGATTCCAGTTATCATTTCATAACAACCATTTTGTACAATTTTAACATAACTTTATTACTATATACACTCAGGTCATGAGGAAGTTATCTTTATTGACTATACAACTTAAGACTGATCGCTGGCCGACCGGGTTAGGGCGTCGTTACTTGCGGCCAAAGTCGAGGGGTTGGCGGTTCGAATCCTGCCACCGGCGAAGTTCAACCAAGGTCATGGTTTATAAAAACTCACGCTACAAAGTCTTCTGTAAGGGGTACCATCCTAGCCTCCGATACGGAGGGAGTTCGTGAGGTTAAACCAAATCATCATCACAAGTAAACAGTCGAAGACTAAAGTAACGTAATTCCGGAGTTGAGTGAAAAATGAGGAAAGTGAAGGAAGACCCAGCGGGAGTGTTGTCAACCTTGGATGAAGAATCAGCCTCAAGGGCGTTGTTCCTCGTCCTTCAAAGGTGACCCTCGACTTGGACACTTTTTTTTTTTTTTTTTTTTTTTTATCAGGAGGGTGCTTCAAGAAAAATGGAAATATGTAACGTATATAAGAATTGGCGTACACTGGGGCATGTAATATAAACACTCACGTGCACGCTAACGCACACACACACACACACACACACACACACACACACACACACACACACACACACACACACACACACACACACACACACACACACACACACACACACACACACACACACACACACACACACACACACACACACACACACACACGGTGGCGCGGTTGGTAGAGTCCGTCAGACTACGGCGGTCCCGGTTCGAATTCTGCATAGGGTTGAAAATAATTTCAGTATCGCTGCGCTTCGAGTCGTTACTCCAATTCTCGTGGGCGGGGAGTTGGGGTGTGTGTGTGAGTGTAAGGTCAAAGCATTACCCATAGATCGGTCATACGAGCTCTGAGCTCTCTTCCGGGAGGGAAATAGCTGTTGATCACGAGTCCAACATGTGATCCAAAGACCAAGGTGAATCACACACACACACACGCACACACACACGCACGCACGCACACACGTACGTTAGGACACACACACACACACACACACACACACACACACACACACACACACACACACACACACACACACACACACACACACACACACACACACACACACACACACACACACACACACACACACACACACACACACACACACACACACACACACACACACACACGCCTGCGCGCGTGTACAAATTAAAGAATGGTGATATAACGGTTGTTTGTAAGAAAGAATAGTGATAATTCATTGAGAGAAATAACTGAGATGTCATGGACATGCCATGCGCTTGAATGAAAACAGATGACAGTCCGCGAAGTTGTGGCTACAAGATGGGGGTGCAGGAACGCGCGCGCGCGCGCGGCGCATGTGTGTGTGTGTGTGTGTGTGTGTGTGTGTGTGTGTGTGTGTGTGTGTGTGTGTGTGTGTGTGTGTGTGTGTGTGTGTGTGTGTGTGTGTGTGTGTGTATGTGTTTGTGTGTGTGTGTGTGTGTGTTAGTGTGTGTGTGTGTGTGTGTGTGTGTGTGTGTGTGTGTGTGTGTGTGTGTGTGTGTGTGTGTGTGTGTGTGTGTGTGTGCGCGAACGCGTGTGTGTGATTCACCATGGTCTTGAACCACGTGTTGGACTCGTGATCGACAGCTATTTCCACCCAGGCAGAGAGCTCAGAGCTCATATATGAGCGATCTATGGGTAATGGTATGACCTTACACACATACACACACCCAACTCTCTGCCCCATCAGAGTTGGAGTAACAACCCGCAGCGCAGCGATACTGAAATTATTTCAACCCTGGGCAGGATTCGAACCCGGACCGCCATAGCGGCAGGCAGGAACTCTACCAACTGCTCCACGAGTGTGTGTGCGTGCGCGCTATATATATTTATTTATGAGTATAGTATTCCTGTGAAATGTTCTAGTAACTCACAACGCTTTCGTGTTACAGTGATATCTTCATACTTTGCTCAGTTAAGAATCACGGTTTTAGTGATACATATATATGTACAGCTACACAGAAAACTATTGTTAGTAGGGGTGTCGAAACATTCGCTAATGAACATAACCTTATGATACCGAAGGGTTGGTATTTCTGGGGTTCGAATTGTTCGAATTCCTTCTGAATTAATATGAATCGAATAATAGTTCCGGAGTTCATATGGATTCACTATGACATGATAATCTTATTTCCGATGGAGACTTCAACTTGTCTCAAATAGTTTCGTTGTTTTGTGTCAAAATGATTAGCGTGATTTACTAACGATAGTTTTCTGTGCAGCTCTACATGCATAGTCCGTCAGACATCTTTAAAAAAGAAAAACACTGGAGCAATCAAAGGACAGTTTCCCAGACGTAATAACTTCACTCGCTTGAAGGACTTATTTCTGAAGACGTCATCAGAGTCTGAAAAGGTAATCCATCTTCTCATCGTATATTTCTCCGGAGACGACAATTATTGATCACGCACTCATCAATCAACAATGTCCCGACTTGTGGAGGTTTAGAAAGATTCCTCATCTCTTCTGTTTATCTTGTATTCACGAACTCTTTCAAATCTACTTCTAGAAAACGTGGTTGGGCCGAAATCCGGATCTTAGATTATGAACAGCTACGGATAAATTCTAAAGATTTTAGACTTTGTGCTACTGTGAATAGTTATAACTAAAGAAATCATCTCCAAGAAAATAATCAACGCAGAAAGTAGCATCACCTTTAACAAAATTTTTCTTTTAGAAGACTTGTTGCCTGTTTTCCTGGACCTGATTTTAATCAAAATGCAATTTTTGGTTGTGTTTACCTCACCTAAACACTTCTTTTATCTAACCACGTCCACTAGCGGCACTTCCAAAGACTGTCGATATAATTTCTCTGTCATTACACATTCGTGTTCCCGTTTTAATTCCATTAAACGTCACGAACTTTCCTTATCAGGAGACTAGGACATTGTCCCTTCCAGAGGACTTTGTAGCGTGGAATCTAATGAACCATATCCTTGGTTCAACTCGCTGGAGCTTGGTTTCGAATTACTGTCACCTCAACTTCCGCCGCAAGTAGCGACGCACTAATCTGTTTGGTCAGGGAGCATTTCCTTCTTGCCACCCATAAGGTAATAAATACTTTTTTTTCATTCCTGAGAATATGGTATTTTTTTCTATCACATCCCTTAAAATCAATTTTCTAATCTAGAGCCTTTGCGAATTCTTCCACTTTATAATGATCTTTCAATGATCTTTCTTAACTTTCTTTCTCATACATTATTATCCTGTCTTTCTGCACTTCTTCCATAACTTTGATCTCCTTTTCATTTTACTTGATCTAGCAACATCATCTTTTAGTCAATCATTTTCACCATCTTCATTCTATTCGTCCATTCATATATCTATATGTTTGTGTTATCATTATCGTTAGCATTATTATCATTATTACTATTTTTGTTAGAATATAAATGTTTCAATATCGATCAAATTGATTGCGATTGCTCTTTCAAACTGGGTTTGTAGATCCATTTAGTTAGATTTGCAGGGCCAGATCATGACTCTCCAAGCTTAGATTTTCACACATATACAACTGACATCCTTGAATATATTTCCTTACGTTCTAAAAAGACGCCTCACCAACTCCTCTCAATTTTAGCTTCTTGAATAGGAATCTTAACCTCCCCTTGTGCACAATAAGAAAACCTAAAAATCCCACTTGCTTGCGATCGGCGATGTAAACATCGGTGCTTGTCTTCTGAATTTGGTTTTCACTTCGCTTTTCCTCAACGTCCCCTGCTTGTGGATGAATTTAGATTTACGAAGGAAATAGGCAAGAACTGGTTTACAAATAGAATAGTCAACGAATGGAATAGACTTAGTAGCCATAATGTGAGGCCTGAAACTATCGGTTCTTTTAAGAAAATGTTAGACAACTTTATGGATGGGGATGACAAGTGGTCATGGACATGGAACTGCCTAGTGTAGGCTTTATGGTATTTTGTAGTCTCCTTCATCTTCATTCTTACTTTATTATATTCTCGTCCAATCATCACAAACAGTCACTTTTAAGGAAAATGCCCCGTTCCTATATTTACAAAACAGCTTATATATATCCCACAGAAGTGCTAAAATCTCTAATTTTCTACAAACATAGTTGCCTCCACTTTACCGTTTCATCGTCACCGTGCGTACTTGTGTGCATGTATGTTTGTGCGTGTGCGTGTATACATATCTCCCTGTGTGTGTGATTACACTGATAGGAGGAATAATTGTCAATGGTAATAGCCTATGAGTCAAGCGAAACGATCGCTCTGGTATTATCGATTTGTTTGTTGCAGAATAATTGGAAACAACATACATTTGATGTTACAGACGCTGTCGAAACTGAAGTCCAAATAAAACTGTAATAAAAGGTGTAATCAAACAAAGCCATTATCACTCTCATTATTTTCGTTGGCGTGTATATTTATATACGAGTATATATATATATATATATATATATATATATATATATATATATATATATATATGTGTGTGTGTGTGTGTGTGTGTGTGTGTGTGTGTGTGTGTGTGTGTGTGTGTGTGTGTGTGTGTGTGTGTGTCTGTGTGTGTGTGTGTGTGTGTGTGTGTGTGTGTGTGTGTGTGTGTGTGTGTGTGTGTGTGTGTGTGTGTGTGTGTGTGTGTGTGTGTGTGTGTGTGTGTGTGTGTGTGTGTGTGTGTGTGTGTGTGTGTGTGCGTGTCGCTGATGAACAATGTAGTAGCACATCTGTAAATAAAAACAAAAACTACAGTATATTTCGACTGTAAACTACAGTCCTCTTCAGTAGTACAGAGTCCGAGGATAGTACTATACTTAAAAAGCACTCTCCTACAAAAAAGAGGAACAGGGGAAGGACCAAAGGACGCCTGCTCTTACTCAATTGGTGACCTTGGAGTCATGCGGTGTGAGATCTGGCGGAAATTACCTATTGATGATGTTGGTG
>NC_134777.1:131310560-131313060 GCF_046742065.1 Oratosquilla oratoria
CTTCGTAAGGTAAATGTCTGAGCCCATGTATAATTTTGGTCATTCTCCTCTGCACTGAATTCAAGTGAATTGCTGTTTTTGGTGGGAGCCCATCTTTCCTGGCGCTACTTTCCCCAACTTTGGACTCTCCCAAGGGGCAGAAAAAGTGCCGCAAGTCTCAGAACTCGATTTCTATCTTGTTACACTTTATCACGCGGCAGTGAAGCTCGATACAGAATGGGTGCTGAGGTGATGTGTTAGGTCTTTGGTTCGTATGTGCGGGTGTGGACCGAAGGGGTTTCTCTTTCAGAAGAGACCACCCAGTACAGTGCCGTAGAGGTGGCGGCACAGTAGGCTAACATGCTACTTGCTTTTGGTACTTCTTTAGAATAGAAACGATTTCGGTTACAATGTACTCTAGACTTCTCTTAGTTCGTCATTCAGCTTCTCAAGAGTAATTTGACATTTGGAAATTTGGAAAACAAAAGATCGTAACCGAAGTCATTTCTACGCATACGGAGTAGCAAAAACAAGTAGTATGCTAGCGAGAAATGTTTAGTGTGCCGTCACTGTGCTCTTAGGCCAGGCACCAGACGCTCTAATTACGAACTGAGGTGTGAAGCACTTGTGTGAACGAATCCCGATCAGTCTAGATCAGTCTAGATCAGAGTTTTGATCTGTCTATTCAAGTTCCTCATTATTATGCCTTCCTGTTCGTTTGTACCTCCTGTAGGCAAATTCAGCACTGAAAGGAATCGTATCACATCCACCATCTACAACTAGTTTTCAGTATGTCCTAACTTTATGAAGCTCAGTAGATCCTTAGGGAGTCCTAGATTGAAAAGTTATAATCTGAGACTTTATTCATCACCTAATAAAGAATTTCGAATATTCTTTCATGTGCCAGTGCAAATTCTGTACACTACGCCATGTTATTGGAAAGTTAAAGCTGAACATTCTGAAGGCTTGCTTGTGTGGGCGACGCTTGCAGTTACACTTACGCTCAAGTGTGTGTTGGGACATTCACACGCTAAGCTTGGGTCTTACTGGCCGCAAGTACTCACACATGCATCCGCCCACCCGTGCGTACATGTGTACACGTACGTGTGTGTGTGTGTGTGTGTGTGTGTGTGTGTGTGTGTGTGTGTGTGTGTGTGTGTGTGTGTGTGTGTGTGTGTGTGTGTGTGTGTGTGTGTGTGTGTGTGTGTGTGTGTGTGTGTGTGTGTGTGTGTGTGTGTGTGTGTGTGTGTGTGTGTGTGTGTGTGTGTGTGTGTGTGTGTGTGATAGTGTATGTGTGGGTGGGTGTGAGAGAGAGATAGTGTATGTGTGTGTGTGTGTGTGTGTGTGTGTGTGTGTGTGTGTGTGTGTGTGTGTGTGTGTGTGTGTGTGTGTGTGTGTGTGTGTGTGTGTGTGTGTGTATTTACCCGGTTATATTTACCAACTTTCTCGTATCGTATAGGATCCAGGACAAGAGTTATGTCGTTGTCTCCATGTACCCATCAATCAATTCTGACCTTAGATAAACTATCTAATATTATTTTACTTTATTATTCCTGAATTCAAACCGTTCCATAAATGAAAAAAAAATCTTTCATAAAAGAAAATATCTTAAAATTCCTTCAAACATCTAGTCTTTTGAATTTCATCTCATATTATCTGCCTCTCCTTTGTTCTTATATTAAGTGTTCTTCTTTATCAAACCTGTGCACACCTTACATGACTCCAAACACTTGTATTATAAAACTTCTCTTTCAAGTCTGTTCTATCGTTGAGAACCCCAAGATATTTGGTAAATATTCAAATGACTTATCAGCAAAATCTGGGACTATTTCAGTCGCTGATCTCAGAATTTTCTGTATATTGTTTATATCTTTCTTCTTGTGTGGCCACCAAACCAGTGCAGTATGTTCAAGTCTTAAGCAAATCACGTTATTGGTAATCTTTACTATCGTGTCTGTCTGTGTTGTGGAATGCTTCTAGTGTGTGTGTGTGTGTGTGTGTGTGTGTGTGTGTGTGTGTGTGTGTGTGTGTGTGTGTGTGTGTGTGTGTGTGTGTGTGTGTGTGTGTGTGTGTGTGTGTGTGTGTGTGTGTGTGTGTGTGTGTGTGTGTGTGTGTGTGTGTGTGTGTGTGTGTGTGTGTGTGTGTGTGTGTGTGTGTGTGTGTGTGTGTGTGTGTGTGTGTGTGTGTGTGTGTGTGTGTGTGTGTGTGTGTGTGTGTGTGTTGTGTGTGTGTGTGTGTGTGTGTGTGTGTGTGTGTGTGTGTGTGTGTGTGTGTGTGTGTGTGTGTGTGTGTGTGTGTGTGTGTGTGTGTGTGTGTGTGTGTGTGTGTGTGTGTGAGTGTGTGTGCGCGTGTGTGTTTGCGCGCGAAATCATTACCCTTACACGTCAGATATTGTGAATTTCAGTTGCTAAAAGAAGACTTCACTTAAGATATTGTAGACCTCTCTAAATACTTTTCAGCAAAATCTCTAACATTCAAACAGGTTTAATTTTTATTATATCGTCATTCAACTCCTAATTAT
>NC_134777.1:131333060-131345560 GCF_046742065.1 Oratosquilla oratoria
CGAAATGTCCACAAAGGGTGGTTTAAATATTTAATATTTTGCTGGCCATGGGTATTAGGGGAATAATGTGAGGAGATATGTTAAACATGCCCCTGTTTTGTTCAATAGTGTTCGTTCCTTGAATGATTGCTGCTTCTAAACACTTCCTGCGGATTTTGTCTGGTTCCCGCATCAGCAGCTCTGCATTCTTCCAGTCCATAAGATGGTTTTCCTTGTTTCTATGTGGACCTGAATACACGAATACGTGAACACCGTTACGACGTCAGGCATGATGTCACCACCAATGCATGTGTGACACATAGAAACAAGGAAAACCATCTTATGGACTGGAAGAATGCAGAGCTGCTGATGCGGGAACCAGACAAAATCCGCAGGAAGTGTTTAGAAGCAGCAATCATTCAAGGAACGAACACTATTGAACAAAACAGGGGCATGTTTAACATATCTCCTCACATTATTCCCCTAATACCCATGGCCAGCAAAATATTAAATATTTAAACCACCCTTTGTGGACATTTCGCCCACGGACGTTTGGGCCAGCATTCTCATCCTTTCCCAGTGTCCAATCCCCCCACCCTCCTCCTCCTCCTCCTCCTCCTCCTCCTCCTCCTCCTCCTCCTCCTCCTCTTCCTTCCCCCCCTTTTTCTCTCCCCGTTCCCTCCTTTCCCCTTATTAAATCTCAAGCATTTGTATCTCAACTTGTACTTGAAAAAGCTGTAATAAGCGAAACGTCGTACAAATAAAGGCTCCGTCCTCATATGGTGTTTATCTAGTCAATTAACAGACATGCAGACAGATATAGATGCAGATAGGACATAGTGAAACGCAAAGATAAATGCACAGGCAACCAGAGAGATGTATAAATTTATATATACAGTACATATACACATACGAACACAGACGCGCATACACAGATACATGCATATACGGACATATCTAGACAGACACAGAAAAATACAAACACAGACAGATAGGGACAGAAAAAGAGAGACAGGGACAGACAAAGACAGACATAAACACAGACAGGTACAGACATATACTCGTAGACAGCAAATTATAAGATGTGGACGAGAGAGCAAAATATATGACGGAAAGTAAGACTGAGAGGAGGAGGAGGAGGAGGAGGAGGACGAGAAGAAGTATTAAGAAGAAAAGGTAGGAAAAGAGCCAAGAGAGGAGGAGAAGCCGCTAGAGGAGGAGGAGGAAGAGGATGGAGAGGAAGAGGAAGGGGAGAAAGTAAAGAGAGGAGGAAAGACGGAGAAGAGGAGGGAGAGGAAGGGAAAAAGTAAGGGGCTAAAAGAGGAAAGAAGACGAAAGAAAAGTGAAGTATGCAAACATAGTGTCTTACGCTCAACAAAAACAAAGACTATTTTTCATCAACCGAAAGAGTCAATGTCCTTCCCCCGCCTCCCCTCATTCCCCCTTGGCTGCTTCTCCCACTGGAGAGAGGGAGGGAGGGAGGAGGGAGAGGAGGGGGTGAGGGTACGTCTGTACCCTGGAGGCTGAAGCAGGTGAGTGAGGAGGGAGGGAAGGAGGGAAGGAGGGAAGGAGGGAAGGAGCGAAGGTGGGAAGGTGGGAAGGCTCGAAACTTGTGCATCAGAGTTCCAGTTGCACATCAAGTTGCTGTATGTGACGTGTGAGAGAGAATGAGAGAGAGAGAGAGAGAGAGAGAGAGAGAGAGAGAGAGAGAGAGAGAGAGAGAGAGAGAGAGAGAGAGAGAGAGAGAGAGAGAGAGAGAGAGAGAATTAGAGGAAGAGAGAAAAAGAGAGAGGGAGAGAGAGAAGGAGAAAGAGAGAGAGAGAGAGAGAGAGAGAGAGAGAGAGAGAGAGAGAGAGAGAGAGAGAGAGAGAGAGAGAGAGAAAGCAACAGCAGACACAGGAGAAAACGAAAATCTTAAGCGGATGAGACAGAGAGAGCAAAAGAGGTGTCATATGATTTTGAACTAAGGAAATTAATATAAAGGGAGGTAAAATATCATAGAACACTTGTAGCAATTTTGCTTGTTTATATAAAGCGGCCATTTTGCATATATCATGATGAGTTATATCAAAACCGATGTGGTGTGGTAGGCTTCGATATCGGCCTACAAATATAGAGGTTCGAGATCGACAAAGATCAAATGATAAAATTGAACCTTTTGGCTCATTTCACTCGCATCGACTTTTTGCCGTGCGCCGTCCACTACACGACGTCGTGCTTTAAAAAAAACCATGGGTGTCTATAGACCCTTCCCTCATATCACGACCATGAATGAAAGCGACAATGGACAGCCATGCTGATTTGAAAGCACGACGTCGCGTCGTGTCGTGGACGGCAAAAAGTCGATACGTGTAAAAGGAACCTTTAGTGTTTATATTAAAGTCCTGTCCGCTCTTCTTGCCGCCAGGCGATTTTATTCAGTCGAGGGAAAGGAGTACAGACACAAAAAAAAATCTTCAAGACCCATTTTTCAATATTTTCTTTTTCGATCTCCCTAGGTCTCCAGTTAGCATTTTCTATCATCATAAATTCATTGTATCTTTATGATCTAATCAGAAGAAATCTCATAAAGACCAACGCCAACTTAAATTCATTTAATGAAGCTGGTGACACAATACCTGGGCACGATACGAAATTGTTGATTATATTTGAATAAGCTGAAACTTGATGACCATTGAGGCAGGAACTTCGGAGCAATGTTGTATAATTAATAACTTTCCATTCGGACATGTTTGACGTTGTGACGAAACGTACGAAATTAAAAAAAAAAATCGTTTCTCTGTCGTAGATTCCTTTCCAATCAAGAAAACAATAAACAAATAAATAGATAGATAAATGAATAACTAAATAGGTAAATGAATAAATAAATAAACAATAAATAAACTAATAAACAAATAAAAAGACAAATAGATAAATAGATGAATATAGGATAGATGAATAAGTAAATAGATGAATAAATAGATAAGTAAATGAATAAATGAATACGAAATAGACAAATAAATTAATTGATGAATGAATGAAAAGATAAACAAACAAATATATGAATTAGTATATAAATAATAGATAAATAAATGAATAAATAAACATTCAAACAAATACGTAAGTAGATAAATGAATAGAGAAATAGATAAACAAATGATTAAATGAATGAATAAATAAATACATGAATAAGTAAATAAATTAATCAGTTAACAAAAATAAAAAGTTATAGACAAATAAATAAAGATAATGCAATGAAATAAATGAATGAATGAATGGATGGATGGATGGATGGATGGATGGATGGATGGATGAATAAATGAATAAATGAATGAATAATAGATAAATGGATAAATGAATAAGTGGATAAATGGATCAATGGATAGACAGATAAATGGATAAATGAATAAGTGGATAAATGGATAAATGGATAGATAGATAAATGGATAAATGGATAAGTGAGTGAATAAATGCATGAATGAATAAATTAATAAATTAATAAATGAGTAAATGAGTAAATGAGTAAATGAGTAAATGAATAAATGAATAAATGAATAAATGAATAAATGAATAAATGAATAAATGAATAAATGAATAAATGAATAAATGAATAAATGAATAAATGAATAAATGAATAAATGAATATATAAATAAATAAATAAATGAATAAATGAATCAATAAATGAATGAATTGAATAAATGAATAAATGAATAAATGAATAAATGAATAAATGAATAAATGAATAAATGAATAAATGAATAAATGAATAAATGAATAAATGAATAAATGAATAAATGAATAAATGAATAAACGAATAAATGAATAAATGAATAAATGAATAAATGAATAAACGAATAAACGAATAAACGAATAAACGAATAAACGAATAAATGAATAAATGAATAAATGAATAAATGAATAAATGAATAAATGAATAAATGAATAAATGAATAAACGAATGAGCGAAGAACTAAATAGATAAATGAGTTGATTAATAAATGAATGAATAAGCGAATAAATAAATATGTAAATAAATATAAATGTAAATAAAAGAATGAATAAAAAAAATCCATGTCTGGCCATCACGGGATTTTTTTTTTTTTTTTTTTTTTTTTTTTTTTTTTTTTAATAAAAGGAAATTCCCATCCCACTAAACATTTAAAAGCAGATTGAAATATGAACAGATAAATAGACACATAAAGAAACAAACAAACGCACAAATTAAAAGAAAACAACCTTCAGTATTACCACTTCATCCTCTTCTTCTTCCTCGTCCTCCTCCTCCTCCTCCTCCTCCTCCTCCTCCTCCTCCTCTTCCAGATACGTAGTACCTGAAGAGGAAGCCAGGGTGGAGTTAATCCTTACCTTTAGTGACCTTTGACCTATGTGGAGGTAACCTCCACATGACTACCTCCTCCACATCCCTACCTCCACATCCCACGGGCCCACCAGCAACGCAACCTGAAGCCCACTCCACTGTAAACCACCGTCTACACCTGTCCTTCAACTCCCACTGTCTGTATCTTCGAGGCAAGTTCTGTCTACTACAGTTAGGCACCTCTCTTTTCAACATAAGAGTTTATGTCTTCCTGTCTATGTCTGTCTAGACCTGTCTCGCGTATCTCTCTTTGCTATAACCGTATGTTAGTCATTTGTCTAAATGTCAACTTTCTGTCTGTCTTCCTGTCATTCTTCTGTCTTCCCAGTACTTTCCACATGTCATTTCTTCTTTAACTTGCTTCTACCTTCCTTGTCACGGTTTCGAATCCCGCACTTTTCTTCAGCTCCCAGCAGTGATTGTTTGTTACCTGCCCTATCAGACCAAGCACAAAGGGCAAAGGTGACGGCTTCGGCCGCAGCTAATCAGCGCCTCATGGCGTAAGCTCCTCACCTTCCACCTTTCTATGTTCATAGTTCTTACATTCTATGTGTGTGTGTGTGTGTGTGTGTGTGTGTGTGTGTGTGTGTGTGTGTGTGTGTGTGTGTGTGTGTGTGTGTGCGTGTGCGTGTGCGTGTGCGTGTGCGTGTGCGTGTGCGTGTGTGTTTACCTAGTTGTATTTACATAGTTATATTATACGGGAAGGGAGCTATGCTCGTAGTGACCCGTCTTTGTATCTCTCAGCATCAAGTTTGTTCTTAAATTCTTGTATAGTTTTTGCATACACTGTTGCCTTATCCAATTAATTCTAAATAACCACCACTGTGTGGGATATTATTCTTTTTCAGATCTTTTCTATAACTATCTTTTTTGAGTTTCTTTTCATGTTATCTTGTTTTTCTCTTATCTCACTTTGATAAATCATCTCTGTAGAGAACTTCCACCCCTTTCATATATCTGTAAATAGTCAGTAGATCTTCCCTTTCTCTTCTTTGTTCCAGGGTGGGTACTTCCAGTTTAGACAATCTTTGTTCGTATGTCAATTTAGAGAGAGTTGGTGCCAACTTTGTCGTTGCTTTTTGAATTCTTTCTAATTTCCTTATATTCTTTTTAGTACTGGGTGTCCATAGTGTGAGTGAGTAATCAATTATCTTATATATTTTGTCCGTTAGTTCTCTATACATTCTCTTAATATCCAATTTGCAATTCCATCCGGACCGTGTGATTTTTTGACGTCAAGGTTTTTTATTTGGCCCCTTATTTCCTTTGTGTCATAGTTATTTCTTTCGTTGGGGGGGGGGATCTACCTCTCTGTCCTTCATCCCAAATTTGTGTACTTTCAATTGTGAATACAGATTTAAGATGTTTGTTCATAATTTCAGCCATTTCTACATCTTCTATACATTCATTATTTTTGTTTAGTTTTTAGTTTACCATTCACATACCTGTAGAATAGTTTAGTTTGGTCCTTGCATTTGTCATCATGTCTTTTTCATAGTTTCTTTTTTTCTTTACTGCGTATTTTTGCATATTCATTTCTTAGTTCGATATATTTTTCATGTACTCGTTTTTTCTTTTTTTTTTATCTTTTCCAAGCTTTGTGTGTGTGTGTGTATTTGTTTTTCTGTTTGTCTGTCTGTTTGTTTTTCTGTCTGTCTCCTTCCCCGCTTGCCTAACTGCCTGGCTATCTGTCTGTCTACTTCTCTGTCATCACACTATTTCCTTTCAACCTTAGTACAAACATTCTTCTTGTCTTCCTTTTTTTATTATTTGTATGTTTTCTTTCTTCCTTTGCTTCTCGATTATCTCTACCCGTTTGCACTTCCCCCATCATCGTCTCATCAACTTCACTTGTATTTATCCTTCTCCATCTCCTTTGTTGACTTTGTTCCCATTCCCGCCTTTCTCCTTTTCTCGTTTCTTCTTCTTTGTTTACCTCCTTTGTGACTTCAGATGTCGTTAAGTTCATTCCTTCTTCCCTTTATTCCTCTGGAAACTCTTCGTTCTTATATTTCCCCATTGTTAGATGCAGACCACGTAATCTTATTGGTAAAACACACACACTCACACACAACACAATGCTCACGGCGTCTCTGTATGTGTGTGTGTGCGTGCGTGTGTGTGTATGTGTATGTGTGTGTGTGTGTATGTGTGTGTGTGTGTGTGTGTGTGTGTGTGTGTGTGTGTGTGTGTGTGTGTGTGTGTGTGTGTGTGTGTGTGTGTGTGTGAGAGAGAGAGAGAGAGAGAGAGAGAGAGAGAGAGAGAGAGAGAGAGAGAGAGAGAGAGAGAGAGAGGGGAATAGATAGAGAGAGAGAGAGAGAGAGAGAGAGAGAGAGAGAGAGAGAGAGCGGCTACGTTTGTGTGTGTGTGTGTGTGTGTGTGTGTGTGTGTGTGTGTGTGTGTGTGTGTGTGTGTGTGTGTGTGTGTGTGTGTGTGTGTCTATGTGTGTTTGTGTGTGTGTGTGTGTGTGTGTGTGTGTGTGTGTGTGTGTGTGTGTGTGTGTGTGTGTGTGTGTGTGTGTGTGTGTGTGTGTGTACACGCGTGTGTTTATTTCCTGACCTTTCACCTTTCCAAGAACCACGCCCGTCCTCCAGCCTCATATCCAGATTTTTCCTGTCATGGTTGTGTCCTGTCTATGTGAGCAGACTCCCACTCAGACTTGGCCAAACCTTTACCGTCCTTTTTTTCTCTGTCCATCCGTCTCCTGTGACTTCTCCCGTCTGTCTCCAAAGAACCATCAGGCGTCATCACAATAGACAATTTTTCCTCCGACTGTCTGTGCAGTTTTTCATCCTCCATGCTGGAGGGAAAAAAATAAAACTTTCCTTCATCATATCAAATGATATTCTATGTATTTATGTTGAGAAAACAGTTTGCCCTAGTGATTTTACGGCGGAGAAATTCTGGAGGTGGGTGGTACCATGGATTATTCGGAGATTGGAGGAAAAACAGACCAATGTGATAATCCCTTGCGAATTTCCTGTGACGTAATGGTCTCCCTTTCTCTCTTTGTAGACTCGTTCATCTTCTCCCCCGTCGGATGCTACAGTTCTCCTTCATGCCCTACTATGTGATTCCCACATATGAATGCGTGTATGTAGTTATATGAGTATTGTATGTATGAATGTATGTATGTAGTTATACGTGTGTTGTATGTATGTATGTATGTATGTATGTATGTATGTATGTATGTATGTATGTATGTATGTATGTATGTATGTATGTATGTATGTATGTATGTATGTATGTATGTATGTATGAATGTATGTACGTATGTATGCATGTATATATGTATGTATGTATGTATGTATGTATGTATGTATGTATGTATGCATGTATGTATGTATATATGTATGTATGTATTTATATATGTATGTATGTATGAATGTATGTACATATGTATCCATGTATATATGTATGTGTACATGTATGTATGTATGTATGTATGTATGTATGTATGTATGTATGTATGTATGTATGTATGTATGTATGTATGTATGTACGTATGTACGTATGTACGTATGTATGTATGTATGTATGTATGTATGTATGTATGTATGTGTGTGTATGCATGTATATATGTATATAAATATGTATGTATGTATGCATGTATATATGTATATAAATATGTATGTATGTATGTATCCATGTATATATGTATATAAATATGTATGTATGTATGTATGTATTTATGTATGCATGTATGCATGTATGCATGTATGTATGTATGTATGTATGTATGTATGTATGTATGTATGTATGTATGTATGCATATATGTATGTATGTATGTAGGAATGCATGTATTTTAGTTATATGTGTGTGGTACGTATGCATGTATATATATATATATATATATATGCAAGCATGTATGTATGTATGAATGTATGTATGTATGTATGTATGTATGTATGTATGTATGTATGTATGTATGTATGTATGTATGTATGAATGTATGTGATTCACCATGGTCTTGGATCACGTGTTGTACTCGTGATCGACAGTTATTGACCTTCCGGATGAGAGCTCAGAGCTCGTATGACCGATCTATGGGTAATACTGTGACCTTACACGCACACACACACCGAACTCTCCGCCCGCGAGAGTTTGAGTAACACCCCGCAACACAGCGATACTGAAATTATTTCAGCTCTGGGCGGGAATCAAACCCGGACCGCCGTATTGGCAGGCGAGAATTCTAACCACAGCGCCACGAGGAATGTATGTATGTATGTATGTATGTATGTATGTATGTATGTATGTATGTATGTATGTATGTATGTATGTATGTATGTGTATATGTATAGCAAGAGTGGTATAGGTAAATTCCAGGAAGGAGCAGAAGTATTTTATTCTCTAACATTTCGACAGAGTCTTCTTCAGAGAGATAATAGTACAGGCAAATTGGAATACATTGTCTATATACTAAGCGGGTCATCTCACAGGTCGCCTTGGGAAAGAGTCCGCCATTTGTGCCCCCTCGATGATTAATCTTGCTGTTGTGTGTGCCAAATTTACAAATCCTTCTCTATGATTGGTTGATTTAAAAGTATTAATATATGCAGCTTCAATATTTTTTCTTGTCGTCTTTTTCATACCGGTGTGTAGGATTTTGGTGTTGTTCCAATTAGGCATATGTCCGTGTTGTGTAGCGTGTACTACTAGCGAATTAGATGTCCTGTGGTGTCGCATGTCATTCTTGTGTTCGTATAATCTTTTTGTTATTCCTCTTGAAGTTTCTCCAAAATAAACTGCATCACATCCACCACATGGAATTTTGTAAACCACGCTCTTTTCATTTTTCTCTTCCGTGTGTTGTTTACTGGATAAAATGTCCCGTGTTTTCTGTCCTGAGGAGTGTACGACTTACATCCCTATTCTCGCTAGAAATTTGGAAATTAATTCGCCTCTCGAGGAGTAAGGAACCACTAAAAAATCTTTTTCTTTTCTCTGTTCTTCTGTGACTGTGTTTTTTCTTCTCCATATTTGTTTGGCTTTATTTTTCAGTTTTTGTATGAGGCCCGGTGGATATTTTAGGCGGTTGAACGTCTCTGTAATGTGTTTACATTCGTCGTGTAAAAATTCTTCGCTACAAATTCTAAATGCTCTAAGGAAAAAGCCAATCATTATGCCAGATTTTGTTCTTGTGTCGTGTCGTGATAAGTAATGAATAAAATCTTCTTTGTTTGTTGGTTTCCTATATACTGAAAATTTGGCACTTCCGTCAATACGATGAATTATTGTGTCTAAAAATGGCAGTTTCTTGTCTATCTCCTTTTCCACTGTGAATTCTATGTACTTATTTACACTATTGAGCCTAGTATATAGACAATGTATTCCAATTTGCCTGTACTATTATCTCTCTGAAGAAGACTGTCGAAACGTTAGAGAATAAAATACTTCTGCTCCTTCCTGGAATTTACCTATACCACTCTTGCCATACATTTGTCTTTTCTCTTGTCAAACGTGTGTATATGTATGCATGTATGTATGTATGCATGTGTATATGTATGCATGTGTATATGTATGCATGTGTATATGTATGTATGTATGTACTGTATGTATGTATGTATGTGTGTATGTATGTATGTATGTATGTATGTATGTATGTATGTATGTATGTATGTATGTATGTATGTATGTATGTATGTATGTATTCATGTATGTATGTATGTATGTATGTATGTATGTATGTATGTATGTATGTATGTATGTATGTATGTATGTATGTATGTATATATATGTATATATATATATATATATATATATATATATATATATGTGTGTGTGTGTGTGTGTGTGTGTGTGTGTGTGTGTGTGTGTATACTCATGTGTATTTACATATGTACATATGTATGTACGTATACATACAGACACACACACACACACACACATATATATATATATATATATATATATATATATATATACATATATATATATATATACATATGTATATGTACATACGTATGTATGTATATACATATGTATGTGAGCCACGAGTGACTTCCTCCTAGCAATCTCCCAGGCAGACACCAAATTCATCCATAACAGTTCAAGGCAGACTGACACGGTCATCGGCTAACAAAGGCCTTTTGTTGAACTTTGTATTTTAAGTTCGGCTGTGCATCTGCCTTTGTTCTGACGGGCGAGCTCTTTGTTCTTGAACACGTGGTCTTTGTTCTCAGTTGTACAAGTGCTGTTCTTATCGTGTTCTTCTTGTGCAAGTGTTCTTAAAGCTCAGAACATATTTCTTTACGCTTGTATTAATTCATTAGTTTATGTTTATTTATTTGTTTATCTATTTATTCATTTATTCATTCATCAATGTAATTATCTATTAATTAATCAATTAATTAGTCTATCTACTTATTTATTCATTTATTTACTTATTCATTCATTCATGTTTATTTGTTTACATGATTATCTAGTTATCAATTTATTCGTTTATCCATTTCTTTTTTATATATTATTTTTTATTTGTCTGTCTACTTACACATCTATTCATTCATTTGTTTACTTATTGATTTACTCTGTTTCTTACTTAGTTGCTTGATTATCTATTTATTTGGTTATCTATACATTTTTCAAATGTTCACTGTACTCTTCTGCATCTACGAAAACTATACAACTTCTTCTGCATTTCTCTGTTTTTGTGTCTTTCCTATTTACTTTACTGTTTACCTATCTACTTTACTATTTATCTCTCCTATCTACTTTCTTGAGTTTCTCTGTTTTTGTTCAATATATGTGTACATACTTTATAACCTGTACATTTCTTTATACTTGTACATGTGTCATTTGTACTTGTAATTAATTCCTCTTTTTATTTGAGTTTTCTGTGGTATAAGAACATAAGTGAAAAGGAGACTGCAAGAGACCATAAGGCCTATACTAGGCAGTTCCATGTCCATTGCCACCTCTCATCCCCATCCAAAAAGTTGTCAATCATTCTACTGGTAAACCAGTTCTTACCTGTTACCTTCCTTGTCTCCTCTGTTCTGTATATAGTAATCCTATGTCACAGACACTTCGTTCGTTGACCTTTGTACTGTGGCCTTTTTTATCAATGTCTTCCTCACACCTTCTTTATTACCGTCACTGTGTAACCTCTACGCACAGTTGTACTTATTTATCCTATTTTGTTTCAATTAACTATTTATTTGATTTGATTTGATTGACTTTATTAAGACAGGGCAGAGCTCGCAGTAAAGGATTTAAATTGGACAAACTTAGATTTACATACATATAGGTATACCAAAGTCTTTTTCCCCCTTATAAGGGAGGTAGCCAATAAGGGCATAGAACCCACTCCCACCCATTCCATCCCTATCACGCTCCACTCCCCTCTACCCACTTCCCTCCCTCTTATCTTGGCACCTCCTGGATGACAGGTCATCCCTGCATCTTGTCCACTGCCCTGGGTCAGAAGCAGTGTCGCAAGACGTAGCACATCCACAGCAAGGCCGCATAATTAAATCGGCGACCCCCCCTCTCCGTCCCCTCATGCAGAAAAGGAGAAGACGGGGAGAAATCCCTTCGGGCTGCGTCAAATTATTTCTCACACATACTTCCTCACCCCCCATCCCCCAGCTATTCCACCTCATGCATCACAATTTAGATTTAAGGAGGAAAGAGGCAAGAATTGGTTTACAAATAGGTTGGTCAACGAATGGAATAGACTTAGTAACCATGTAGTGAGCCTTGAAACTATCGGTTGTTATAAGAAAAGGTTAAACAACTTTATGGGTGGGGATGGCAGGTGGTAGTGGACATGGAACTGCCTAGTGTAGACCTTATGGTCTCTTACAATCTCCTTCATTCTTATACTTTTATGTAAAAGCTCTAAGGGCACCTATACTTATTTCGTTCTATTTTATTTAATTTATCTCTTTACTTATTTTATTTCATTTATTTATCTTGTTTTCTTAAGATAAAGATGAACACATGTTGCCTCTGAGATGCATTGTCAGACTTAAATACATTTATTATGGGCATGACCAGACGATTCTAATAACCCAAGGAAACCCTCCCATCCTCCCCCCCACCCTTCCCCATCCTCCAAAGCGAAGAGATTCACCTTTTCAACAAAAGATTCTTGTCAGCCTTGATGATTCTCTTTGTGTGCGACACTTTCGTTTAATTAAACGTAATCGATCCTTTTT
>NC_134777.1:131353060-131363060 GCF_046742065.1 Oratosquilla oratoria
TCAGGCACCAGAAGTCCTCCTCTTCCTTCGGGGTTACCGGAGGCGATATTTGGTTCTTGGTGGCCGAGGACCCCCGCAAGGATCCTACGTGGGCTTCGACGCCGCGCCGTCGCATCGGATGGTTGGGGTGTGGGCAGCGGCAAATGGAACCCAGCAGAAGGTATGGTCGCTTCGCAAAATGGTAGGAATTCTACAAGGATTTTCTAGATTTCGAAGAGGAAGGGGAGGCGGACGAGAGCTGAGGCATCAGGTGTGTGTTAGACAGGGTTCTGTCTAAGTTGAGAAGATTCGAATTAGGTGAGAGGCAGACCTAGAAAGAAAGGAGTTCCCAGGCCCTCCATTCAATTGGATTAGGTTATCTGGTGTTATCGAGAGAGAGAGAGAGAGAGAGAGAGAGAGAGAGAGAGAGAGAGAGAGAGAGAGAGAGAGAGAGAGAGAGAGAGAGAGAGAAAGAGAGAGAGAGAGAGAGGAATAAATATTTTTTATGAATATATAAATGAAAAGATCTACCTAGGGCATGACCTGACCTCCATGATTTAATGCTCGAGAACAGTGAAGAACCTAAAAGCCTATGAACAAATAACAGCATGGAAGAACAGGTCTAGGATTGCTGGCTCGTGGAGAACTGTGAGTAGAAAGCCTTTGTTCCCGGCTTAACAAAGGACGTAGGTCAAAGAAGAAGAGTAATCTCAACGCTGAAGAACAAAAGGAGAACAAAATGAGTATTTTGCAAAACAAAGTAGAAAAGCCTTCGATCATGGTGAAAGAAAAATAAAGAAAATATAAAAAACTAAGTGTTTTAAATGTAAAGAATAGATGAATGGTTTAATGAATATATAAATAAAAAGTACATGAATAAATAAATAGATGAATAAATGAATAAAAGAGATGGTGGACAAAAACAAAAAATAAATATATAGATAGAAAAATGTAAATATATAGATAGATAAATAGATAAATAAACACATAAATAGGTAAAAATAAATCAATATAAATATATATAATAAATAGATATATGAATAAATAATTACATGAATAAATATACAAATGAATATATAAGTAAATACATAAATAAATAAATAGATAAACAGATAAGTAAGTGAAATATGTTTACCTATTTCTTTATTCATTTATCGATTTATTTACTCGTTCATCTATTCACTTACTCACCTATCCACTTCATGTATTTACCTCTTTATACATTTATTCCTATTTTTCTTTTTATTATTTACTTCATGTTTATTTTTTCATCTATATATTAATCAAGTAATTCACGTATTTACTTGTTTGTCTATTTATCTATTAATTTATCTTTTTCGTTTGTCTATCTATTTGTATACTTATCTATTTATTCATTTATATTTTCATTTATCCATCTATTTTTTTTATTCATCTATCAATTTTGACTAATTAATCAATTTTGCCTATTCATCTATTCATTCACTTATTTATTCATCTATTCGTAAAATTACTTATTTTTTACTACGTATATTTCCTAACCAAAAATATTTTTCTTCTACAAAAATTTAATCTAATTAAGTTTACGAATCAAAAACCTATAAATTCGAAATAGAATTCCCATTCTGAATTCACAGTACGAAAAGTATCTATAGTTGTGTAAACTCAGTATTACCTAAATGCTTACTTTATCAATTTCATATTAGCTAAAATCGTACAATTTAATTCATTTATGGAAAATCCAGAGGACTGAAGAGGTCAATTATACTTTCAGTTATTATATACGATATATGAATTGTCCTGTTGCTTGAGGTTGTCCTTCATTATCGAAGTTGATGTCGCTTGGCGAATTAAAGCTGTCATTACGACCCTAGAAGCGTCGAAGGCAAACTTGTGCTCTGGTGGTGGAGTGGTGGGTGAATTGCACAGCCTCTAGTCCACCATCTTCGCTTCTCGAGCGGGTAATTCAGCGGTAAGGGGCTCCCAAGACGGCTGGTCGGCCGGCCGAGGAAGCTGGAGCACATTGCCAATGTTCCGGTCTGCTAGATAATTGCCTATGACATGTGTGGTACACAATACCTGCTCTCGTAAAACCCGCAAGTGGTTTGGAGTCGGAGCTTTCCTTCTTCTAGCCTTCGTCTAAACAGGCATATCCTGCAAGGCAGCAGGAATTTGTAATCCAAGTTTACTCTCCTCGCCTTTGCCTAATGGAGCGTAGCCTGCATGGCGGCAGGTCGAGACTGCTAATTGGTGCCTCCAGAGGACAGCTCCCTGGAAGGTTATAGGTCCTTTGAGATCGAATCCAAGCGTAGTTCTTGCTTGGACAAGCTGCAACACCTCGACCAAGGTTACACTGCCTCTTGTGATAGTGAGATATCATCCCTTACCACCGTGGCAGAATTATCCTATCAAGTATTTGGTTTTGATATCTATGAAATAAATGTGTGCCACGCTTTGACTTCTTTTCCTTATAATGGGAGTTTGGACTTCTGCTTAGATACATTAAATCGCCTGGAGTAAAAAAAAATCTATTCGTATAATAAAACACGGCTCCAGTGTACTCATATCATACTAATTCCCGATATGATATAAATTATTGCAAAGGCGGAAAAACTGCAGATGTGATCGAAGATGTCACGTCATAGGCAAGGCTAATCGTTATAGAAATCTAAGTGAACAAGGTGAAGCTATGAATCACTTACAATTTTCCAATAAACGAGTCCTGGTCTATGCCTTCTCTTACCTTAACAATATCTTTACAACGAAAATCATTCCCTGGGTTTACAAAACACCTTTAATGGGGTAGTATCCCTGGTTATGTGTTTATTGTGTCTAATGCCCTAAACCTAAAAGAGTGAACTTATCTGGGTTCAGGTATTCAGACGTCTGCTGACTATAGTCATTCAGTTTCAGATAACACCAAAATATTTTGCTTGCCTACCAGATGACCCTTGAAGAAAAAAAGAATATTCATCCTAAAACTGGAGGTCATGAACAGATATATCTGATATTCGAAACAGTAAAACAAAAAACTTGGTCAGCCAAACAAACCTCAGGAGTATTGGACAGCCACCATGGGGACGAGATCAGACAAGAGTCGAATACCTCTATAAAAGGGCTGACCCAGAAACAAGGAGTGGAGGGGAAGCAAAGTCGATCCATCCGTCCAACAAACTGAAAAACGCTTGCATACACGCACCGAGTCCTAATATACATACATACACGAGTGGAAACGCACATACACACATACAGGACCTTTCCATCCATATCAAGAGGAAGATATAAAGAATGTAACACATCATTAGCAAACTGCAGGAAAAAAGAAAACATGTTTTCATAAAATGGAACAACACGTGATGTTCTGTTATGGTAGGGAGCTCACCACACAAAACCATAACGGCAGAAACTGAGGCAAAGGATAAAGATCAATAGAAGTCAAAACTCAACAGATGAAAAACGAGGGAGAAATGGCAGAGTTCCCCCACACAGAATATATCCAGAGACCATTCATCCATAAGCTGGAAAGCCATGGACAAGGGAGAGACAAAAAAGAGAAAGAGAGAGAAAGAGAAATGTAGCAGTAGTAGAAAACTCACTGCGCAACAGGCAAAGAAGCTCTATCTGCCGCTACAGTGCTAGCAATTATCTTTGTAAAGAGGAAAGTTGTCTACGGAAGGAAATCAATTGAGTAAACGAGCTGTCACCGTGTGCTTCTCTGATGATGTTAGCAGTTGTCGTCGAAACGTTTACTTAAGGAGTTTGACTTTGAAATTACATTTTCACCGCTGTTACTATTATCATTTTTATTCCAGAGGAGTTACATTATTTCATTTCAACTTTGTACTTTTTGGGCCCTTTCTATTACAATCTCACCGTATGTAAATGAAAATGAAAAGGAGAAACAGAAAAAGATCAATAGCAAAGGTTACTGACCAAGAGGAGTCTAATGGAACAAATTCCAGAACCTTAGTGAAGAATACCACGATGAATTTTATTTGTGAAAAAAGTCGTACAACCACAAGGAACAAGGCAGATTACAAAGGCAGAGCATGCATGCCGACAGGAGACCTTTTGGTCCATATCTAGGTCGGATGCCAAAAAAAAAAAAAATCATGATAATAAATTAATAAAAAATCATGATAATAAATTAATAAAAAACAAGAGAACACAAAACAAGGATCTAGCACTGGGCCAGTTCTCGTCAAGCTTTGTGAATGTAGGTAACTAGAAGATGACCCCTTGTGTAATATTCTAGACTTCTCTAAGAACATTTCAACAATGTGTCTAACTTTTCTATAGCTTTAATTTTCCTTAGTTCGACATTCACCTTGTCAGTCTATGGCGCATTGGTAATTTGAAATTTGGAGATTTGAAAAACAAAATATTGTAACCGATGTCGTTTCTGCTCAAACTAACTCAAAACAGTTGGCGAGAATCTCACTGATTCAAGCAAGGATCTACTAAGGTCATTCAAAAGTTTACCAATTCTCATTCAGGGGTCTCCTACTCAAAAGACAGAAAAACATAATTGCATTTTGTCACTCATAAGCAGTATTTCTATCCTTGGGAACAATATCGCGTCGAAGAGATGGTCAAATTGGTGGTTCCACAAAGAAGGGATAACTAAACTTAAAAGTGATCAGTATATTGTGGGAATATCACTCAAGTCCCTAAAATATTTGTTACATAAAATCTATAGAAAAAAAAAAAATTCTCAGAGATGCTCTTGGTGAAAGAAACAATTTCCACAAACTGGAAACTTCAACTCCAAAGACCCCCAGAGAGTTCTACATCTCGATGAGAGGAACCAAAAGAATGCAGACGACCTTCACAACTAAAAGAAAAGTTTCTGAGAGACGATCACCGAGGGAGAAGACCCTAATGTGTCCACTTGGAAGATTTTCTTCTAGATAGCGTCAGACAATTTTATTCATCTTGGGGATTTGGTTCCGGGAAAAAAAATACCCCCCCCCTAAAAAAAATATAACCTAAGAAGTATATTTCACAAGGAAAATGTCCCTTTTGTTGCTGTCACTTAACCTCACCTTACCAATTTCCTTTCCTTTTCACCTTTGACTGCTTTGAGTTATTCTTTAGGGGGAATATTTCCTTAAGGAGATTTTATCAAGGGATTTTTTTTTTCTACAAAGGACATTTTCTTTTGGGGGATTATTTTCTGCCACCGGTTCTTAGACTGGAATTCGTGGATTATTAGCATGCTAAGGAGTTGGATAAGCGTGTCTACAAAGAACATTTTTTTTTTATAGTTCGTGGGCGCTTGACGATTTTTTTCAGTGTTGAAATGATCTCCAGGAGACTAAAGAAATACAGCAATACATAACTATGAGGTACATGAGGAAATAGCCTAGGAGGCCTTGGTGCGAAATATCCAGTGCCCAGTTTAAGAACTCACAGAGAAAAACTTCAGTTCATAATACTGTAGAAGACTTTCTCAACTCAAAATAGGGGCCCATCTACTGTACTAGATAGTCACAAAAGGTCTTAACAACCCAAAATAGGGAGATTTATTCAATAGTAAGAGTATTATGAGTAATAAGAGTAGGAGGAGGAGTAGGAGGAGGAGTAGGAGGAGAAGGAGGAGGAGAAGGAGGAGGAGGAGGAGGAGGAGGAGGAGGAGGAGGAAGAGGAGGAGGAGGAGGAGGAGGAGGAGGAGGAGGAGGAGGAGGAGGAGGAGGAGGAGGAGGAGGAGGAGGAGGAGGAGGAGGAGGAGGAGGAGGAGGAGGAGGAGGAGGAGGAGGAGGAGTAATGCGTTCTTCTTCGGCCGACCTAGAGCGAGGAACCAGTAGACGCTGGAGCAGGAGTTTCTGCCGAAAGAAGAGGAGGAGGAGGAGTCGAGTGTGTCCCCGCGGGGGGCGTCGGATCAATATGTTCAGAAGGAAAGGTCAAATACCAAGATGAGAACGACGAAAACACCGAAAGAGAAAATACGTGTGTGTGGGGGTGATAACTTTGGGGGGTGGGGGAGAAAAAGTAAGATAAAAGTAAAGGAAAGAGAGTGGGAGAGAGCGAAGGAAAGAGTGGGAGCTCAGGAAAGGGAAGCGAGTCAGTAACTGGTAAGAGGGTGAGTAGGTGGATGAGGTGGATGAGGAGAGTGGAAGGGAACTAAAGTGGAAGAAGTGAAGGAAAGAGAGTGAGAGAGAGTGAAAGGAAGAGAATGGAAGAGAGTGAAGGAAAGAGTGAAGCGAATCAGTGAGTACTAAGAGAATGAATGGGTGGATGAGATCGACGAAATAGGAAGAGGAGAAGAAGAAGAAACGGAGAAAGAAGAGGAGGAAGAGGAGGAAGATGAGGAAGAGGAGGAAGAGGAGGAGGAGGAAGAGGAGAAACAGGAGGAAGAAGAGGAAGAGAAGGAAGAGGAGGAAGAAGAGGAAAAGGAGAGAGGAGGAAAAGGGAAGAGGAGGAGAAAAAAGAGAAGGAAGAGGAGGAAGAGGAGGAAGAAGAGGAAGAGAGGGAAGAGAAGGAAGAGGAAGAAGGGGAGAAAGAGGAGAAACAGGAGGAAGAAGAGGAAGAGAAGGAAGAAGAGGAGGAGGAGGAGGAAGAGGAGGAAGGGGAGGAAGAGGAGAAAGAGAAGGAAGAAGAGAAGGAAGAGGAAGATGAGAAAGAGGAGGAAGAGGAGGCAGTGGAGGCAGAGGAGGAAGAGAACAAAATGGAAGACCTTCTTAACCCTTCAATCTGGATTCTACTCCTCCGTTTATTCTTGTCAAACTTTCGTCTTTCTTGAGTCTTTTATTGCCTGCCGACCAGCTATTTCATTCGACTGGGAGAAGCTCCTTCTAGACATCAATGAAAGGATTTATTCTATAGAATCGTAATGCACTGCAAAATGGGTTATATATATATATATATATATATATATATATATATATATATATATATATATATATATATATAGAGAGAGAGAGAGAGAGAGAGAGAGAGAGAGAGAGAGAGAGTGTATATATATGTGTGTGTGTGTGTACATATATATGTATATATAGATATATATTTATGTATTCTATATACATATACGTATGTATACACAGATTCACGATTTCGTTCTTCATAGATTATTTTCATTCATGGCTACCTCCCTTGTAAGGGGGAAAAAGCCCTTGGTATATGTATGTATATAGATAAATTAGATAAGATGAATATTTAAATGAATAGATAAATGAATAAATAAGGAAATAAATGAATAAAGGACTAAATAGATAAATCATTGAAAAAATGAACTAATAATCAGAAAAAAATAAAGTGTAAAAGAATAAGTAGAAAATGAAGTAAAATATACATAAATGATAAATAAACAAAGAAAGTGAATTAATAAGTAAACAGGAAAAATATATATATATAGAAAAAATACAACACGGAGGGGTCGAGCTGGGATGCGCTCTTAATCCGAAAGCACATTTTACCTAAAAGACATAACGACCGTGAGGTATGTGATGATACGAAATCACAAAAGAAATACATGACATAACTAAGTACGTCATGTAACCTTGTTCTAACCTCGAAAGACTTGATCTAGTTTAGTACAAGATTAATCCTTGGGTTATATTTTTGTCCTGGTTCCCGCCTACGGATTTTATTAAACTTTGGCTATTGGGGGACAAAGTCATACACAACCAAAGAAAATATGTATAAAAAAGGGAAGAAAAACAAACGCTTATTAATTTCGGCAAAAGGAAGTTTCCAAAAGGAGAGAATAAGACGAAGAATGAAGGTAAAGAATAAAGAATGAGAAGGAGCAGGAAGAGAAGGAGGAGCAGCAGGAAGTAGAATAGAAAGAGGGGAAGAGGAGGAGGAGGAGAAGATGAGGAGGAGAAAAGGGAGCAGGAAGAGGAGGAGAGGTAGGTGGTAGAAAAGGAGGAAGAGGAGGAGAAGGAGGAGGAGAAGGAGGAGGAGAAGGAGGAGGAGAAGGAGGAGGAGGAGGGGGAGGAGTAAGAGTAGGAAGAGGGAGATAAGGAGAAGCAAAACCAAAAAGAACAAAAGAAGTAAAAAGAAAAGGAGGATGTGAAAGAAAGCAGGAGTAGAAAGAAGATGAGGATGAGGACGAGAAAGAAGACGAGGAATAGAACAAGAAAGAGAACGAAGAAGAGGAATCAAAGAAGAAGGAATAACAGAGATCAGAAAGGAATAAAAGAAAGTAAGAGAATAATATGAAAGAGGCAGAGGAGGAAGAGTGGGAAAAGGAAGAAACAAAGAAAGAAGGAGGAGGAAGAGGAGGGAGGAGAGGAAGAGGAGGAAGAGGAGGAAGAGGAGGAAAAGGAAGAAAAGGAGGAAGAGGAGGAAGAGGAGAAAGAGGAGAAAGAGGAGGAAGTTAAGGAAGAGGAGGAAGATGAGGAAGGAGAGGAGGAGAACGAGAAAGAGGAGGAGGAGAAGAAGGAGGAGGAGATAGGGGAGGAAGAGGAGAAATGGGAGGAAGAAGAAGAGGAAGAGGAGGAGGAGGAAGAGGAGAAAGAGGAGGAAGGGGAGACGTATGAGGAAGAGGAGGAAGGGGAGGAAGAGGAAGAAACGGAGGAAGAAGAGGAGGAAAAGGAGATAGGGGAGGAAGAGAAGGAAGAGGAATAAAAATAGGAAGAGTAAGAAGAGGATGAAGAGGAGCAAGGGGAGAAAAGGGGGAATGGGAGTGAGAGGAGGAAGAGGAGGAAGAAGAGGAATAGAAGGAAGAGGAGGAAGAAGAGGAAGAGGAGAAAGAGGAGGAAAAAGGGAAAGAGAAGGAAGAGGAGGAATGGGAGGAAGAGGAGAAATGAGAGGAAGAGGAGGAATGGGAGGAACGGGAGAAATGGGAGGAAAAGGAGGATGAGGAGGAAGAGGAGGAAGGGTTGGGAGAAGAGGAAGAGGAGGAAGAGGATGAGGAGAAAGAGGAGGAAGAGGAAGAAGAGAAGAAAGAGGATGGGGAGAAAGAGGAGGAAAAGAAGGGAGAGGAAGAGGAGGAAGAGGAAAAGGAGGAAGAAGAGGAAGAGGAGGAAGGGTAGGAAAAGAAGGAAGAGGAGGAAGAGAAGGAAGGGGAGAAAGAAGAGGAAGGGGAGGAAGAGGAGGAGGAAGGGGAGGAAGGGGAGGAAGGGGAGGAAGGGGAGGAAGAGGAGGAAGGAGAGGAAGATGAGGAAGGGAAGGAAGGGGAGGAAGGGAAGGAAGGGAAGGAAGGGAAGGAAGGGGAGGAAGGGGAGAAAGGGGAGGAAGAAGAGGAAGAAGAGGAAGAGGAGGAAGAGGAGAGGGATGATTTTGGAAAAAAGGAAGAGGAGGAGGAGGAAGAGGAAGAAGAGGGGAGGATGAAGAAGAGGTGGAGGAAGACAATGATGAAACTCCATGGGAGCTCACATGTTCCTGTCTGAAGAAATGACCAATCCCGGTTTTCAGGTCGCGTGCGAGGCTAGCGATGACGTCAGAGAGAGAGAGAGAAGAAAAAAAATTGGCATGGGTACAAATGAAAGAAGTATTTACAGAAATCCAAAAGACATAATAAAAGTTCAAGAAGGAATTCAAGGAACAAGTAGGTCGAGAAAGTATTATGTTAATAATATAATAACTGTATCTTTGGGTTTTATTGACTGGCGGTCCGAGGTCCCATAGTGGCCGGCATCGATCCCCAGGTTTTTTCCCTGGGAATCAACATTAATCTACTCTCTGTATTATATCAATAATAAGGCCTGGAGATGAGTCACCAAATGTCAGCTCCCGGGGTTGCACCTCTAGACAGAGTTGAGGTTGTTGAAGACGGGTGACAGAGAGATGAGTCTATCTGACGTCCGTGTTGTAGGTAATACTTACAATCTTCCTTCGTCTCCTTTTCATTCTCCATGCGTCTACTCATAGTACCTCGGTAATTTCTCTGCCAACGTGATACCTGACTGTCTATCTATCTTACGCCAAAGAACCTTTTTATTTCTTTGATTACAAAGGACATGGAAGACGTGAACACTGTTTTATATATATATATATATATATATATATTTATATATCTATGTATATATATATATATATGTATATGTATATATATATGTATTTCTGTATACATATATATATATGTATATATATATAT
>NC_134777.1:131368060-131370560 GCF_046742065.1 Oratosquilla oratoria
ACTACTGCTATCACTATCCTATCCAATTAATCCAATTGTGATTAAATGTCTGGTTGTCATATCATTTATTGCAAAGGATAATATTTTATTTGCGGATTAGATTCCAAGTATTTATCTAAGCGATTTTTAAATGTTGTTATCGTGTTACTTTCAACGACAGTGGAAGGTAGCGAATTCCACACGTTAACAACCCGGTTAAAGAAGAAGTGTTTACTTTCGTTCGTAGAGAATCTTTTGCCAATTACTTTGAAATCGTGGCGTCTTCTTGTATTTGATTGGTCTAATAAGAAGTAATCTTTGACATTAATGTTGTCAAAGCCTTTGAACATTTTAAAAACCTCAATCAAATCTCCTCGCATTCTTCTTTTTGAGAGGGAGAATAAGTTTAGATTTTTTAGTCTTTCTTCATACGGCAGATTTCTCAGCCTTGGTATCATTTTGGTCACTCTCCGTTGTACTCTTTCTAGTTTGTTAATATCTTTCTGGTAGTATGGGGACCAAAATTGTACACAGTATTCGAGATGGGGACGGACCAAGGAATTATAGAGGTTTAGCAACATTTTTTCTGATTTATTTTCGAAGACTCTTCCGATGAAGCCAACTAATTTGTTTGCTGTTTTAACAACTTCTGAGCAATGTTGACTTGGCTTCAAGTCATTTAATATTAAGACTCCTAGGTCTTTTTCTTTAGATACTGAATCCAGTATTTCGCCATTCATTTGGTATTGGATGTAATCATTGTTACCTTCAATGTGCATGACTTTACATTTGTTAACGTTAAATTTCATTTGCCACTTGCTAGCCCATCTTCATAATTTATCTAGATCGGATTGTAGAGTTTCTCTTTGGTGGTTGTTACTTTACCGACAATTTTTGTGTCATCAGGAAATTTTGATACTTTGCAGAGGAGGCCGTCATCTAGATCATTTATATATATTAAGAACAAGACGGGTCCCAAAACTGATCCTTGCGGTACGCCACTATTAACGTCGAGCCAGCTAGATGATGCCCCGTTAATTACGACCCTCTGTTTTCGCTCTGAGAGCCAATCTTTGATCCAGTTGTGGATATTGCCAGAAATACTGTGCATTTTTAATTTGTCGAGCAATCGTTTGTGGGGGACTTTATCGAATGCCTTCTGAAAATCTAGATAGATTATATCAACAGATCTACATTCCTCGTATTTGTTAAAGACGTCGTGAAAGAAGTCAAGGAGATTAGTTAGACATGAGCGTTTGCTACGGAAGCCATGTTGCGAATCTTTCATAATCTTATTTTCTTCTAAAATTTGTACTACACTGTCACGGATAATTGTCTCTAGCAGTTTGCACACAATCGAAGTCAGGCTAATCGGTCTGTAGTTGCCTGGTTGTGATTTGTCCCCTTTCTTGAATATTGGTGTTACGTTAGCACGTTTCCAATCTGATGGGACTTTACCGAGTGCTAATGATCTGTTGAAGAGGATGCACAAGGGTTTACTGATTTGATTTTTGACTTCTTGCAGAATTCTAGGTGAAATTTTGTCAGGTCCCGGGGCTTTATTTATTTTGAGCTTATCAATCACTTGTACGACATCCCTTTCTGTAATTATGAGTTGATTTAAAACGTTTTGGCACATTTTATGTTCTGGTGGCTGATACACTGAGCAATCTTCGTCTGTGAAGACGGATGCAAAAAAATTATTAAGGATTGAAGCCATCTCATTTTCATCATCCGTATGTTTTCCTTCATTGTCATATAACGGTCCAATGCCGCAGGTAAGCGTTTTCTTCTTATTCGCATAACTATAAAATTCTTTAGGGTTCGACTTGCTTGCCTCAGCAATATATTCTTCAAGATCTTTCTTACTACGCTTTATCAGTGTTTTTGTTTCGCGGCGAATTCTGTCTAGTGTTAGTTTATCGTCTTGGCTTTTAGTTGATAAATACTTTTTGTACGCACTCTTTTTACGAGAGAGGTTGTTACTAATTTCCCTGTTCCACCACTTTGGTTTACTTGTTGCCGGACGTCTCTCACGATAGGGAACACAGAGATTTACAGCATTGTTTAGGTCCTTGGTGAAGTTTTCCCACGCTTTATCAATATCAGTCTCGTTCGAAGTTGTACTCCAGTCTAAGTTTTCTAGTAATGATCGGTGTCTATTGAAATTAGCTCTACGGAAGTCGGGTACTTTTTCTTTGCTGGTCTTAGATAAACTGGCTTCCATTTTGATTTTGAATGTGATGGTATGATGATCGCTAGTACTGAATATTGGACCAACATTTACTCCTTGTACAAGATTTTCTGTTGTAGAGAATATTAGGTCAAGGATATTGTCTCCTCGGGTAGGGCTGTTTACGCCTTGGTGGAAGCCACTTTCCAGTAAGTTACTATACAAGTCTCGTCCTGTATGCGAACTCAAATCTTCACCCCATCTCTTCACCGGTAAGTTAAAGTCTCCAATGATGACTGTCTCGCAGCGTTGGTTAGTTTCTACGATTAAATCGAATAATTTTTCGTC
>NC_134777.1:131378060-131380560 GCF_046742065.1 Oratosquilla oratoria
ATCATCATCATCAATCATAATTTTTTTATTTGCAGTTTGACAATTATTTGACAATTGCTTTTCTTTCTATTTACTTACAGGGTACGGCAAAATGATCCGACACATTTGTAGGTTTTATAGAAACCAGAAGTAAAAAAGTGTTTTTATATGTACATTCATATGTACATTTATATGTACATTTATATGTACATATATATGTACATTTATAAAAGAAAAAAAGAGTTCATGTAGCTTTTATTGAACCTACAAATGTGTCAGATAATATTTGCACACACTGTATTTTTTTTCTTCGGGGGGGGCGGGGTTAGAGGAGTCCCCCTGGAGCGAAAATAAATTCTCATTAATTACGCAAACATTACGCCCCCCACCCCATCCCCAGGATGTATGGGTACATATACATTCATTCATTTATTCATAAATCCAAATACTCATTACACATACTTTGTAAAAACCTTTAAACACAACAAAAGCAAATATTCGATTTTTATTCTCGTTCAGTACAATTACAAAAAACATATATATTGTACCAATTGTTATACATACTCACTAGGGATATATTATTAAATAGCCTGTTCAAATGACAGACAAGCTATAATGAAAAACTTAATGATCAGCGTCCAATTCAGCACTGATCTGTCATAACAGAAGCTATAATATTATGAAGACATCATTGTGAAAATCTCATTTCAGAGTAGTACAAGCTCCGAGAATTAGTAAAAAATAAATTGTATCATTGCATTTGTCGTTATTCGTGTCTTGTTTTTGGTCAATTTGATGAAGCTTCAAATGCAAACGACATGACGTCACATAATCTTTTATCTTATGTTTTTGTCTTTCTTACTTGAGCTAGTAAGTGGAAAAAAACAGCCTTAAAATCAGTCAAGGTTATGAAAAAAGTGTTTACATATATATATATATATATATATATATATATATATACATATATATATATATATATATATGTATATATATATATATACATATATATATATATAGATGTATGTATGTATATACATATATATACATATATATATATACATATATATATACAATATATATATATATATACATATATATATATATTTATACATATATATATATATATTTATATATATATATATATATATATATATATATATATATATATATATATGCAGAGTCCACTAGGAAAAGGAAAAACACACGGAGTCCGAGCGCTTTCGTGATATGTACTATTTATATTGGATCCATATATTGTCAGTAATATAAATAGTACATATTTTAAAAGTTAATGTAATAATGATCTGTTTCCATGACCTCGCCGAGTGACCCAACCTGAGCTTTCAGGCTTCGGAGAGGAGGGTAAATGTCTCTCTTGTCCTATTTATTCTTTGTATCTCCATTTTTTTTCTCTCATTTTTCTGTACTCCTTGATAATGTGAATATATCACGAAAGCGCTCGGACTCCGTGTGTTTTTCCTTTTCCTAGTAGACTCAGCATATTTGTGATTCACGTGTGACTTGTGAAATTTGTGCATATATATATATATATATATGCAAAGTAGACCACTTGGAAAAAAGAAACTAACGAAGCAGAGCGCTTTTGTATATTACAACTGAAAATGTAATATACGAAAGCGCTCTGCTTCGTTAGTTTCTTTTTTCCAAGGGGTCTACTTTGCATAAGTGAACACACGTACCCGTGTTCTTATTAGCATATCTCTATATGTATGTATATATATATATATATATATATATATATATATACATATATATTCTCGGAAATTTTTCAAACACTACTCAGAGTAACAGATTTTACTACCGACGTTTCGAACCCTGTCTGCGGTTCGTCTTCAGGGTTATACAATGTTAGCTAAAGGAACCAATTAAATATTGAACCGGTGTTCCCTGGGACAGGTCCCAGCATATTGAACAGAGGTGCAGGTTAACAGAATTTCGCACTAATAAAACTCCCCGACATGGAGCAAGGATTACAAAAATAAATATAAGAGACAAGAGCATGCTGGTACTAAAATCCAAAAAGCTAATGATGACAGAATCTCACACCAGGCAAAATCCCCTATCACAAGCCGGCTTCCATCACTCCTACGGTCCTTCCTGTCATTCGCTCCTCTTTAGCTTCAATACAAATCCTAACAAAAAACTAAATTATGTTCTGAATTACATGAAGAAATTAATTGCAAGGTTTGCATAAACATGGAAACACCGAAATAAAAGAACAAGACAACATAAAGAACCAAATATCACAAACCCGACAAAATAACACTATAGCGACAATATAAATCAAAACAATAAAACAAAGCAAAACCAAATCTGAATGACATAAATAAATTAATTACATAGTTTGTATAAAATGTCAACCAAAACAAAAAAGAAAGAAAAAGAACCAAATATCACATACCCGACAAAATAACACTGCACTCATATAGCTACGATATAAGTCAAAAACAATACAACACAAGAAACCAATTCTGAATGACGTAAAGAAATTAATTACAAA
>NC_134777.1:131400560-131413060 GCF_046742065.1 Oratosquilla oratoria
GACACTACCTACGAACATACGCAAAGAAAAAAGTCTTACATGAATATATTTACACATATGTTTATCTTAAAAACATACATGTATACATGCACTTCACATCTATAATAAATACTGTATTCCAGTTGGTCTAGAACAGTAGTTCAAAAGCCAGGGAGGCGTGAGGGGGATACAAGGTGGCCGTGAAGTCATCTACTCAAAAATCATTGTTTAATAAAAATAATCAAATAATTTAAGTATCTGCCGTTACAAACGTGCAAAATATAATTCCATCGGTCACTCCAATCCATTTTCTATTAAGTTAGCACTCTATTTATATAACAAATAGCAATATTATATATATGTATATATATATATATATATATATATATATATATATATATATACATATATATATATATATATATATATACAAAAAAGGTGGGGAAGTGAGGCACTGCTGGAAGCTATAAAGGGGGAGGGTTATATGTAAAGCTTCGTTGACTCGGTTGTAGTTTAGTAGCCGCTTGTTCTAGCGGCTTATAAATTACCCTTCTACTTGCCCAATGTCAACTGAAAATTAGCCAACTTCCCTCCAAGTTATCCTAGTGTAAACACTTGCTTGCCGGGCAAATTAACCTGCAGATAGAACTAGCAGCTACTAAACTAGCCCCGTTGACTTAAGTAAAATTACTATTTAGCTTTCAAGTACTTATGTCCCTTCGACTCGCAGCTACTAAACTAGCGGGTACTAGACTAGTTCCGTGTCAACAAGGTTTAACGTAAGTTTGCCCGCTCGCAACCTATTTTTGAAAAGACCTGTTGATCTCTTAGCTCTTCTCTGTCCAGAGAGACTCTTTAAGACAGTCTTGTTTTCCTACTCTCTAGATTTTTCCACGCTCTTTAAAATATGTAGATTACAAAATTACAAAGGATTACAAAAGAAGAGCATCCCGACAGGAGACCTTTTGGTCCATAATTAGGTCGGATACTGAAAAAATTATATAATGAAAAAGGACTTGTTAGGTATTTTCCCGCAATTTGAAATATGTAGCTTAAATTATCTTGTTAGTACCGTCTTAACGACACCATAAGCTGGATACGAGTAGTTGGCATGGTATAAGTGCTTATGAAGTTTACTATGTTCATAATGTTATATTGTTATAATGTTATAATCTTTATAATGTTCATAATGTTATATTGCTATATTGTTATAATGTTCAAAATGTTATGCTTGTATGTAATGTTTATAATATCTATAATGTTTATAATGTTCATATTACATTGCTATAATGTCATAATGCTTGCAATTTTATAATGTTATAAAATTATAATGTTATAGTGTTATAAAATTATGTTATAATCTTTATATTGTTATAATTTCATAATGTTCATAATATCAATAAATTTTTATATTCGCTGAAAACCACCTTCTATGTATGACATCAAACAGGATCAATCAGTCTTTGTTGGATCCAAACCCACGAATCTAGATCAAAAGGGATTGACAAACAAAGGTAAGAGGTTAAAATACAAAGGAAAGGGAGGCGGTGAGGGGTAAGAAAAGAAAGGAAAGCAATTGAAAAAAAGGAAAGTGAAGATCGAAAAATAAAGAAAAGAAATCGAAACTCAAAGGGAAGGGATTGAAAATAAAACGAAAGGAACTGGAAAAAATAGAGATTGAAGTGATCGATAGAAAAAAGGAAAGGGATAAAAAAACACAGAAGTGGGATAGAAAAGATGAATAAAAAACAACGAAAAAGGCTTTGAACAAAAAAAAGAAAAGATGATCACATTCGGTAAGATTGAGAAACAAAAGAAATTAAAGAAAATACAAAGGACGGAAATGACAGAGAAAATGAGTTATCACATTCAAAGGTTTCCGAAGTTTAGCTGTGAATGGACAGCAAGAGTCCCACAAAAACATTATACAATGAAGAAACATGGTAACACTATACCTTTAGAGTCATAACAGGGTTAGATATGAAAAAGTAATAACAAAATAATATAAATAATAACGATAACGACTAATAACAATAATGATAATAGAAGCAGTCATACTAATGATGTTTGATGGTGGTAGTGATGGTGATGGTGATGGTGATGATGATGATGATGATGATGATGATGATGATGATGATGATGATGATGATGATGATGATGATGATGATGATGGTGGTGGTGGTGGTGGTGATGGTGATGGTGATGGTGATGGTGATGGTGATGGTGATGGTGGTGATGGTGGTGGTGATGGTGGTGGTGATGATGATGGTGATGATGATGATAATGATGATGATGATGATGATGATGATGATGATGATGATGATGATGATGATGATGATGATGGTGGTGGTGATGGTGATGGTGGTGGTGGTGGTGGTGGTGATGATGATGATGATGATGATGATGATGATGATGATGATGATGATGATGATGATGATGATGATGATGATGATGATGATGATGGTGGTGGTGGTGATGGTGATGGTGATGGTGATGGTGATGGTGATGGTGATGGTGATGGTGATGGTGATGGTGATGGTGATGATGATGATGATGATGATAAAGAAAAATAATTCAGTGGTGCTGATAATGATAATAATGAACTAGTTCGTGTACAGCAAAGCCTCCTTGATACGGAGCTAGTTTACTATCTGGTAGTCCTAAAAGCGATTTTTAAACTAGCCCTCCTCTTGCCTAATGTCAACGGAAAATTAGTCAACTTGCCTCCAAACTATCCTAGTGTGAACACTTACTGGGCAATTTAACTTGCAGCAAGTACTAGCGTCTACTAAACTATCCCCGTTGACTTAAGTAAAACTATTATCTACTTTGAATTGTTTATTTTATTTTGACTGGAAATAGTCGATTTTATTCTAATGACGAGAAAATGGCAACATCTAAATTTGTGTTTAGAATGTGGTTGCCACTGCATCTGAGTAAGAAGGGAATTTATCGTTAAATATTAAATAAATTGTAACTCTTCTTACCTTTTCAATTCTTGAAGGCGTTCAGTTTTCTTCCGAGAAAATTTTCAACTTGATCACGTTTCAACAGAAATCAGTAAAATCACTTTCACAGAAGAATTAAGATAAAAAGAAAAATCACTACGAAAAAAAGGAAATTGTGCGTTCATTATTTCACTATTCACAATCAAAAGCTCTTTATTTACACATTTTAAGCTCACCTGTTGAATATACAACACTTTTTTCATGTCAAATTTAAGTATATGTCACTTTTTTAAAGTAATATTTTCTTTGTCACTTGATTAAATCACACTAACATCACTACAGCGTCCAACCTTGGTATGTGGTCTTATTTCCCTTATTAATGGCCAATACTAAAAGTAATTACTAATTCAAGTAAATACTGAAGACGACGATTCCCCCGTGTCGTTGGACTTGGGGGCACCGATTACGTAATGTCGTGCTGCATTCTGATTGGCTTACGGCTCTTCGCAGCCCCAACGTCGTAGCTTTTGATTGGCTGTTTGTAACGTTAAATATGATTGCTCGATTCGTTTTTGACCGTTTTCATAATATGAAGATTAAAATAATTATAAATATTTCTGAAAAGTAGTAACACAGTGATTAAAATTGTGATTTTTAACGTACGAGTGATTGAACCGAATGTCAGTACCACAAACAATAAAGTCGAGAAAAAAACATTGTCGAATGCATAACAAACAAAGCTTTGATGGGTGGTCTAACATCCATAAAGAGCCCATAATATGTGTCGCTCTAACAACATCCACTGGTCAGATTTATTAATTCTGCACATTTTTAGGATAATCTTATTTTTAAATGCGAATTCTTGATGAAATTTAGTGATATCTATTCAAAATAAGTATTCATATCAACTACTCAACTTGCTGTCGTTTTTCTACCATCGCAGGGAGACCAACCGTTCCAAAACAGATCACTATTCATTCAGATTTACTAATCCCATCTTAACCAGATAACTGTTGTTAAGGAAGCAGTTAAGATAAATAAAACAATTACTCAATAGATAAATACACGAATAAATAGAAAAATGAAATTGGAAAAAAATAAAATTTTCTTAAACTTCCAGTTCATTTTCTATTTCTATTCTTTTTCTTGTAAGTTATCAACTGGGTATCGCCGTAGCTTAGTGATATAAATTAAAATAAATCATATCGTAATCTAATTTAGCGATTTTTTCGCGTTTTATCAAGGTGCTAAGATGAGGGGCGGGGGGAATGAAGGGGATGGTGTGGGTGTGGGTGTGGGTGTGGGCGTGGGTGTGGGCGTGGGTGTAGGGCAGAGCTGTTGATAGGGAGAGTTGTTGTTGTTCGGCGAATTCGGTTGGTGAGTTCGGTCGGCGAGTTCAATCAGCGTGTTTAGTCGGCGAGTTCAGTCGGCGAGTTTGGTCGGCGAGTTCAGTCGGCGAGTTTGGTCGGCGAGTTCGGTCGGAGAGTTTGGTCGGCGAGTCTAGTTGGTGAGTTCGGTCGGAGAGTTCGGTCGGTGAGTTCATTCGGCGAGTTCGGTCACCGAATTTGGTCGGCGAGTTCTGTCGGCGTGTTTAGTCGGTGAGTTCAGTCGGCAAGTTCGGTTTGCGAGTTCAGTCGGCGAGTTCGGTTGGCGAGTTCGATCGGCGAGTTCAGTTGGCGATTTCGATCGGCCAGTTCGGTCGACAGGCTCAGTCGGCGAGTTCAGTCGGCGAGTTTGGTCGGCTACTCCGATCGACGAGTTCAGTCGGTGAGTTTGGTCAGCGACTGCGGTCGGCAAGTTCAGTCAGCGAGTTCGACCTCTCTCTTCAATTACGTCCCTTCATTGAAAACGCGATGCACACATACGTAGGTAGGTAGGAAGGTACTAGCGTATTGATATTACAATAAGTGAATAAATAGGGAGACGATAAATAGATGAATAAATCATCAAATAAATACATTGATAAAAGATAAGTCAATTAATTGATTAGTTAACCAATAGACCATGCTATCATTATATAAGAGAATAATAAAAGAAAGAAAAAAGGTCCAATTAAATTATCAAGGTATTATCAAAAAGCAAATGGCGCAGGTTCAAAGCCCATTAGAATAAATGGGCGCCAATTCTAATCAGAAAATCGAATACTAGAGTTCTAAAAAAGTTGTAAGGAGGAATTCATACGCTATATTTCATGGCAAAATCGTTAGACGTAATCTGTAGGTGAAATGGTTGATCGAAATTGCTAAATTGTCGGGTGAAATATTAAGGTGAAATTGGCCGTGAGTGCAGGCCATCTTTTCCACTATTTGTCTTTCTTTTTCATTATCATTTTGTATGTTTTCTTATTTATTTATTTTTATTCTAATTCTAACTTTCTTTTTCTCTTTCTTTTTTCTTTTTCTTTTTTCTTATTTTTCTTTTTCTTTTTAATTATAATTACTTTTCTTCTTTTTTCCTTTTTCTTTTTCCTTTTTCTTTTCTTTTTTTATTTCTATTTTTTCGTCTATTTTCATCTTTCTTTTTTATTCTACTTTCTTTTTTATATCTTTATGTTCTTTTTCTTTTCTTTTTCTTTCTATTTTTTCGTTTTCATCTATTTTTTTTTCTTTCTTTTTCTTTCTTTTTTCTTTTTTTCTTTTTATTTCTTTTTCCTTTACATTTACTTTTTCTTTTTCTTTTTCCCTTCCAGTCGTAAGACGTTTTAGAGAAGGAGGCGACTTTGATGGAAGTCAAACACTCCACCCGAGGAACATAACATGGAAGAAAACCTCCGTTCTCCTGTACGGCACAAACGCCGAAGGAAGAGACACTTCTTAGCCTCAGATTGTGACGGCAACGGTGGTGGTGGTAGTGGTGGAGGTGGAGGTGGATATGATGGTGGTGGTCGAGGAGATGGTGGTGAAGGTGATAGCGATAGTGATGATGGAGTTGGCGATGGTGAAGGTGCTGTTGTTGATGGTGGTATGGGGTTAGGTCAGTATAAGAAGGGCGGGGGATATTTTGGTTTAATGGCGCTCCTATCCTTGTGAGCACTACAATGATTGTATGGACATTGGGGTTGGGAGGTGAGAGTGAGAATGGGAGGGAGGCTTATTTCATGTGAGTAGAATTTGAGGACGAGGTGGGGTGAGGTAGAGGTGGGATAAGGGCTAGGAACTTCTTTATTTTTGTTTTATATTAATATTTTTTTCATTTTTATTTATTATTTTTCATTTTATTTGAATTTGTTTTAATTTGTTTTAATTTGTTTTAATTTGTTTTAATTTGTTTTAATTTGTTTTAATTTGTTTTAATTTTAGTTTATTTTAATTTTTTCATTTATTCTAATTTGTTTTAATTTGTTTTAATTTATTTTAATTTATTTTAGTCTATTGTAATCTATTTTAAATTATTTTATCTTATTTTAACTTATTCTAATTTAATTTGTTTTAATTTATTTTGAATTATTTTAATATATTTTAATTTATTTTAATTTGTTTTAATCAAATTAAACTAAATTTTATTTAATCTTATTCTACTTAGTTTAATTTAATTTAATTTAATTTTTATTATTTTATTTTATTTTACTTTTTCCCACTTCTATCTTTATTTTAATTTTAATCTTATCATATTTCTATTTTAGTCACTAGTTTTCAATTACGTGTTTTCTATATACCTGTTTATTCGTTTGTTTATCTATATGCATGCATATTCGTTGATTTATCTCTTTTATCTTTTATCTATATATTTTCATTTGGTTATCTATTTGTTTTTTGCTTTATTCCTTTACAAGTTTATTAAATAGTTAATCAATCGTTTGATTATTGGAATAATGTTTTCCACTTATTTCTTAGTTCTCCCGATGATACTTTCTGCCACATGGAATGGGTGGGAGTGGTTTCTATGCCTTTTTCTTTTTGGCTACCCCCCGTGTAGGGGGGAAAAGCCTTTGGTATATGTATGTATTGCACACTTCAGATAGAACGAAATGAACATTAAACACACGCCCCCACATCAGAGGGAAAAGAAATAATTAGACTAAATTCTACAATGCACAAAGGTAACTACATTTCGTAATACGAAGCTGACGAAATTATTACTTTTCATCAGTTTTCCAAATTACAATTAATCGGCTTCTGACACCTATGTCTTTTTTCTTTTCTTTTTTCTTCTTTTTTTCTTAATCTTCAAAATTGGAAATTAGGTTTGGCTACTTCATTCATTATGCATTTATGCTGATGATTTTAATAAGTTTGGATTCGTTGTCTGAAGCTTCAAAGATTAGAGTTTCTCTGATGAATCATTGAAGATAATGAAAGACCAGTTTCATTGAAACAAGATGAAGCAAAAAAAAAAAAAGTACGCCATATTTTTTGAAAATAGAAATATCAATGTGATTAATTCTTTATTAGGATATTACCACTTATTTTTCATTCAATGCAGGCGTTAAGGTGATATGAAATATTAGTGTTTTGTGATCAATAATGAAGTGTTATGATAATGAAAGTAAGGGCAAATCTGTATAATGTATTCTGCTAACACATGATTAAAATATCATCATCATCGTCGTCGTCATCGTCATCGTCATCGTCATCGTCATCGTCATCGTCATCACCATCAACATCATCGTCATTATCGTTGTCATTTCAATCACCATCACCATCACCATCACCATCACCATCACCATTATAATTATCATTATCATTATCATCAGCAGCAGCAGCCATCACCATCACCACCATCATCATTGTCACTATCGTTATCGTCATCGCCATCGTCATCAATATCATCATCGTCATCGTCTACGTCATCATCATCATCATCGGCATTATCGTCATTGTCATCTTCGTCATCATCGTTATCGTCATCATCGTTATCGTTATCGTCATCATCTTCGTCGTTGCCGTCATTGTCGTCGTCGTCGTCGTCATCTTCGTCGAAGTTGAAAGTAAATGTAGTTAAAAGTGATGCGATGATATGTACAAGAGATGAGAGTGACAGTGAGTTGGAGATAAGTCTTAAAGATAAGAGATTAGAGGAAGTAGGTAGTTTTAAGTATCTAGGGTCACATACTCGTATAGCAGATAATGGGGGAGTGGGGGTGGAGTGAGGGAGGCAAGTAAATGGCTTGGATAATGAAACGTGCAATGTAAAAAAGGTATCTGCGGATGTATGCAAAGGGAAATAGGGACTGATTGTGCCTACCACACTGTCTGGGGCGGAGACTTCAGATTTGAGGGAGGCAGAAAGGAGAACTTTAAATGTGCTCGAGATGAAATGTCAGAAGTATGGCAGTGGTTACGAGGATGGATAGACTAAGAAATAAGGAGGCAAGAGGGAGAGCGGAAGTGGAAAGGGAGCTGGCAGATTGGGCTCATGAAAGAATACTGGGATGGTTTGAGAATATGGGAATAATGAATTAGGAAAGACTAGCAAAGCATACATACATACATACATACATACATACATACATACATACATACATACATACATACATACATACATACATGCATACATACATACATACATACATACATACATGCATACATACATACATACATACATACATACATACACACACCATGCATACATACACCATACATACATAATACATCATACATACATACACACATATGCACATACATACACACAAACGCACATACGTACACATATACGCACATATACACACGCACATGCGTATACACATACGCACATGCGCACACACATACGCACATACACACACGCACATGCATACATACGCACTTTTACAAACCTATCGAAAGCGACAAAAAGAGGTAGAGACCCGTGTGATGTTAACATTTCTGCCCTTGGCACGTGTCGTGACATCATAGGCAGACAGACAAACAGACAGACAGATAGACAGACGGACCCCAGGATCTATTTTTCAGGGCAGCCGACAAGAGGTCACACAAGGTCATCCGAACATGGCTCAGACTCCAACTCAGACACCGTCAGGTCATGTCGAGAGGAACTCGGCGAACGGAAAAAAAAAAAATGTGTGTCTTGAATCTGGTATCAAAGTTGGTCTTCCACGCATACAAAGAGAGGTAGAAAGAATATAAGTGCTCAGACATGTATATATGCATGTATATATGTAGGGACCCGTGCATAAGTGTATATACATGGACAGATAAATATACATGAAACCAAAAATGTACATACATACATACACACACATACGCACATACACACACACACACACATACATACACACACACATACTAACACACACACACACACATACACACACACACACAACACACAATCACACACACACACAATCACACACACATACACACGCATACACACACGCATGCACGCACGCACACACGTGCGCACACACACACACACACACACACACACACACACACACACACACACACACACACACACACACACACACACACACACACACACACACACACACGGTACCCAGACTTTTGGCCGAAAGACATTTGGTCGACGTACATATGGCCGACGGACATTTGGCCTAATGGACATTTGGCCTAGTGGACTTTAGGCCTAATGGAAATTTGGCCGAATGTACATTTAGCTAAGGGACGTTTGGCCGAAAAAGTATAGTAACAGCCAATTCTTTAAAGTATATTGTAAAAACTCATTTGATTAACAAGATTAACTGCATGTTTAACCAATAAGGTGAAGGACTGAGCTAGTTGTGTTGTTTAAGTTTGGTAAAATGAAAATATTAAAACTATACATGAAATGTAAAACAAGTAAACTTGGGATTAACATCTGATAAAAATAGCTAAAGTTTACAAAAAAAAAAAAAAAAGTCACAGTGATATAGTAAAAAGTGGAAAAGTAAAAAAACTAATAACAATATTTGAAACTAACACAATAAAAATGGAAATGATAAATTTACAAACTTCAAAAAGGGTACAGCAGAGCTTAATGTCCAGAACAGACGTAAGATTCAAACTGAAGGAATTCATAGTTCACTCGCTCATATAAACATGAGCGCTCATATAAACATAAGCCAAACGTCCCTTAGTTAAATGTCCATTAGGCCAAATGTCATAGTTCACTCGCTCATATAAACATGAGCGAGTGAACTGCATGTTTAACCAATAAGGTGGAGGACTGAGCTAGTTGTGTTGTTTAAGTTTGGTGAGTTCAGAATGGCAGTTACTATAAATACATACAATTCAGTATTTTAAATATCTTATTCGTAAACTGGCTAATTTTCAAATAAAAATTCTTTGTGTTAAACACAGACAGACAGACAAATATGAGAGTGAGAGAGACAGTAAGAGTGAGTCCACTAAGTCAAATTTCCATTAGTCAAAATGTCCAATAAGCCAAACGTCCCTTAGTTAAATGTACATTCGGCCAAATATCCATTAGGCCAAATGTCCACTAAGCCAAATGTCCATTAGGCCAAATGTCCGTCGGCCATATGTACGTCGGCCAAATGTCCTTCGGCCAAAAGTCCGGTCACGACACACACACACACACACACACACACACACACACACACACACACACACACACACACACACACACACACACAAACACACACACACACACACACACACACACACACACACACACACACACATACATACATACACACACACACACACACACACACACACACACACACACACACACACACACACACACACACACACACACACACACACACACACACACACACACACACACACACACACACACACACACACACACATACACGCATCACACACACGCATACACATACTAAATAATAAGGTGCCTTGTTTTTCCAGCCACTGAAATTCGAGGAAATGATTATCATCATTAGAATATATATCAGGAATGCATTTCATTAATACAAACATAACTAGCTTTCAGTCGGCATTTGAAGAAGCTTGCATAATATTATATTAGGATTAGAATTGTCCTAATTCATTGAACAGTATGAAATAGATATTATTTAGTACTTCAGTTCAAACAGAAATATCAGCTCAAACGCTTGCGTATGATCATGAAGACATCATTCTTTCATAAATGTTCTTGATCGTCTGAAATTCTGTTTGAGCTTTCGACACAGAACGTTGCTTTCGGACGAACTTTGAGGACTTTGAGACCACAAGTGGACGCGCCAATCCTAACCTAATCCCCGGAGAGGTCAAGTGGTTTAAGCGTTGATTTAATGAGTATGAAGTCAAGTTGACTTAATGAGTATACATTCATGTCAGTCATGACTCGAATCCCACGGCCCACACCTGGTTCAGTGAGTCTGAAAAAAAAAATGAGACTCACTTATGTGGTAACACCTCCAGATAATTGATGCTGCCAGATTAGTGATTCCGTATTTTTTCAGATCTATAGGAAGAGAATATAGCCCTATTATTATTATATTTTTCGTTTGTTGAATAGGTGAATTACCTCCACAGTATTATAGGGGGCCTATACGCTTACAAAAGTAAATATATTATTTTTTCTTTGTATCTGTTGAAACGAAGAGAAGGATACAAAGAATTCGGACGAGCGGATGACGATGATGCCAGAGAGAGATCACTGGTTTTCTGGAAAATTTAGCGTTTGCTCATCATTAAGCCAATGTCTGCCTGTCATGAATATAAACGAGCCGCCAGAATACCGTTACACATTCAAATTCAAATTCAAATTTAAATTCAAATTTGGACGGTTATGTGTGCGTATGAAGCAACGTATATCTTTTTCACACTCATATTCAAACAAAAGTTAAAATTCATATCCAAACATGAATTCAAATCTGGGTGTTTACTGATATCATATACTGTACATGTGCAACAGTGTAGCGTTAGTACGTTTAGGTTATAGTCCCCCGTGACGTTTGGGTTCGCGTCAAACGATCGTATTCGGCTGAGAATAAAAGAGAGAGAGAGAGAGAGAGAGAGAGAGAGAGAGAGAGAGGGAATAAGAGAAAAAAGAGTGAGTGAGAGAGAAAGAGAGAGAGAGAGAGAGAGAGAGAGAGAGAGAGAGAGAGAGAGAGAGAGAGAGAGAGAGAGAGAGAGAGAGAGAGAGAGAGAGAGAGAGAGAGAGAGAGAGAGAGAGAGAGAGAATAAAAGAGAGAGAATAAGAGAAGGAGAGAGAGAGAGAATAAGAGAAGGAGAGAGTGAGAGAGAATAAGAGAAAGAGAAAGAGAGAATAAGAAGAAAGAGAGAGAGAGATAGATAGATAGATAGAGAGAGAGAGAGAGAGAGAGAGAGAGAGAGAATAAGAGAGAGAGAAAGAGAGAGAGAGAGAGAGAGAGAGAGAGAGAGAGAGAGAGAGAGAGAGAGAGAGAGAGAGAGAGAGAGAGAGAGAGAGAGAGAGAGAGAGAGAGAGAGAGGTAAGACAATATATTTGATCACCTTTTGTATAGCTCTGTCCGTCGGGTGACATGCTATGACAAACAAGAAAGACTAGAAAAGTTTGAATACACAAAACATTTTTACGTGTAGTATTTCTCTCGTGATAAAGAGTTTTTTTTTTTTGTTTTTTTTTTTTTTTTTTTTTTTTTTGAGTATCTGCAGATTTCGTTTTGGCTAGCACCAAACTTTTTAAGAGACAATTTTTTGAAGAGACAAATACAGGTTTTTAAAC
>NC_134777.1:131418060-131420560 GCF_046742065.1 Oratosquilla oratoria
ACGACATGTAGTAATCAACAAAGCCACGTTTGCGCTTTATATTCGGGGGTGTGGGGGGGGTCAGGGTCAATTTCTTGTCTAATAGGAGATTAAAAATTGTGATGAGCAATTTCAAAATCATCAAAGTGTACTTATTTTGTGATATTTTATTTCATTTCGTCTTAGTTTGTTTTACTTCATGTCGTTTTATTGATTATTGTTATATTCTATTTTTGTTTTGTTTTAGTTATTCCTGAATTGTATACCCGTTAGAAAAAGTATAAAGTATTTGTCTTTTACGAATGATGTGAGGGATGTTAGGAGAAGGTAGATGGAGGGGGTGGTTGGGGTGGAGAAGGGGTAGTAATCATCCATTTCAAACACAAATAGGGTACTCAGGAAATTAAAAGCAAACAATTCAGGCTTAATTAACTTTGATACAAACACCCAAACGCTTTTTCTCAGCCTCACATTATTGGTCTGTATATCTGTCTATCTGTCTGTCTGCCTGTCTCAATGTCTTTCTATCTGTCTATATGTAAGTATACGAGTATAAGTGTGTGTGTATGTATGTATGTATACATGTGTGTATGTATGTATGTATGTATGTATGTATGTATGTATGTATGTATGTATGTATGTATGTATGTATGTATGTATGTATGTATGTATGGACTGAAGGATGGATGTGTGTTTGTACGTGCGTGTGTGTTTATGTATGTATACAGGTATATGCTTATTTATCATATCCTCAGTATCTCTCCTGTCCTATTCCTCATACCCACCTCTCTCCTTCTCTCTCTCTCTGTCTCTCTCTCTCTCTCTCTCTCTCTCTCTCTCTCTCTCTCTCTCTCTCTCGCTCTCTCTCTCTCTCTCTCTCTCTCTCTCTCTCTCTCTCTCACTCTCTCTCTCTCTCTCTCTCTCTCTCTCTCTCTCTCACACACACACACACACACACACACACACACACACACACACACACACACACACACACACACACACACACACACACACACACACACACACACACACACACACACACACACACACCTCTCATGGCGCTGTGGTAGAGCTCTGGCCTGCCACTACGGAGGTCCGGGTTCGACCCTCGCCCGGGGCTCGAAATAAATATCAGTATCGCAGCGCTGAGGGGTGTTTACTCCAACTCTCGTGGGCGGGGAGTTGGGTGTGTGTGTGTGTGCAAGATCAAAGCAATACCCATAGATCGGACCTACGAGCTCTGAGCTCTCTTCCAGGAGGGAAATAGCTGTCCGATCACGAGTCCAACACGTGATCCAAAGACCAAGTGAATACACACACACACACACACACACACACACACACACACACACACACACACACACACACACACACACACACACACACACACACACACACAAATACACAAACACACACACATAAACACACACACACACACGATTCGATGGTGCAGTGCTTAGAGTTCCCGGCTCTCACTATGGTGGTCCGGGATCGAATCCCGCCCAGAACAGAAACAATTTCAGTATCGCTGCGCTTCGAGTCGTTACTCCAATTCTCGTGGGCTAGGAGTTGCGGGGTGTGTGCGCGTAAAGGTCACAGCCTTACCCATAGATCGGTCATATATGAGCTCTGAGCTCTCTTCCGGGAGGGAAATAGCTGTTGATCACTAGTCCAACACGTGATCCAAGACCGAGGTGAATCACACACATACACACACACAAACTACCTGTCAATTGATAACATACACACCTGAATACTGTTTACATTACCATTACGTTATATCAAAGTAAACCTACATTACTTATTGATGAAAGTGAGCTCAATCAATTTGTGTCGAGAGTGCACGTCTAGATTTCAACCACGTCTTAGAAAAGTCTGTAAAAAATCTTAGAAATTCTTCGGGCGAGGTGAGCGAGACCTCTAAACTGAAGGAAAATGTGTACCGTTAAGCAGAGTAACTAGGTAAACAAACAAATAAACAATCAAATAAAGAAACAAATAAATACATTAATAAACAAGTAAATGAATAAATCAATAGATAAACAAGTAAATGAATAGATAAATGAATAGATGAAAAAAAAGAAAAAAGAACAAGTAAGAAATAATTAACAAATAAATAAATATATAAATAAAAATAGTAAATAGATAAACAAATAAATAAATAAATCAGCAATTAGACAAACAAATGAGAGAATAAATAAATATTTAAAATATATAAAAACAAATAAATAAATAAATAAATAAAACCAGTAAATAAACAAACAGATAAAAAAATAAATAAACAAATAAATGAATAAACATATCAATCAATACATAAACAAGTAAACAAATAAATAAAAACAAAAACAAAAACGCGCCATAGAAAGCAGCATACTCAATATTGGAAAGGGGCAATTAGTCTTGGGGAGATATCTTGGAAAGCGAGGAATATCTCAGAAGAGATATAGAGCCGGGCGGTGGCAAGCACAACAGAGGGGGAAACGCATCTCCAAACAGAGAACGCGAAGAGCATTTAACGAGA
>NC_134777.1:131445560-131450560 GCF_046742065.1 Oratosquilla oratoria
TATATGGAAGTTTTAGAGAGGGATCATTTTGTAAAAATAATGGGTCGAAACACCTCCTGGTTTCGATATGTGGATGATGTCTTAGTCGTGGCCCCCAAGAACACCAATTTGGACAAAAAATTGAGGAGATTAAATAATGTCGAACGAAACATCCAATTCACTGTTGAACACGAGACAAATAACAAATTGGCCTTCCTCGACACCGTCATCTGGAGGAAAGAGAACAAGACCGCATTCTCGGTTCATAGAAAAAGTACAAATAAAGACGACATCATTCACTACTACTCCGGCCACAACGAGAGAATAAAGAGTGGAGTAGTAATAGGATTCTTCCTGAGAGCATACCGCATTTGTAGTGAAGAATTTATTAAAGATGAAATAGATTACATTTTCAACGTTTTCACCAAACTCTGTTATCCGGAAGGGCTGTTGTACCGACTTAGAGAAAAGGCTTTAAAGATAGCAAAAAGAAGCATACGGAACAGAGGAGATGTGACTGAAAATGGTAGCAGGGATTATTTGTCCGTGCCAAACTCGAGCCACTCAGGCGCGTTAGGACAGTTGCTCACTACAGCCGGCATCAAGATTGCGATCAGCACGGGAATGAGAATAGGAGACATTGTTAAGAACCAGAATAAAGTCGTGGCCAACGGGGAAGAAAACAGTGTCGTCTACAAGATACCGTGTGGAAACTGTCCTGTGAGCTACTACGGGGGAAACCAGCCGAGGTATTAAGAAACGGACAATTGAGCACAGGAATGACATCAAGGCACACCGAGTATCAAACTCGCTAGTGGTTCATGTAGATACTCACGGCCACTTACCAGACTGGAACAAAGTAGAGGTGCTGCAGAAAGGACTTCCTAAGAAAAGAAGGAAAATAACTGAAGCAGCTTACATCGCTTCCCATCCGAACAACAACCACCGCGATGGGTTTATTAAATTAACAAAGACGGCGAGCCGCTTGGTACTTCGCGAGGCAGAGCGTAGGAGGACGAGAGGTCAGGTCGATCATGGTGGAACGCGGATAGATTCGGCGGGTATTTAGGGGGTGAATGATTTGAATGTGCATGTACTCTGAAGAAGTCCTGGTAAGGACGAAACGTCAGAATAAATCCCTAAACGGTTCCCTGTGTTTATCTCACCACCCATCCACTCATCTGTCTTACATTTTTCAATATATATATATATATATATATATATATATATATACATTTATGTATATATACATATATATATATATATATGTATATATAATATACAGGCTCATATATACATACATAAATATATATATATATACGTAGATATACATATATATATATATATATATATATATATATATATATATATGATATATATATATATGTGTGTGTGTGTGTGTGTGTGTGTGTGTGTGTGTGTGTGTGTGTGTGTGTGTGTGTGTGTGTGTGTGTGTGTGTGTGTGTGTGTGTGTGTGTGTGTGTGTGTGTGTGTGTGTGTGTGTGTGTGTGTGTGTGTGTGTGTGTGTGTGTGTGCGTGTGTGTGCAGTTTAAAACAAAAAAAAATTGGCAGTTATCTTTTTTCTGGTGCTCTTAATATTTCTGATGACATTCGTTTCTTAAATTGGATAAGCATAAATCAAATTTACATATTCCTTCTTTTATTCAACGTTTCGTCTTTAATAAGACATCTTCAGGATTGTCTGTAATGATATAAGAAAAATAATCACAACATGGTATCTTGAAAACAATTACATTAATTGCTTTCGTGATACCTTTTTGTGATTATTTGTCTTGTATCACTACAGACAATCCTGAAGATGTCTTATTAAGGACAAAATGTTAAATAAATGGAACATTAAACAGATTTAGCTTATGCTCATCCAATGGAAGAAACGAATGTCATTAGAAACGTTGACAATACCAGAAAAAGTTAAATAACTGCATATATGCTGTCGTTTCTAAATCCACATGTCTTACAGAAAATCTCCTTACCTCTTTACATATATACATATGTATGTATATATATATATATATATATATATATACATACATACACACACACACACACACACACACACACACACACACACACACACACACACACACATATATATATATATATATATATATATATATATATATATATATATATATATATATACTCGTACATACACACATACACACGCACAGACACACATATGTATGTATATATATATATATATATATATATATATATATATATATATATATATATGAGTGAAATTCTCTAGTAACAACGACATCAATCCGATAATTTTATGACAGTCGCATGCAGGATTCGAACCTTAGCACACTACGCCAACAGACACTTAAGTGTCTGTTGGTGTAGTGGGCTAAGGCTCTGTGAAGGTATCTTACGAGTGGCCGATAGCAGTGGGCTCGAATCCTGCATGCGGCTGTCATAAGATTATCGTATATATATATATATATATATATATATATATATATATATATATATATATATATGTACATATATATGCATATATATATATATATATATATATATATATATGTACATATATATATATGCATATATATATATATATATATATATATATATATATATATATGCAAAAAGATCATCAAACCACGTGATCTATTAAGTTGCTAAATAACCACAAAGGAAACCGGAAGAGAAACTAAAATTTCCAAGCGCTTTCGTGATATTTCACATCTTCAGGGGAATACAAAGGAAAAAAGTTGCACATAGTATATGAAGGGTTTGAAAATACATTGGGGAAGGTACAATACACACAGAGAAAATGTAACAACAAAATACAAAAATATATAAAATTTTGAAAAAATGTAATTTGATTAGAAATTTTATCAATGAAAAAGTTATCCAATCTAAAAATCCCATAGCTAATATTAAAGTTAGAGCTTTCATATTTTTCATCAAACAGCTTTCATTGATGTTCCTTTTGGCATATGTATCACATGATATGATGGATAAAGAATTGGACCAGTCAATACAGTGATCAAAATCTCGCTTATGGACAAACAGCGCATGAGAATCTTGTGCTGTTTTAACACTGTATTTGTGCTGTTTAATCCTTGTTGAGAGTTCCTTGCCCGTTTGCCCAAGGTAATATTTCTTACAATCTCTGCAAGAGATCTTGTATATGCAGCCACTTGAAACATTAGGTGAATTTTTAATAATCAATTTCTTAAAAGTATATGGATTATTATAAACAACTTTAATATTCCATGTTTTTAAGATGTGTGGAACTTGAGTCATATTGTTATTGAATGGTAAAATCAAAAGGTTCTTAGTATCAAAAGAGAGGGATAGTTGAACACTATAAAAAGTATATATTTGTTACACTTTCTCTGTGTGCATTGTACCTTTCCCAGTATATTTTCAATCCCTTTATATACTACGTACAGCTTTTTTCCTTTGTATTCCCCTGTATATGAACTATCACGAAAGCGCTTGGGAATTTTTAGTTTCTTTTCCGGTTTCCTTTGTGGTTATTCAGCAATGTATATATATATATGTATATATATATATATATATATATATATATATATTATATATATATATACGTATATACACATATATATGTATATATATTATATATATATATATATGCATATGTATACACACACACACACACACAGATATACATATATATATATATATATATATGTATATATATATATATATATATACATATATACATATGTGCATATATGTATATATATATATGCATATATGTATATATATATATATATAATATATATATATATATATATATATATATATATATATATATATATGCCCGAAAAAACACTGGGAAATACGAAGCTTAGTTCGAACATTTTCGTCTATTTAAGTATTTAAGACATTATCAACGAATACGAATACGTATTCGTTGATAATGTCTTAGATAGACGAAAACGTTCGGACTAAGCTTCTTATTTCTCAGTGGTTTTTTCTGCATATTATTTTCACGTGTGCCTTGTGAATTACTGCAAAATACATATTTACACATATATATATATAGATATATATATATATATATATATATATATTCATATCTATATAAATATACATATATGTATATATACATATACATATATATATATATATACATATATATATATACATATATATATATATATATATATATATATATATATATATATATATATATATATATATATATATATGAATTATATATTCTTCCTTACTCTTCTCTTGTTTCCTCTTAATTTTCTTCGTATACACGCGATCCCGTGTTAAGGCGATAAGTCAGGACACCGGATAGGAGCATGTCCACGATTCAGTTGGCACCCTTTTTACGAACGAAAGTTTCAAACTGCACTGCATCATTTTGTGTTTTTTTTTTCTTCAATTTATCCTTTTATTTATTTAAGTATGTATTTGTTTATCCATGTATTTAAATTTGGTTTTTGTTTATTTATCCATTTACTTGTTTATATATTCATTTATAGATTTATCTCTTCATGTTTTCTTTTATTATCTATTTATTTATTCACTTATTTAATTATTTATTTATTGATCCACCTATATATTCATTTATCCATTTGTTTACTTTTCTATTTGTTTACCTATTCACTTATCTTTTTACTTCTTTATCTATTCACTTATTTATTTCTTTATTCATTTACTTATTCATTCATTCATTTATCTTTTTATCTACTTATTTATTTTTCATTTGTTTGTTTCCATTTATATATTAATTTTCTTCCTCCCTTTATCTTTATATTTGTCTGTAATACTCATAATTCTCTTTAATATGTATTCTATCCGCATATCACCACGCGCCGTTATCCGTTTTCTATTTCTTCTTTTCCCATTTTCTGTTACGATGAAATTTCCATTTTTTTTTCGCTCTGTATTTAAGAAGCATTCACCTTCACCCAAATCTCATTTTTCTTTTTCTCTATTCCCTCCTCGATTCGTTTTTCTTACGTTTCATTGGTTTTTTCATTTCCATTTTCGTACCCGATTTC
>NC_134777.1:131460560-131470560 GCF_046742065.1 Oratosquilla oratoria
AAGAAAGTAAGCAAAACGAAAGAATAAAATATAGAAAACAAGAAAAGAAACAGAGGGGAAACGGCAGTAAACGAAATATAAGAGAAAAAAACAGCAACAACATTTATGGGGTAGAAAGTACGAGTATAAGGCGAGGTAAGGGGAAAAGGGGAAGGAAGGTTACGTCAGAGAGGGGAAAGGGACCAGAAATAACGGGGGGAGGATGTTCGTGAGGGAAAAGGGAAGGTTTAGAGGGGAAAAATTGCGAAATTCTTTGACATCACCCAGACACGTAGGGACGGAGGGGAGTTTGATTTAAGGTGAACCTTTAGATAAGGGATATGATTAGTCCATTAAGCCTTAAACAAAGCAAAGGGGGGAAGTCACCCTGGCTGAATAAAATCGCCTGGTGGCAGAAGAAATAGACGTGCAAGTTGTCAGTGAATTGGTTAATGTTGAGCAAGACGTATTTGAAATGTTGAATTACTAGACAGAGGGAGAGAGATAAAGAGAGAGATAAAGATATATATATATATGTATATATATATATATATATATATATGTGTGTGTGTGTGTGTGTGTGTGTGTGTGTGTGTGTGTGTGTGTGTGTGTATATATATGTATATATATATATATATATATATATACATATATATATATATATATATATACTATGATAAAGTAGTAGCCTCTCTTTATCTGTCTGTCTGTTTACTTGTTTGTTCACGAACTCCTCCTAGGGCTTTGGAGATAGACCCCCATAACCATATATTTTCTGATACCCTATCACTCCAGGTACTTGGATAACTATATTTCGTTTAAAAAAAAGATTTTGGTTAGGGTTAAGGGTTAAAATTAGGTGGGGTATGGTGTGGTAACTCACCACTACTGTAGTTTCCCCTTAACGTGCATAGTATTTTTGTGACAAAAGAATTACTATGATTAAACAAACCGTTGTATGTGTCCATGAATATTATTCATATCTGTGAAATTAATGTAGCCACAAACTATGATAGCCTTTGTAAGGAGACAGCATGTAAATGTAAAATGATTGTATAATTTTACCATATGTTGAAATATTGGTTATTTTTATTTGATTTTATCGCGGGCGGGCAAATATTAAAGATTTAAAGTGTGTTTCAATTCTTTACGGCTGAGTACCGTTCACCATGTAGTTTTAACAATCCACTACATTGGTTAAGTTAAAGATTATTCACGAATTCCTCCTAGGTTTTTGCAGATAGACCCCTATAAGCATATATATTCTGAAATCTTATAACCCAAGGAACTTTGATAACTATCTTTCATTTGTCTGTCTGTCTGTTTGTTCACGAACTCCTCCTAAGGTTTTGGAGATAGACCCCCATAACCATATATATTCTTGTACCCTATCACTCCAGGTACTTGGAGAACTATATTTCATTTAAAAAAAATATTCTGGTTAGGGTTAAGAGTTAAAGTTAAGTGGGGTATGGTTAGGTTAGGGATTATTCACGAACTCGCAGCAACGCACTGGTAATTTGGCTAGTATATATATATGTATATATATATATATATATATATATATATATATATATATATGTATATATATATTCCTTGATAATGTCTTAAATAGACGAAAACATTTGGACTGAGTTTCTTATTTCCCAATGGTTTTTCTGCATATATATATATATATATATATATAAATATATATATATATATATATATGTATGTATATATATATATATATATTCCTTGATAATGTCTTAAATAGACGAAAACATTTGGACTGAGTTTCTTATTTCCCAATGGTTTTTCTGCATATATATAATATATATATATATATATATATATATATATATATATATAAATACATATATTATATATATATATATATATATGAAAGGGAAAGAGACAAAAAAGAGAGAGAGAGAGAGAGAGAGAGAGAGAGAGAGGGAGATGGAGATAGAAAGACAAAGAGGGAAGATATAAAGAGAGATATAGAGGGAGATAAAGAAATAAAGAGAGATATAAAGGAGATAAAGAGAGAGATTTATAGAAAGAGCGACAGAGAAAGAGATAAAGAGAGAGGGAGATAAAGAGAAAGAAAGATACAAAGAGAAAGATATAAAGAGAGAGAGATAAAGAGGGTGGGAGATAAAGAGAGAAATAAAGAGAGAGAGAGAAAAAGAGATAAAGAGAGAGAGCTAAAAAGAGAAAGGGATAAAGAGAGAAAGAAAAAGAAAGAGAAAGATAAAGAGATAGATAGATACAAAGATGTAAAGAGAGATAAAGAGAGAAAAAGAGAAAGATAAAGAGATAGAGATAAAGGAGATAAATAGAGAGCTAAAGAGAGAGGGAGAATGAAAAGGTGAAAGAGAGAGAGAAAGCGAGAAAGAGGAAAAGAGAAAAATATGTTTATACAAACAGGAAAGGCAAAGGAGGAAAAACATAAGAAGAAAAAGAAGAAAAGACACACAATTAGGACCAGAGGTGGTAAAAAAAAAAAAAAAAAAAAAAAAAAAAAGACACAGGTACCGACCAAAAGGCAGATAAACAAGCGTTATAGTTTGTGTTTTTACTTGAGCCTCCGTCTCTCTTGGCAATTTCGCGCCAGCGCAAATGAAAAAGAGAAGAAAAAGAGAAAGAAGTGGGAATGGGGGAAACAAGGATGTTGTATATGGAGGTAAGAAAACGAAGAAATAAATGAAATAGACGAAGGAAAAGAGAGAAGAAAAAGAATGAAGGAAACAAAAGAGAAATAGTCGAAGAGAAAGAAGAAGAAAAAAAGGGATTGAGAGAAAAAAGGAGAAACATGGAGGTAAGAAAACGGGGAAATAAAGGAAACAGACGAAGAAGAAGAACAACACTAAGAAGAAAGAGAATTGGAGAAAGAGAAAGAAGAGAAAGGAAGACAAAAGAGAAAATAAAAATAAATGTATAAGGATGAATTGAGAAAAAGGAGAATCAGGATGAAGGCAAAGAGGATGAGGACGAGGAGGAAGAAGACAAGAAGGATGAAGGCAAGAAGAATGACGACAAGAAGGAGAAAGACAAGGAGGATGAAGACAAGAAGGACGAAGACAAGAAGAATGAAGACAAAGAGGATGAAGACAAGAAAGATCAAGACAAAAAGAATGAAGGGAAGGAGGATAAAGACAAGAAAGACAAAGACAAAAAGAATGAAGACAAGGAGGAGGAAGACAAGAAAGACAAAGACAAGAAGGATGAAGTCGAGGAGGATTAAGGCAAAGAGAATCAAGAAAAGAAGGATGAAGACAAGGCCGATAAAGACAATAAGGATGAAGACATGGAAAATGAAGACAGCGAGGAGGAAGAGGAAGAGGAAGAAGACAAAAAAGGAAAGACGTGAAGAAGAAGGAAGAGGAAGACAAGGTCGAGAAGGAGGAGGAAGACGAGTAAGAAAAAGAGTAAGACGACGACGATGAGGAGGAAGAAGAGGAGAAGGACGAAGAAAGGGAGGGAGGGGATGGCGACAATGATGATTAAAACAAAGAGGAAGAGTGAAATGAAAAATCTGAGAGAGAAACAAGTAAACAAACAAAAAAGAAGAGAAATTCATAGAAGAAAAGAAAAAAAGAAAAAAGAATAGAAAACAAACGGGATAACACGGACTAAGAAAAAATGAAGAGAAGAAGAAGTAAGAAAAGATAGAGTGAACAGAGTCAATATAGAAATAAAATGTAAAAGGAATAAAGAAAACAGTAAGAGAAAATGGAAAGACGAGGATAGAAAGAGTAAAAGGGAGAGAAAGGAAACAGATAAGAATTGAAAGCGAGTGAGAAGAGAGGAAGATGGAAATAGTAGAAGGAAAAGGAAAATGGCGAAAGGGAACAAAAGGAAATAAAGAAAAATAAATGAAAGAGAAGAAAAGAGAGATAGAAAATCCCCAACACGAAGAGCATACATACCTACATACATATATACGCACATACATACATATATACATACATACATACATACATACATACATACATACATACATACATACATACATACACACATACATACATACATACATACATGCATGCATGCATGCATGCATACATACATACATACATACATACATACATACATACATACATACATACATACATACATACATACATACATACATACATACATACAAACTTTCCAAGACAAATCTTCTAGAATTCCTTCTCGGTTTTCATCTTCCTCGGTTTTCTATTTCCATTGTGTATCCTTTCCATTATTTCATTTCTCTGTGTTTATTTTATTCTCTCCTTTTTTTTTCTCTTCTTCCAGTCAAGTTCTTCTAATATCTAACTCTTATTATTATTCTTTAAATCGACTAAAATATATGAATCTGTTTTCCCCAAAAAAGCGTAAACTCAGAGGTGACTTGATACAGGTCTTTAAGATTCTAAAGGGAATTGACAACATCAGGTGACAAAATAATGGTCTCAAGTTGTCAGGAAGTAGATTTAATTTAGAAGTGGGTATAAACAACTTCGCCAACCGTGTAGTTAATGAATGGAATAAACTTCGCGCAGAGGCAGTGCAATGTAGTTCAGTTTCAAGCTTTAAGATTCATTTAGATAAACACCTAAGCAAGATGCTGTCATGCCTGCCATTTATTTTATGTTATTTATTTATTTTTTCTTATCATTTGTCTGTTTATTATTTCCTTGATTATCATTTATTATTATTTATCTGTCAATTTATTATTATTTATTATTTACCTGTTTATTTATCATCTGTTGATTTTATTTGTTATAATTTATAACTTTATTTATCTATTTATTTATTCACTTATCATTATTATAACTTTTTTGCATCCGACCTAGTTATGAAACAAAATATCTCCTATCAGGCATGCTTCTTTGTAATCCTTTGTAATCAGTCTCCTAACAGTTATTTTTTCATAATTCTTTTTCAATACATTTTATTTTTGTTGTTTATATGTTTTGCGGATTTACCCCTTGATCAATTTACTAATTTATTTGTTTGATTGTTCATTTATTTGTTTAATTAGCCATTTATTTAGCTATTTATGTATCAATTAATTAACTTATTTACATATTCAATTACTTATTTACTTATTTATTTTTTTGTTTGCTTATTTGCTAATATATATATTTATCTATTTATTTGCATATCTGTCTATTTATCTACTGTACGTTTTTGTTTAATCATTAATTAATTTTTCTATTTATTCATTTATCTATTTACTTATTCAATTAATTGTTTATTCATTTGCTTATTTGTTTGTTTATTTATTTAATTTTTATTTACTATTCTTTTATATATTTACTTATTTTCTTTTTTCTTTTAAGCAAACATAAGTCAATACTTAATGAAGCTGGATTTTGTCATTGTAGGCGGTTCCAATGACGTCATGATTCTGACAACCAATCATCTCATAGGGAAGGTTACGTCTCCATATAATGAACGTGCCATACGATTCCATCTTCTCTTAGATGGCCATACGTTCAACTAGGGTTACTATTAAGGTCTCTGTTTAGTATTTAAGTAAATGAGTAAGAAACTGTTCTTTTACACTATTCCAGTAATCTATATCCTGTGTTTTCATTTACTATGCATATGCTAGTAGTTGTGTGGGTATGTGTGACTTTGTGTTTGTGTTTGTACGTGTGTGTGTGTGTGTGTGTGTGTGTGTGTGTGTGTGTGTGTGTGTGTGTGTGTGTGTGTGTGTGTGTGTGTGTGTGTGTGTGTGTGTGTGTGTGTGTGTGTGTGTGTGTGTGTGTGTGTGTGTGTGTGTGTGTGTGTGTGTGTGTGTGTGTGTGTGTGTGTGTGTGTGTGTGTGTGTGTGTATGTTTATGTGTATGTGTATGTGCGTTTGTGATTCACCACTATTTTTTGAACCACGTGCTAGACCTGCGGCACCTACACAGTTGTTGACACTGTACCTGCAAGTGTTATCCTTCACGATACAAAAATGTAATTTCGTGTTTTTCTGCCGTAAAACGAGTTCTGGGAAAATGCCTCGTGTTGACAGAATCCGACAGAATGCGACGGAAAGAGAGGAGAGGACGTAAGCGGTCCGCATATATGGAGATGCGAGTCAAATGGGCGACTCAAACACTCCATAGCGGGAAAAGAACTGTTTGTTCACTTTGTTCAACAGTGTGTTCATTATGATGAAGGAAAGTGTTCTTACCTGATACACATTTTTTTAGATAAATTTCTGGAAATGAGCCATGTTAAGTATAGTAGTGTCTAAATACTGTACTCTACAGATGTACTTACCTAAAGAGTACATTTTTTGTGCACCCTGTATATTCGTTTACATACGTATACGTACATACGTATATGTACATAAAATAATTCGTGCATACAGGGTGCACCAATAATGTACTCTTTGCGTACATTTATGAGTACTTTTAGTACACCTTGTCTAGGTAAAAAAGGAACAAAATTATTCTATTGATGAATGTAATGTACCAATAGTCTTAATTTTATCAGCCAAACTTTATATCCTTTTCGTAATTAACTAAAGCAGGTTAATAATAACTGTTACTCCCTTGCATTATAAAAGATTCTCTATATTGATTAAGATCGTCTAGAGTTGGTTAGAAAAAAAATGAGGTGTATTCAATTCATATTTCCAAATTTGTGCGTGTGTGTGTGTGTGTGTGTATTCACCTCGGATTCACCTCGGATCTGCTGCAGCCTCTTTTCGAGACAGCCAGACACCACCCTACGGCAGTGAGCTCAGAGCTCATTATTAGCAGATCTCTGGGTAGGTCTGAGACCACTCACACTCCACACACCGGGAATGCAAGGTCACAACTCCTTGACTAACGTCCCGTACCTACTCGCTGCTAGGTGAACAGGGGCTACACGTGAAAGGAGACAAACCTAACTTGTCTCCGCCCGGCCGGGGAATCGAACCCCGGTTCTCCGGCTTGTGAGGCCAGTGCCTTACCAATCCGCCACCGGGCGTGCGTGTGTGTGTGTGTGTGTGTGTGTGTGTGTGTGTGTGTGTGTGTGTGTGTGTGTGTGTGTGTGTGTGTGTGTGTGTGTGTGTGTGTACGCATGTGTATGTGTATGTATTAACTTTACTTCTCTAGGCAGCATAGACACATACACCACCATCACTCTTCAACCAGTTATCAACACTCAGATAAGAAAATTCTCATCTTTTTTTTTTTTTTTTTCTAGGTCTTAGAGACTTTGGAAACTGAAAATATTGTTTACTTCTTAGAAGACTTTAAGCAGACTTACGGAGTCCCCCAAGAGGGAGGAGCTTCCAAGTAGAAGGAGCTCGAAGTTCTCAATGACTTCTTGAAGAAAAAAAAAAGTGGCCGAGGGAACCATCCGGTAGAGTAGGTGTTAAAGATTCATTGTAGAAAAAAATTGTACAAGAAATTGGTTCCTGGTGATGAAGAGTAAATGGAATTTGCTTTTTTCATTTCCTTTGATCTGCCTCCACATCTTTACCCTGTCCTTCTCCTTCTCCATCTCCTTCTTCTTCTTCTTCTTCTCCTTCTTCTTGTTCTTGTTCTTGTTCTTGTTGTTGTTGTTGTTGTTGTTCTTCTTCTTCTTCTTCTTCTTCTTCTTCTTCTTCTTCTTCTTCTTCTTCTTCTTCTTCTTCTTCTTCTTCTTCTTCTTCTTCTTCTTCTTCCTCTTCTTCGTCTTCCTCTTCTTTCTCTTTCTCCTCTTTTTCCTCTCCCTCTTTATCTTTCTCTTCTTCTTACTCTTTATCATCTTCGTCTTCCTCTTCATCTTCCTTTTCTTCAAATATATATATATATATATATATATATATATATGTATATATATATATATATAGATATATCTATATATATATATGTACATACATAAATATATATATATATATATATATATATACATATATATACATATATATATGTGTGTGTGTGTGTTTTTTTGTGTGTGTGTATATATATGTATATATAATATATATATATATATATATATATATATATATATATATATATAAATATATATATATATATATATACGGGTACGTGTGTTCACTTATGCAAAGTAGACCACTTGGAAAAAGAAACTAACGAAGCTTTCTAAATAGCTAGTTACTACCCTTAGCCCTTTAGTAGGTACAATCTCTTCTTCTCATGTTACAAACACTTCTGATTTAATAGACAAACTTCATAATATTAAACTAAATTATAAGTTTATATTGGTTAGTTTTGATATAGTTAGTTTATTCACGAAAGTTCCCATAAATTATTTATCATTTTACCTTCAAGATGAACTTAATAAACATGTTCTTCCATTGTCATCATCTATCTTGATTGAATTAATTAAGGTGTGTGTTAAAGATTGTAAGTTTCAATTCAATGGTAATTTCTATTCCCAAAAATCCGGCATGAGTATTGGAAACCCTTTATCCCCAGTTTTAAGAAATTTATACATGGAATTTTTCGAAACTAATGTATTATACAAAATCTTCCCCCCTAACATCCCTTGGCTTAGGTATATTGATGACATTTTATGTCTTTGGCCAGAAGATAAAAATGTCCATGATTTTTTAACTAAATTAAATACCCTTGTTGATTCTATTAAATTTACTTTAGAAATTGAGAAAGATTGTACCTTACCTTTCTTAGATTGCACTATCCTACGTCATGACAATAGCCTTAAATTTAAAGTATATCGTAAACCAACTAATGTAAGCTCATATATCCATTATTATTATTCTCATCCAAATAGTATTAAACGTTCAGTTTTCTCTTCAATGTTTCTAAGAGCTTTCCGTATTTGTAGTCCTGAATTTATTGATGACGAAATCAGAAATGTTTTTAACATTGGGCTAGAATTGAAATACCCTACGCAATTCCTTAATATTGCATACAATTTTGCAAGGAAATCATTTTTAGCTCCTCAGCCTAAATCACCTTTTACTTATCATAATGTTATAACTTTGCCATTTCAAGAAAATTTGTTAAGTGTCACAGAATCATTACATACATATACCAAGGCTTCTTCCCTCTTACAAGGGGGGTAGCCAAAAAGAAAAAGGCACAAAATCATTCCCACCCATTCCATCCCTGAATACACTCCACACCCCTCCACCCTCCCTCTTGTCTTAGCACCTCCTGAATGACGGGTCTTCCCTGCATCTTGTCCACTGCCCTGGGTCAGAGACAGTGTCACAAAACACAGCACATCCACAGCAAGGCCGTTTCATTAAATCTGCGATCCCCCTCTCCGTCCCCTCATGCAGAAAAGAAGACGGGGAGAAATCCCTTCGGGCTGCGTCAAATTTTTCTCACTCATACTACCTCATCCCCCCATCCCCCTACCCACTCCACCTTATGCATCACAGCATCATCCATATACAACCATTCTCCATTCACCCCTGTCTTCTGTCCTCTCTCGTCCTTCCTCAACAGACATTCCCCTCTTCCCCAAAGCCCCTTTCACCCCATCCATCCATCTCATCCTAGGCCACCCCCTCATGTTCACTCCCTCCACAACTGCCCTCCACACCTCTTTTACTAGTCTTTCTTCACTCATTCTTCCCATGTGTCCAAAATATCCCAATATTCTTTCATCCACCCTATCTCCCAACTCCCTTACCACCCCTGTTCTCTTCCTCACCTCCTCATTTTCCACTCTATCCAGCCTAGTAACCCCCATTATACTTCTCAGACACTTCATCTCAAATACATTCAAACACCTTCTCTCTTCCTCTCTTATGCTTCATGTTTCTGCCCCATACATTGGTTATGGTACAATAACTCTTTCATGCAACCTCCTCTTAGCATCCGTTTCCAAATGTTTATTCCTCATTACACTTTTTAATCCAACAAGGCATTTACTCGCTTCTCTCAATCAACATTATACCTCCACCTCCACTCCACCCTTTCCTGCCACATTCGCACCCAAGTATCTAAAACTATCCACTTCCTCCAGTTGATATCCCTTAATGCTCACTTCCAGTCTGCTGCCACTTTCACCCCTTGTATATCTCATCACCTTACTTTTACCTACATTTATTTTCAACTCTCTTCTTTCACACACTCTCCCAAACTCTGTCACCAAC
>NC_134777.1:131488060-131490560 GCF_046742065.1 Oratosquilla oratoria
ACGCTCCCCTTCCACCTTCCTCTTCCACCCTCCACTCCCACATTCCACTCCCACACTCCACTCCCATCCTCCACTCCCATCCTCCACTCCCATCCTCCACTCCCATCCTCCACTCCCACACTCCACTCTCACCCTCCACTTCCATCCTCCACTCCCACACTCCACTCCCATCCTCCACTCCCGCACTCCACTCCCATCCTCCACTCTTACCCTCCAATCCCACACTCCACTCCCACCCTCCACTCCCATTTTCCACTCACATCCTCCACTCCCACACTCCATTCCTACCCTCCACTCCCACACTCCACTCCCACACTCCATTCCTAACCTCCACTCCCACCCTCCATTCCTACCCTCCACTCCTACACTCCACTTTCACACTCCAATCCTACCCTCCACTCCCACACTACATTCCCACACTCCACTCCCACACCCCACTCCCTCTTCTTCCCCTCCCCTTGTCCTCCTCTTTACCCTCACCTTCAGTCCTTACCCACTCACATTCACACTCATATTTACTCACACACACTTACACTCATATATACTCATACACACACTTACACTCACACAGCTCGACGATGCAGTGGTACCGTTCGCAACCGCTAACCAGTGGTTTGAGTTCAATTCCCGCCCAGGACCGAAATAATTTCAGCATTGCGAGCCGGCACTCCAACTCTCTTGGGCAAGAAATTGTGTGTGTGTGTGTGTGTGTGTGTGTGTGTGTGTGTGTGTGTGTGTGTGTGTGTGTGTGTGTGTGTGTGTGTGTGTGTGTGTGTGTGTGTGTGTGTGTGTGTGTGCGTGTATGTGTGGGTGTATGTGTGTGTGTGTGTGTGTGTGTGTGTGTGTGTGTGTGTGTGTGTGTGTGTGTGTGTGTGTGTGTGTGTGTGTGTGTGTGTGTGTGTGTGTGTGTGTGTGTGTGTGTGTGTGTGTGTGCGCGCGCGCATGTATGTGTGTGTGTGTGTGAGCTCACAGCATTACCCATAGATCAGGCAATATATGAACTCTCATCCAGAAGGGTTATAAATGTCGATCACGAGTCCAACACGTGATACAAAACCATGGTGAATCACACCCATTCACATGCATGCTTAAACTCGCACATACAATCACACAAAATCACGCTCATCCTCATCTTTACCGCCACCCTTCCTCTTTCCTTTCTCCACCCCCCCCCCCTTTCCCACCCCTCCCTCATTTTTTTCTTCCCATCCCTTCTTCTCCGTTTCGTTGCCCCTCCCATTTTCTTCCCCTCCTCTTCCCCTCTTTTCCCCCATTCCCCCTTCCCTCATTTCTTCTTCCCCCTCCCTTCCTCTCCGTTTCGTTGCCTTTCCCATTATCTTTTCCTCTTCTCCTCGCCTCTCCTCCTCGCCCTCCTCCCCTCCCCTCTTCTCCTCCCCTCTTCTCCTCCCTTCTTCTCTTCCCTTCTTCTCCTCCCCCTCCTCCCACTGGTGGTACACCGCTTGACCTTTGACCCTAGTTTGACCTGACCTGCGTGTTAAGTTTACTACAGAGCCGGCATACCTAAGGGAGACGAATCCATGTCTCATTCTATTTAGATTTAAGAAGGAAATAGGAAGGAAGAACTGGGATAAAGACATAGTGAGCGCTGAAACTATCGATTGTTTTAAGAGAAGGTTAGATAACTTTATGGATGGGGATGATTGGTGGTGATGGACAGGAAACCGCCTAGTATAGGCCTTAGGGTCTTTTGTCCTCTTAGACATGGACAGATGACCTCTTGAGACCCCATCACTTTCGGTTTCAGTTCCCGTCGTCTCTCCGTAATTACTGGTTTAATTCTGTTTACTGTTACCTCATATTGTTTTATATTTCTTCTTTCACTTTCAACTTCCTTTACTTAAATATGTTTCCACCATATCTTCTGTAGCAGGTAAGTAATGTTTCTCAATGAGGGTGAATTAAATTGAACTTAAATTTTCTTGATTTTCTTTACTAATTCTCTACAACATTATTGTCTTAAGTACACCAGAGGACTCCCGCCTGGGATCCCCAATCCACTCACTAAGCCGCCTCTGTTCCGACGTCACTACTTAATTCATCCAATAATCTTGACTGTTACAAATAAGTACCTCCCCTAAGGGCATGACTTTTCTCCCGTGCACCAATAACTTTTTCTCCTCCTCCACCCTTCTCCAATCAGAAAGACTGTTACAACGTCATAAGAATTACTGTTTACACAAGCAATCTCAACATCCAAGCGGAATGGCTTAGTTAACATATTGTCACATCAGCATTAAAATCCGTACACTAGCTGTTGTTTATAAACTTTAAGACGGTGAGCGAGATTATGCAACTCCTTCGCGGCTATTGTTTTCAAAACATCTAACTCGTAAAAAATTAAATTCTCGCCACCTACCTCTCTATCTACCTACTTGTCTACCTTTATCTACCAGCCTCTTACAACCGCAAAAGAGACTGAAAACCTTTAAGAGTTTGAATCCTATTGGTCTATAACTAGGTCAGATGCAAATATATATAT
>NC_134777.1:131503060-131508060 GCF_046742065.1 Oratosquilla oratoria
CGCTTGCATTTTACTTTTTCATTCTGAACTCCGTCATTGCAAAATGAAACAACTCTCACGTTTGTCGTCGTTACGAATCTCTTACATTTTAACTTCTCTTTTCGCAATGGCATTAGCAGAGACAATATATGAGGAGAGTGTATGCAGTATATGAGGAGAATGTATGCAGTATAATAAAGTAAATAAATATTCCAATTAGCAAACAGAACAAATAAATCAACCGACCGACATGACGTCATATCGCTTACGTATTGATCCAACTTAATCTCAAAATTTCAAATCTGACTACATTCTATCGCCTGTGTGGGAAATTAATTTAATTCTTGTATGTCCTTTTTCTTTTACGAATACCGTAGCCACTTTTTCATGTATAATATAATATGTGTATACATGAATGTGTGCTCATACTTTTGTGCGAACTATTTGCATATATGCATTTGGAGCGGATCGGTGTGGACGGGAATTACTATTTGCTCTTTCTAACTAAATGCACGTTGCTATTCTAACCTTCAGAGAATATTCAGAAACACTCTCGCACCAGCAAATTATGTACTGAATGTTAACGGAATTCTAACTACATCACTCGAGCAACATGGTTCAATGTCAACAAATTTGTTCATTTGTAAAGTGAACATACGATTACACTCGAAACGAGTTCTGAGGCTTACGTCTAGGGTCATGGCCAAGTATGACACGATTTCTTTTATCTCGTAAGAACATAAGAAAGGAGAAGACTGCAAGAGACCCTAAGGCCTACATTAGGCAGTTCCAGTGGTTCTTAACCTTTTTTCAGTGCCCTTAGTACCCCTTGATATTTCAGAATAAATTCTCGTTGCCCCATTCAATACAATGCAAACATATGATAAAGATTAGTGATACAAACCTTTCTTTGCTTTCTCATTGTAAATATACAGTACCATGTATTGGCTATCATGTTTCGTACCCCCAGGTTCAAGGTTTAGTACCCCTAGGGGGGTACAGGTTAAGAACCGCTGTCATAAAGTTATCTCACTTTCTTTTAAAACGACCAGTTGCTACAGCGCTCACTACATGGCTACTAAGTCTATTCCATTCGTTGACCACTATTTGGTAAACTAGTTCTTGCCTATTTCCTTCTTAAAACTAAAGGACATCTTTACATCCCGAGATTTCAACGTGGCCTGAAACCTTCATCTCGATCCTGTGTAAGTAAATTATCATTCTTCATTTCATTTAGGTATGCTCCTTTGATGACTTGAACTTGATACGCTAATGGTATTGCAATATTTCTTTGATGGTACACGACCATCAAACTTTCGCTTGCCGACACTCAAGAATTTGTGTTCTATTTCATTTAGTTGACTGGCTTTTCCACATTCTGACATTCTGACATCCTTTCCCGATGTTCCTATTGGTACATCAGTTGTTGATCTTGTTCTTCCACAGCTCTGTGAAATTATCTAAACTAAATTTGAAAAGGAAGTTCAGCAACATATCGTCTGACAAGGATATTGCGTTCATAGATTTTTCCATAATATACCGAGGCATTTCCACACGTTTTGTGAATTATTAGTTTTAGATAGACATTCCATATTACACCTATGTTTAGCGCTGTATGGGATATTGATTTTCTTACGCATTCATTATTTTAGGAACTTTAGGATTATCCTTATGGACCAAAGTCATTCAGCGTTCTCTTATGAGAGGAGACTCACGCGCTGACGTCATTCTCACACGCATGCATGCACACACACATACACACACACACACACACACACACACACACACACACACACACACACACACACACACACACACACACACACACACACACACACACACACACACACACACACACACACACACACGCACACACATTTCCGGGAGGGAAATAGCTGTCGATCACGAGTCCAACACGTGATCCAAAGACCAAGGTGAATACACACACACACATACATACATACATACATACATACATACATACATACATACATACATACATACATACATACATACATACATATATAAATACACGCACGCACGCACGCACACACACACACACACACACACACACACACACACACACACACACACACACACACACACACACACACACACACACACACACACACACCACCACCATCCCAGAAACAGATACCTTTTCCATTCCATACATCTATTGTCAAAATCGATCGACTTGCTCCAGACATGCCTTCCGTGGCCATCTCCTTTGTCTCATCCACCGAAAATTTTCTCTTATGTAATAACCCTGCGTGCGAAATCAACATCAGGGAAGCGCGTCACATGTCCAGAGTTGATGTTCACGAATTATGCTGTTGAAAGGCCTTGAAGGAGCCACAGCGAACAGTCACTGGTTTGATACAGGGTTTTTACCAGCGTTGCCCCATAATTGGTAACAAAGACATCGAAATACTTCTTCAAATCAGTATCAGTGTTTATGTCTCACAGCCGTCCACTGACACAGGAAACTCAAGCGACTGTGATTGAGCAAGTTCATGAAACCATGAGCTATGTTAGTTCTTCGGAGGTTTCCTATCACTTTTATGCACCACACTACCTAGCTCTCTGAGACCTAAATGTCCTCGCCACGTACATGGGAAACTGAAGTGTATCATCCAGTAAGCTCCCAAACCATTAAACCTTGATCTTAGTCAAAGAAGCCTGGAGACACAGCGGTCTTACTTCCCAGTAGGGTGACTCGAGGGCTAAACGCGACTCTGCAAGAAGTACGGTATCATCGTAAAGACAGGGTCGGTGACCATTGTGTTGCAAATAGGTCTCCCGCAGTGTCTTTGACCGATAACTTCGTCCAATACTCAGTCCATGCAGATGCTGAAAAGTGTCTGGACAAAGAAGAACTCAGTCTTACTCCTGAAATAGTATAGGCAAGACAACAGGCCAGTATATCCATTAATCTGGAGAAGACTGCAGAAGACCGGACGATGCACCGAGTCAAACGCCATTTTGAGATCAACATAGGCAGCAAGAAACCGTTGCTGAAACTCACGTCGGCGCTCCCCAAGAACACGAAGGGATAGAATCCGATCAGTTGTTGATTTACCAGGTGTGAGCTCAGATAAGAGCAAGCCATATTATCATTCAACTTGTAACTTGATTCAGATTCGTCATGGATATTCAGTTGGCCTTTGATGCCCTGACAATGAAGACAACACTGGCTATAACAACCAATTCGAAAACAGTCGTTGAATATAACGAATAGCACAAAGGTAGACGTTTGACATATTTTCCAAACTAAAGACAGGCGTTGGGCGGTTTTGCAAGCGACTCCCTGTTCACAGAAAGTTGTTATGAAACCGTACGTGGAACTTGTGCGAGAGACAAGGAAAGAGTGACTCTGAACAATGTGAAGGAAGAGTCTGGTGTCATCAAAGAAATGTTGAAAGGTTGGTTACGACAGAAACGCACGATTTCTGGTGAAACAATCAAGAGCAATAATGAAAATGGAAAATGGTATTGGTTTCTCATTTGTTGATATAAAGTTGTCTTTACAATAACGACACCGATCTATTTATTTATTTTTTTTCTCACAAGTTGAAAAAGAAAAATAATGGACTATTAAATGGGGGGAAATTTTTAAAACATTTTAAAATAATTTTTTTCTTCTTTTCTGGCCTTTTTTTAATTACTGATATGAATCGTTTCCCCCAAATAGATGTAATCACTAATGGCAGTTACAGAAGCAACATAATGCAATTCTCAATAAAGAAAATGCACTGAGAGGCTTCATGTGGTGTCTTGCCTTTACTCAGATATAACAGAAAACACAACAATAATAAAAAAAAAAAAATCGGTCCCTTTCCTTGTCCGAAAGGAATCGTATATTGGGTAACACTGGAACTGAATGCATAAAGACCTTCCAGACATAAAGACTTAAGGAAAATATCTGGGCTTCTTCCTTCTCCTTCTCCTCTTCCTTCTCCTCTTCCTCCTCCTCCTCCTCCTCCTCTTCTTCCTCCTCCTATTTATCTACCTCACCTTTTTCTTCTTCTTTTTCTCCTCCTCCTCTTCCGTCTACTTCTCCCCCTCCCCCTCTTCCTCTTTTTTCTTTCCCTTCTCTTCCTTTTCCTCCTCTTTCTTCTTCTCTTCCTTCTTTTCCCGCTCCACCTACTCAACTTCTTTCTTCTCCTCTTCCTTCTCCTCCTCCTGTTTCTTCTCTCTCTCTTCCTTCTTCTCCTCCGTCTACCCAACATCTTCCTCCTCCTCCTCCTCCTTCCTTCTTCCTTTTAATTCTCCTTTTCCCCTACTCCTACTCCGCATCCTCCTCTTCCTCCTATTTCTCATCCTAATCCACTTTATTCTTTTCTTCCTACTTCTCAATTTCACTTTACTCCTCTCCCTCCTCCTCCTTTTCCTCCCACTTCTCCTCCTCATCTCCTCCTTTTTCCCCATTTCCACCTCTTCCTCCTCTCCTCCTCTTCTCCAGCGAGAAATCTCGAGACCCGAACCCAACACGATACAAGTTGTTCTCGTTTACAAGAACGAGATTCGAGAACCTCGGCCTCGGACGAAAGCGTGGAGGAGGAGGAGGAGGAGGAGGAGGCGGAGGAGGAGGAGGAGGAGGAGGAGGCGGAGGAGGAGGAGGAAGAGGAGGAGAAGGAGGAGAACGAGAACCTCTGGGTAAGTATACGAAATGAAAACGACGGAATTATGAAAAAGAAGGCATGCTATTATGGTGACATGATTTTTGCTACGCCGTTCCGAGAAGACCAAAACGGCGGAGGCGAAAGATAAAAAATGTGCTTGTGAATGGACATGTGTATACAATACATACATACAAAGATACATACAAATATACACATATATATACATACACACATACGCACATGCATACACATATACATATTTACACATATACATACATACATACATACACACATGCATACATACATACATACATACATACATACATACATACATACATACATACATACATACATACATACATACATACATACATACATACATACATGCATACATAC
>NC_134777.1:131513060-131515560 GCF_046742065.1 Oratosquilla oratoria
GAGATATAATTATCAAGAGATTGTACTGTCTAGGCTTCCCGCGTCACTGCCATAGAATTCACTCATAACCTAAATGAATCACTAGCTGAGTTAATTATGTATACAAACAGGTGGTAAAGAGGACTTACATTCAGCCGACAATCCTGCCCGAGGCTGTACGTCCTCTACATGGCACTTCCTAAGTCTTACTCTCGTCCAACACGCCCTAAAGCGCTTATTCCTCCTACAAAAATCACCCCTGATTGGCCCTTAGGATTAGCGTCTATGGAGATTGAACCTGATTGGCCAAGACAGACTGAACGTTTCGCATTACCGCTTGGGGATGCCTCCCGTGCCAACTACGACTGAAGCGTGTTACGTAATGCATGGAACTAATACATAATTGGTATTACATTAACACAGACACAAAAAACTAATTCGCTTTGACATTTTTATAGGGTTATACACAAAGAATAATGCATCTTACAGAGCTAAACAAGATTCAATAGAACATAGATGTCAACCCAATTGACGTCTTTTCATTCAAAATAATAATTATATTCATACATTACATATATAGGATACTCATATATGTAACAGAACACACAATACACACACACTTACACACACACACACACACACACACACACACACACACACACACACACACACACACATGCACGCACGCACACACACACACACACACACACACACACACACACACACACACACACACACACACACACACACACACGAACCACCATCTGGAACGGACGTTTAGAACGAGCTCTGGAGTACAGCGCTTTTTTGCTAAGTTGGAGGAAACGACCAGTTGGTATCGTACGGGGAGGAAGCTTTGCTTATCGAGTGACCGAAATGATATAATAGAGTAATTTCACAAACTGGTTTAAATCTAAAATGAAGGATGATGAAGAAGATAGACAAACATATAGTGAACCAACGAAGAGAAGACTGGATGGAAGTAGGGTTTGAATCACCATTAGGCGTCATCCCCCAAAAAATAGTTGCAACGTGGAAACGCCAAAGAAAGGTATGAAAGTGTGTTTTTTTGTTCAGGGTTTGCAAAAGAAAGTAGTATACTAAGTAGAGGTATAGATTTGGAGAGAGAAACAAGGTACAAAAATATTCCAAGAAATCAGGAGATTACAGAACTAATAAATGAAATTATAGATCTGAAAGCTGAATACAGGACAATTTATAAAGAAGTGATTGAGCTGAAAAAAAGGAATGTTGAAACAAATAAGGAGTTTAATGTTCTAAAAAAGGAATTAAACATAATCAAAAGTGAGAATGAAAAAAAGAAGATACAAAAAAAAATAAGGCTTTGAAAAAAAAATATATATAAGATAAAATCCAAGCAGTGACCGAGAAAGTTGGAGAAATAATAAAAGAGGCATGTCCAAGAAATCAAAAATTAATAGAAAATGGAACAAGAACAAAAAAATACAGAAATTGTACAAGTGAAAGAAAATGCAAAAGAAACAGTCATTAAAGTAATTAAAGAGAAAGACGATTGGGTCAGAGAGTTGTATGTATACACACACACACACACACACACACACACACACACACACACACACACACACACACACACACACACACACACACACACACACACACACACACACACACACACACACACACATACATACATATATATATATATATACATACATACGTATGTATACATACATACATATACATATATATATGTATATATATACTGTATATATATACTGTATATATATATATATATGTATATATATACATATTGCAAAAATGATCACAATAACGCGTGACTAAATGATATTGCAGAAACCACAGGGAAAATAAAGTCGGAATACTAACATTTTCGTCTATTACGACATCTCAGAGTCCAAGAAAGAGAAATAGAACACAATATTTATACATAAATAAGAAAACTGGGGAAGGTTATAGCCGCATAAAATCTTCGGACAATACACACACACACACACACACACATTCATATACACATGGAAATAATAATAGTAATAATAAAACAATAAAACAGCAAATACAAAAGAGCATAACCATGTAGCCGAAACGTCCACAGGGCATCTGGAACAATTAGGAGCCATGGTACTGCTTTACTATCGTATTGATTATGAAATTATCTAGTTTAAATATACCTAAACTCAAGTTGATATTATTATCAAAATTGCTCTTTATAAAACTGGATTCAATGATGTTTTTTTCTAAAACAGAATTACAAATGAAATTTTTTAACATTGTCCCAGTCAATAATATGGTTTGTGTCCCTTACATGGACAAAAACCCCACTAGACATTTGGCCCATCCTTATACTATATCTGTGTTGATTCATCCTGATATTTAATTCTTTACCAGTTTGGCAATTGTAATGGGAGCTACAATGTTTACAGGGAACACTATAGACACATCCTACATTATCGCAAGAGGAGTTTTTAATGAGGAGTTCTTTGCTGGTACTGTTTTTGAAGATAACATTAATATTGAACTC
>NC_134777.1:131520560-131530560 GCF_046742065.1 Oratosquilla oratoria
TGCACAGGTATAGTTAAATAATAAACAAACAGGTAAACAGTAAATAATAATAAATTGACATATAACTAATGATACATGAAAATCAGACAGACAAATTATAACAAAACAAAAACAAATAATATAAGATAAGTTATAATCATTACAGCACCTTACTTAGGTATTTATCTAAATGATTCTTAAAGCTTTGAACTGAACTACATTGCACTACCTGTGCAGGAAGTTTATTCCATTCATTAACTACACGGTTGGCAAAGTTGTTTCTACCCACTTTCAAATTGAACCTATTTCCGGACAGTTTGAGACCATTGTTTCTTGTCTGATTCTCATTCAATGTGAAAATGTTGTCACTTTTGATGTTGTCCAATTCCCTTTAAAATCTTAAAGACCTGTATCAAGTCACCTCTGAGTCTACGCTTTTTTAGGGAAAACAGATTCATGTGTTTTAGTCGATTTTCGTATGATTTATTTTTGATATTTGGAATCTGTTTTGTGGCTCGCCGTTGTACTTTTTCCAGTCTGTCAATGTCTTTAATGAGATTCGGTGACCATACGGAAACAGCATATTCCAAATGTGGTCGAACTAACGATTTGTATAGCTTGTTAATGAGTGATGGACTTTTGAAATCAAAAGATCGCGCAATCAGTCCCAGAATCTTATTTGCTTTCTCAGAGGCTGAAATACACTGCTTGGATGATTTGAGGTCGTTACTGATAATTACGCCGAGATCTTTTTCACTATCCACTTTTGTTAACGAATTTCCAAATAACTTGTAATCGTACTTACTGTTATTTTTACCTATGTGCATTACCTTGCATTTACTTGTGTTAAATTTCATTAGCCACTTTTCAGACTATTGCTGTAATTTATCTAAATCTTCTTGAATATCTAATTGGTTTGAGTGATCATTTGCCACTCCGCACAGTTTTGTATCATCAGCAAATTTGGAAACAGTAGATTTTAGTCCATGGTCTATATCATTTATATATACTATGAATAGAAGTGGCCCAAGAACGGAACCCTGAGGAACTCCACTTGCAACACTTTTCCATCCAGAAGTTTTTCCATTTAAAACAACTCTCTGTTTTCGACTATTCAACCAATTACTAGTCCAACCTAATAGGCTACCACTTATTCCATGCAAAGCTAATTTAGTAAGTAGTCTTTCGTGTGGGACGGTATCAAAAGCTTTTGCAAAGTCTAGATATATTAAATCTATATTGTTTCTTTTGTCATAATTCGAGATAACTGTGTTGTAGAATTCGAGTAAGTTAGTCACGCAAGAACGTTTCCGTCTGAAACCATGCTGGCTATCATTTATCAAACGGTTACTTTCTAAATGATGTTCGATAGCATCTCTGATGATAGTTTCCATTATTTTTCCTACGATTGAAGTCAAACTTATAGGCCTATAGTTATTTGGTTTCTTTTTGTCACCTTTTTTGAATATGAGAGTAACGTTAGCTAGCTTCCATTCTCTTGGGACATCTCCGGAAATGATGGGTTTCTTGAAAATATATTCTAATGGAACAACGATCTCATTTTTCATTTCCTTTAAGATTCTTGGATGCCAACCGTCAGGCCCTGGTGTTTTATTAACTTTGAGTTTGTCTATACACCTTTTAATTTTTTCTTTTGTTATATTTACCGTAGTGAGTAAGTTTACCCCAGACTTTTCACAGGTTTCAGTTTGGAATTCACTTTGAGGTGTTTCGTTTACGAATACCGAGCTAAAATAATTGTTCAAGATATTACACATTCCTTCATTTGAATATTCAAGTTGACCGTCAGCAGATAATAGTGGACCAATGTGATTCCTAACAACCTTTTTATCTCTAATGTAACTATAGAATTCTTTGGAATTCTCTTTTGGATTTATCAGCAATATTCATTTCGTATTGTCGTTTTCTTTTTCTTATTGTCTTTTTTAAATCTCTCTGTATTGATACATAACTTTCATAGTCATTAGATGCACCCGAGCACTTATATTTCTTATAAGCCTGTCTCTTTTTAGTAATACTTTTTCAGTTTCTTTGTCGAGCTACTTTGGGCGAGCCTGATATGGGGGACGTCTGTCCTTAAAAGGAATGTAAGTTTGAATCATCTTAGTGAGCGTATTTTGAAATATTTCCCACTTCTGATCTACAGGTCTTTCGTTTAATTTTGCCTCCCAATCTGTAAGCTGAAGCTCCTGACGTAGTCCTATGAACTGAGCTTTACTGAAATCGGGTATTTTAGAAACACAAGTATCTATTCTAAAATTGTTTAGGAGTTTGAATCTAAGTTGTGATCGCTATTTGCAACAGATTCACCGACTTCTACATCATTTACCATGCTTTCGCGGCTAGTGATCAAAAGATCGAGTAAGTTTCCATATCTTGTGGGCTCTTTTACATGCTGAATTAAGTAATTGTCACCAAGAAAATCAATCAAGCGATTACCTATATGGCCATGTTCAAGGGTCATCCAATCAATGTCAGTAAAATTGAAATCACCCATTATCAATAAATCCCGGTTGCAGAAACTAGACAGTTCTTGAAATAACAGTTTGTCGTCTGCTAATGATAATGTCTTTGGCCTATATATTATACCTATATTCATTTTTTGTCCATTTGTTTGGGTTAACTCAACCCACAAACTATCATATGCATCCTGTTTCACTTTCTCTAAAACACAAGCATGAACATTGTTTTTAACGTACAATAGAACACCCCCACCTTTCTTGTGGTTTCTATCCTGATGAAAGTGTTTAAATCCCGCAATATTATATAAATTATTATATAAATTATTACATGTATATAAATTGTCAGGTTGCTTGTTATTTTGTAGTTGGATTGTCTGGATTTATAAAATTCTACAAATTCATACAATGAAAGTCATTGACCTTAATCCAAACAAGGTTGGCAATAAATAAACAAATAAAGAACAAAGAAAAAAAAATCCACTTACTCAACGGGGCCAAGTAGATACAATTTCTAAAGTTCGACGACAGTATGAGCTATACCTACCTGTCAACAGATGGCAGTTTAATCGTTATATATTTATCAATATTGATAATGTCTTGAAAATAGTATAATGCTCATATGTTAATATAAATAATGATAACAGTAATAATAATAGGAGATGGAGACGAAGACACAACAGGTAAATTAGAGATCAGACCGGACAACCGAACATTCAGGATGAAATACGGGGAAAAAGAGCAAGGTGGGCAGACAGACTACCAAGGAAGGCGATGGAAGGAGAAGTAGAGGGCAGACGACCATTAGGGAGACCCAGGTACAGATGGATGGATGGAGTAAGGAAGGACGTGGAGAAGGTGGTACCAAGAGAAGACTGGAAGGAATTGGCAGAGGATAAAACCATCTGGAGAGGCATAGTGAAAGCGGTGAAAGGCCGTCCGGCCAGACAAACAACAGAGTAAGAGTAAGAGTAAGTAGTGATAATAATGATAACGATGATACTGATAATTATGATAATAATAATGATGATAATGATGATAATTATCAAATTTCTCTTAGTGTCATTCAGTGTCTATTAAGATCCAAAGAACACTGACATATGTTAAACCAATTATTTGCAGGCAATTCTATTTAGGACGGGATACACTTCAATTCATTTAACAAATAGACATCCAAAATATATGATTCTTTAAAAAAAAAAAAAAAAAAAAAAAAAAAAAATCCTTCATCTGAGACCGAAGTCGTTCCCGCAAAAAATAGATAAATGAATAAATAAATAAATATATATCAATAAATAAATAAATAAAATAAAACAATATAAAGATAAAATAAATAAATATGAAAATAAAATAAAATACATTAAATAAATAATGATAATGATAATGAAAATGATGGTAATGGAAATAATAACTAATGATGAAAATAAGGATTATGAAAATAACAAATAAAGATGAAAATGATGATTAATGATGAAAAAGATAGATAATGATGAAAATAATAATGATGATAATAATGATGATAGTAATGATGATAATAATGATGATGATATTAATAGTAATGATAACGATCATAAAAATAATGTTGATAAAAATAATACTGATAAAAAAATTATAATAATTACACACACACACACACACACACACACACACACACACACACACACACACACACACACACACATACACACACACACACACACATATATATATATATATATATATATATATATATATATTATATATATTATATATATATATATATATATATATATTTTTTTTTTTTTTTTTTTTTTTTTTTTTTAATACTCAAGTAGCTCTGTATACGGGAGAATGACATGAAGTCGTGCAGTGTAATCCTTAAGAAAACGTTGTGTCCCAAAATCCAAATTTCTCCTCAAATATCGCCCGTATTCCCACAGGACATAAGTATCATATTTGCAAAAAAAAAGTCTTAAACCCGAGCTCAAGCTACAGTATGTAACAAGGAGCTATAATTCTTATATCCCCGGACCATAAGGACGGAATTTAATCTCCTTTGTGTGGCTTGTGCAGATTACCATGACGAAGCTACCTCTTCCTTTAATCTGATCAGGCCAAAGAAGATTGAAATAAGTAGATAAATAAAAATAAAAAAGCAGATAAATAGATGAAAAATAAGCAAGTAAATAAATAAAATACATAAATAAATTAATAATAAATAATCAAATAAAAAAGAAAATAAGTAAATGAATAAATAGATTTATAAATAAATTTATAAATAAACAAATTAATTAATCAATTAATTCATTAACTGATCAAATAAAAGATAAAGTTACTTTCACTACCATCCGCTGATCCTGTAATCTTTCCGTTAAGTTTAGTTAACCCATCTGACGGCACTTAACCTGTTCCTAATCTCTTAGACCAGTGTTCCTTCACCATTCAGGCTTTGTGAACCCCTTACATCGAAAAAAAAAAATGACATCTCGATGAAGACGCATTGTGTAATCATGTAAAAAAGAAAATAGACAGGATAAATTGTAAGATGTTGATTCCCTATTCTACTGACTCCGTGGTAGGTGTCCGCGGCGCCTTGGGAATCCAGTGCCCCCTAATTGAAACCCTTTTGTCCCAGTGAGGGTCTTCAGAGAGTCTTCCATGGCTGCCGCCTGACGATTCCATTCAGCTGAGGGGAAAAGGCAATGGAATCGGGATTGTGCCCAAGTCTCATTCCTTCTTGAAGAACTTAGGACAACATTACAAAGAATTTGTTTTTTTGTTTTTGTTTTTTGTTTCTTGCTAGAATAAAATGAGTAAATGGCACCACTGACAGAAACTTGACAAGAGAGAGAGAAAGAGAGAGAGAGAGAGAGAGAGAGAGAGAGAGAGAGAGAGAGAGAGAGAGAGAGAGAGAGAGAGAGAGATACAGATACAGATACAGATACAGATACAGATACAGATACAGGTACAGATACAGATAAAGATATAGATTGATATATATATAGAGAGAGAGGGGAAGAGATATATACATAGAGAAAAAGAGAGAAACATACACATTATTACTCATATATCGCGTTTACATTTTATATTATTGTATTTTATCTTATTTATTTGTTTATGTGTCTATTCATTTATTTTTTATTAATCTATATATTTACTTATTAGCTTTTTACTAATTCATTTATGTATTTAACTTTCTAATTATCTATTCATTTATTCATTCATTCTTTCATTTACTTATCTATTTATCTATCTACTTATTCACTTATCTATTTATCCATATACTTATTTATTCATTTATCTATTTATTTATTTGTTTATTCATTTATATATATTTTTTAACGTAGTCCTGCCTGGGATCGTTTTTTTCTTCTTTATTCATTACATTCCTTTTTATTCGTAATCTACCCTGGGGGGGGGCCTTTGTCTTCCTTGTTATTTGTTGTTTGCAATTTTTCATGATCGATCAATGTGCTTTGTTCTTGTGTTCTTCATCTGCTCTCTGTTCTCCAAGAGACTTCCGTGCGACTATCCTCTTTACCTTCCGCCTCAAAGAGGATTTGTCTTAAATCCCCCCCCTTCCCTCCCTTCCCCTCTCCCCTCGCTTCCCTCCTTCCCTCTCTCCTTACCCCTCCTTTCCCCCCTCCCTCCCTTCCCCCTTCCTTCCTTTCCTCTTTCTCTCTCTTCCCTCCTTTCTTCCCTCAATTTCCATCCTTCCCTCCCTCCTTTCCCCTCCCTCCTTTCCCCTCCCTCCTTTCCCCTCCCTTCCTTTCCTCCCTTCCCTCCCTTCCCTTCTCTCCCTTCCTTCCCTCCCTTCCTTCCCTTTCCCTCCCTCCACTTTCTTAACCTTCCTTCTTTCCTGTTCCCTTCATTTTCTCCCTTCTTCTTCTCCATTGCATCCCCTCCCCCTCCCCTTTCTCCTCTTCCTTCTCGTTCTCCTCCTCCTCCTCCTCCTTTCCTCTTGCTGCCTCGACCGCCAACTTAATTTTTTTCTTTTTGTCCTTTCTCGTTCTTAACTTCCTCAAAACGTTCCTCCATGTTTCTCTTCTTTATTTCCTCTCCTCGTCGCCCTCTTTTTTCCTTAATTCTCATTGTTTTATTCTCTATTTCTACTCTTAACCCATATTTATTCTTTTTAATTCCATTTTGTTTTACTTGTTCTATTTTCAATAATTTTATTGTATTTGATTTGATTTTACAATATTATCTTCATTCTGTCGTATTTAATTTTGTTTGATTTCATTTAATTGCATATAATTTTATTTTATTTTATTTTCATTTATTTCACTTTACATTGACCTATTTCATATTGTTTAATCATTTGCTTGTTTATTTATCTATCTATTCATTTGTAGGGTCAGGGTGGCCATCGCGTGACGTTACGGTCTTCGTATTATAAAAAGCAAGCCGCTCAGGCGAGGGTTTGAATCCCAGTAGGAGAGTTTATTTCCAAATGTCATAATGATACAAACATTTATTCGGAAGACTAGCCTGCATAAAGGATTTGTTGAAATATATCACACACCACGCTTCACGTAAGTGCCCTCGGCGGAACGATTAGTCCGTGAACTAAGTCGTTCCGTTTTGTAGGATCACGGTAGCATGACGGTACGGTCTTCATCTTATAAAAACCAAGCTGCTCAGGCGAGGTTTCGAATCCCAGTAGAAGAGTTTATTTCCAAATGTCATAATGACACACACACACACACACACACACACACACACTCACACATATATATATATATATATATATATATATATACATATATATATATGTATACATATACATATATATGTATATATACATATATATACATATATATATATACATATATATATACATATACATATATACATTTATATATATATATATATATATATAGGTATATATATATATATATATATATATATATAAGGTCTAAACTGTTCTTAACATGTGAAGTGGAAATAGTTCCAACTAGTGGACTAAGAATTATTACCAACCATTTCGAATGTTTATATGAAGTTGAACCTACTGAAGAAACGATTGGTCTTACCGGGTAATTTGGTTCATATAATATTTCGAAATGGTTGGTAATAATTCTTAGTCCACTAGTAGGAACTATTTCCATTTCACATGTCAAGAACATTTTAGACCCTATTAACAAACTAGGTAAGTTATGATATTGTTAGTTTATCTATGAAAGTTCCTTTGGATGACCTTTTAATCTATCTAAAAGAAGAGTTAAATAAGCACGATTTACCATTACCCTCAGACACCTTAATTGAACTGATTAAATTGTGCGTTAAAGATTGCAAATTCCAATTTAATGACCAATTTTATTCTCAGAAATTTGGCATGAGCATGGGTAATCCTCTCTCCCCCGTATTGAGTAATTTATATATGGAGTCTTTTTTAAACTAGAATTTTAAGTAAGATCATTCCCCCCAACATAACATGGATGCGGTACATTGATGACATCCTATGTCTGTGGCCCATTCAAGATAATATAAAAGATTTTTTATGTAAACCTAATAATTTGGTCAGTTTCATTAAGTTCATGGTAGAGATAGAGAGTGAAGGTATTTTGCCTTTCCTTGATTGTAATATCTACCGCCGTGAAAGTGAGTTGAAGTTTAGTGTATATCGTAAACCAACCAATGTTTGCTCATATATACATTATTATTCCTCACACCCTGATGGCGTAAAGCGATCTGTTTTTTCTTCGATGTTCCTCAGGGCCCTACGCATTTGCAGCCCAGAGTACATCGATGATGAAATAAGATGTATTTACGATAATGGTACTAAGCTACAATACCCCACACATGTTCTTGACACAGCTTACAATTGTGATAAAAGGACATTTCATAACGTTAGGTCAACTCAAACTTTCAATATGAATAACTTGCTAATTCTACCGTACCAGGAGAACCTGAAAACATTCCAAATATATTACGTAATTTCAACATTAATGTAGTTTTTAACAATAAGAACACTAAGACAATTGCTCATAAATAATTCTGTCAATAGTGATTTAGGGTGTGTGTACAAAATACCTTGTAAATCATGTAATCAGTTTTATGTTGGTCAAACTGCTAAAACACTCAAAACACGAATCAATCAACACAAGAAATACGTTAGAGAGGGAAACCAATGTAGCGGCATATTCAACCACATGAACCATTTTAACCACCCAATTGACTAGGATAACGCTAAAGTCATCACATACAACAACAACATCACAGAAAGAAATTTAATTGAATGCAGTTTGATCAAATCTAGTAAAGGAATAAATGTTAATCTCCATCAAGGTTTGTACAAATTAGATAGTTATATTTGCCATGAAATTTCAAAATTATTCAAATTGTAATATAAGTTATGAGCAATTGTCCCATACTTGTTGTTTACCAGGACGGTATCAAACGTCACGTGTATTTCTTCCACTACCTCTCCGAATGCCCTCTTCACCATGTCTCACGCAGTCATATATTCTGTACCTTGTTTCTTCATTTTATAATTCCTTCTTTGTATCTGCACTGAAGATGTTATTAATTCGAAAGCGCTCTGCTTCGTTAGTTTACTTTTCCTAGTGGTTACTTACGCATATATGCATATATATATGTATATATATAAATATATATACACATATATATTTGCCTTACCCTAGGGACAGACCCATACCAACCATAGTCCGGACTCCTACTCCTTCAAGTACTTGAAGTTCCTCTTCGATATTTTCATCTTTCAGTTCACTTCAACCGAAAGACTAACCCAGGTATGGTACATACTTGACCGCAAAACGTAACTATTCGTGTTGAAAGTCTGTATATATTTTTTTTATCTATCTTTTTTTTTTTTTTTTTTTTTTTTATATGTCGGGCTTCTAGACTCTTCGACCAGAGGCTTCAGTCTAGCCAGACTTATGAATAATGTGGCCCTGCCTAGGAGAATTTTGTGGTCATCCCCTGTGGCCATGGAAGAGATTCCTGTATCTACGCTTCCAAACAACTCCTGATTATTATTCATTCTTAGCAATCTTTTCCCTTCCTGAGTACATCTAAGTTCCCCTGTAGCATCCCTCTGGTCCCCTGGGATGCCCTGCGATGCTTTTTAATCCCCTGTGGTTTCCTGTGGGGTCTTGTAGCTCTCTATGATTCTTTCACATTCTTCCATGTTCCCCTGTACTCTTCTATCTTCCCTCCTTAAGACCCACGCATTCACCCCTGTGGGTCCCTGTGCTCCCTCTGTGGTCCCTATTTTCCCTCGGGTCCCTTATAGTCCCTAGCCCCCCTCCCCCTTCCCTTGAGTTCCTTTCCCAAAAAGAATAGAAGAATAAAAGAGACTGTAAGAAACCATAAGGCCTACACTAGGCAGTTCCATGTCCATGACCACCTGTCGTCCCCATCCATAAAGTTGTCTAACCGTTTCTTCAAACAGCCGATAGTTTCAGCACTCACTACATGGTTACTAAGTCTATTCCATTCGTTCACAACCCTATTAGTAAACCAAATCTTGCCTATTCAATTTTCTTAAATCTAATTTTGTCCAATTTAAATCCATTACTACGAGTCCTGCCCTGTTG
>NC_134777.1:131535560-131538060 GCF_046742065.1 Oratosquilla oratoria
ATATATATATATATATATATATATATATATATATATAATTAGATTTGATATAATATTTAATATTGTTTTTCATTTCTTTATCTTTGAGATTTCAGGAAAAAGACACAGATTTCATTGATCCGCAAGCTTTGCTATGAGTATCAGACACGTACACCCCCCCCACACACACGCACACGCAACACACACACACACACACACACACACACACACACACACACTGACACACACACACGCACACACACACACACACTGACACACACGCACGCACACACACACAGCCATCATACAACCCGCAGCATGCAACATATGCAAGACTCAAACACGCAAGATGTAACATAAACAATGAGTGGAACGTAACAAACCACAGGCAGCATTCAATATTTAACACCGAAGACTTGCATTGCACACGTGGTGTAAGCCCCCTATTGCGTACAGAACAAAAGCCACATATTATACACAAACACACGCACACACATACACACACATCATATATATATATATATATATATATATATATATATATATATAAGCAAATGAATATATAATGTGCTTAGAAGCATTCGAGATACCATGTATAATAAAAAAGAATATCAAAAAATGAATAAATAAATAAATAAATGTGAAAGTGAAAGATCCACAGAAAAAACGAATAGAGATTTATCTCCAGCAGTGAGCGAGACTGAATGCGGATGGAGGACAAAAGATAGACGGCGAGAAGGTGAGAAACGGGAGCCGATGTTTGTCAGCAGTCAGCGATGGTCAACAGCGCTCAACGCGGCGCGGCGCGCCACGACAGTTTGCATTGAGGTCTACAGAAACCACTTCACGTCATTGAAATAGGTTTGTCGTTCTGTGGGAAGATCCAGCACTACGTAGATTGGCCTTAAGGCTTCCGAAAATCACTGCACGTCTTAGGAATAAGTGTGTTGGTCCGTAGGGTAATCCAGCAACACGTAAATTGGCATTAAGATCTCCGAAAACAATACAAAATGTAAATTGGCATTAAGATCCCCGGAAACCGCTACACATTCTAGAAATAAATATGTCGCTCCGTGGGGATGATCCTTTCCTAAATGGAATCATGCGATGTCAGAATATGTAAAATTCTGTTCATATAGCTTTCAATTTATTTAAATAAAACAAAATAAATAACTATAATAAAAATTGAAGATTATGAAAAATCCTCATTTTTATTTTATTTCATTCTATTCTATTTTGTTGTACTCTATTTTTATTTTATGTATTTAGTTATCATTTACGTTTCTTAAAAGACTACATAAGAAAGAAAAAAGAAAGGAAAAAGAGATTTAAAGATAGACAGAAAGAAGAGAAAATAAAAAAGAATGAAAAAGAAAAAAGAAAAAGTAAGAGAAAGAAATAACGAAAGAAAAAAAAACAGAGACAAAATAAAAAAAAAACGAAGAAAGAAAAAAGAAAGATATAAAGAGAGCTAAAAAAAAAATGAAAGAAAAAAATGGACTGGTCTCACAATGGCCAGCCAGTGAGCGCGCACAGACGTCTGAAACCCATATTTACACTCTGATTTTGCCAAACGTCAACGCGTTCGTTTACGTGTTTTCGGCCACGACTTCCGCGAGGCCAAATGGTCGAGTAAGGTTGGCAGCCTTGTTTGGATGTTGCTATAAAACGAGTCAAACTTTTCTCAGACAGCCTGAAAAAGATTCTAGTGATTGTGAAGTTGGGCTTTACTAGTTTCCGCTAGTTAGGGGAGGTGGGAAAGGAGCATTGGAGGGAGGGGGAACGGGGTAGAGGGAGGTAATGGAAAGGTGAGAGAAGGAAGAGAGGAGAGGTGAAAGAGATAACGAGTGAGTGAGTGAGTGAGTGAGTGAGATAGAGGAGAGGAAGGAATGAGTGAACGAAAGTAGTATGATAGATAAAGAAGAGGTAAGAGGCAGCATACGTGAGAAGAAGGAGACAGAAAGTGAGGAAAGGACATACAGAGGGATGGAGTGAATGAGTGAGTGAGGGAGGAAGGGAGTGAAGTCATGAGGAAGCGAGGGAGTGAGGGAGTTGGGGAGTGAGCAGCAACTCCAGTAAAAAGAAGGGTTGAAAAAAAGGTGTGAAAATCGTCTTCTTTCATTCCTACCACGTCGTTTTCGCTTTCCGTTTTCACTGTGGAGTTACGGGCGGATTTAGGTGGGGGGGGGAGGGGGAAAGGGAGGGGAAAGGGGGTGTAAGAGGAAGGGAGAATTGGAGGGAGAAGAAAAGGAAGGGAGATAGGGAGGAGGTAAAGGGGAGAGGGAGGAGGAAGAGGGAATTTGGAGAAGTGAGTACGAGGTAGAGGAATGGTTACGGGAGAGGGAAAGGGGAGAGAGGAAGTGGGAAAGGGAGGGTAAAGGAGTGAAGGTGTAAAAGGGAGAGGGAGGAGGAGGAGGTAGAGGAGGAGTGGTAGGAGGGAGACGTGATGGGGGAGAGAGAGGGAGAAAGGGAAGAGGAAGGAGGGAAGGGGTAAAGGGGGGGAGGGAGAGGAGGAGAGAAG
>NC_134777.1:131558060-131560560 GCF_046742065.1 Oratosquilla oratoria
ACAAGCGTAAAAAAATCCATCAGGAAGCCGCCAGGGGAAGACTGAGAACATAAAACCAACTTTTATTAATACGACACCCAATATTCAGGCAAGAATAAAGCTCACGTTAAGCAAATATAAACCTTAATTTCTTAAACAATAGATGTCAATTTGGTATGGCGTCTACGACAGTAGTTGTTGTGGGAAACTTTAAGATTGCGTTGACATTAAAATCGCACTTGTAAACTGAAACACATCTCACAGACGTCTCGTCCTGGAAACCTCAACAATCTTTGAATTCAAGAATGTTGCCATGGTGATCAAAATTGAGGAGGGAGAACGAGTCTTTATAGACTTTATTTTGGCTTTCGGCTAAGAATAGCTATTTCTATGACATCACTATCCTCTAATGGAGGAGTGAGGGGAATGGGGGAGAGGGATTGGCAGAAGGGGAAACGGGAATGGGAGGGGAAAGGAATATTAAACTAAAGATAGATTTAAGGAATTTTCCAGCCTTTAAATGAACCAATGGGTCTTTGGAGATGGGTGTGGGATGATTGAAGAGATGGGTGTGGGATGGTTGAAGGTATGGGTTTGGCATGGTTATAGGGGTGGGTGTGGGGTGGGTGTGGGATGGGTGTGGGATGGTTAAAGGGATGGGCGTGGCATGGTTGAAGAGATGGGTGTGGGATGGGTGTGGGATGGTTGAAGGGGTGGGTATGGGGTGGTTGAAGGGATGTTTGAAGGGATGGGTGTGGGGTAGTTGAAGGGATGGGTGTGAGATGGGTGTGGGATGGTTGAAGGGATGGGTATGGGATGGTTGAAGGGATGGCTGAAGGTATGGGTGAGGGGTGGGGCTGAGATGGGCGTCGGATGGGCGTGGATGGGCGTGGTATGGTTGAAGGGATGGGTGTGGAATGGGTGTGGGATGGGTGTGGAATGGGTGTGGCATGGTTGAAGGAATGGGTGAGGGGTGGGGCTGAGATGGGCGTGGATAGGCGTGGTATGGTTGAAGGGATGGGTGAGGGGTGGGGCTGAGATGGGCGTCGGATGGGCGTGGATGGGCGTGGTATGGTTGAAGGGATGGGTGAGGGGTGGGGCTGAGATGGGCGTCGGATAGGCGTGGATAGGGGTGGTACGATTGAAGGGATGGGTGTGGAATGGGTGTGGGATGATTGAATGGATGGGTGTGGAATGGGTGTGGGATGGTTGAAGGGATGGGTGTGGGATAATTGAAGGGATGAGTGTGGGATGGTTGAAGGGGTGGGCGTGGGATGTGTGTGGGATGATTGTAGGGATGGGCGTGGCATGGTCGAAGAGATGGGTGTGGGATGGGTGTGGGATGGTTGAAGGGATGGGTGTGGGGTAGTTGAAGGAATGAGTGTGGGATGGTTGAAGGGATGGGCGTGGGATGGGTGTGGGATGATTGAAAGGATGGGCGTGGGATGGGTGTGGGATGGTTGAAGGAATGGGTGTGGGGTAGTTGAAGGGATGAGTGTGGGATGGTTGAAGGGATGGGTGTGGAGTTGGCGTGAGATGGGCGTGGGATGGAAGTGAGATAGGCGTGGATGGGTGTGGGATAGTTCAAGGGGTGGGTGTGGGATGGTTGAAGGGATGGGTGTGGGGTGGGCGTGAAATGGACGTGGGATGGGAGTGCGATGGGCATGGATGGGCGTGAGATGGGCGTGGGATGGGCGTGAGATGGGTGTGGGATGGTCATGAGATGGGCGTGGATGGGTGTGGGATGGTCATGAGATGGGCGTGGATGGGTGTGGGATGGGCGGGAGATGGGCGTGGATGGGCGTGGGATGGGCGTGAGATGGGTGAAAGGTGAGCGAGTACTTTGACTGGACACTTTCTTATAATAGGCAAGAAGCCTCTTGGTATCTATCTTTATGTAAGTGGGTGTGCATGTATGTATATTACAAAGGATTACAAAGGCGGAGCATGCATTTATGTATGTAAATATGTATGTAAATATGTATCCATGTATGTGTGTATATATATATTCATATGTATGTATGTATGTATATATATATATATATATATATATATATGTATGTACAATATGTATGTATATATGTATGTTCAAAATGTATGTATTTATGTATGTATGCATATATATATGATATGCATGAATGTATGTATGTATGTATGTATGTATGTATGTATGTATGTATGTATGTATGTATGTATGTATGTATGTATGTATGTATGTATGTATGTATGTATGTATGTATGTATGTATGTATGCATATATGTATATATGTATTTTCTTTTTCGAACGCGGAAGGAAAGCACGTGAACTATTTTGCGCTGGTTCTTCATGCACTGGCACTCCTTCCTCCCTCCCTCCCTCCCTCCCTCCCTCCCTTCCTTCCTTCATTGCTGGCACTGGTGAATCCAGAAAGTGAAAGTACGTCTGCCGAAGCCGAAGCACAATAAACTGCAGGAAACAAGACAAACACAAGATAACAGGTCCAGAACAGACAAAGAAAAAGATGTCCATTCTCTGGCTCTC
>NC_134777.1:131568060-131570560 GCF_046742065.1 Oratosquilla oratoria
CCAGCTGTTGTTTGCGGACGACACTGCACTTGTGGCAGGATCGGAGGAGGGATTGAGGAAGTTGGTGACATAGTTTGGGAGAGTATGTGATAGAAGAAAGCTAAAGATAAATGTGGGTAAAAGTAAGGTGATGAGATGTACAAGGGGTGAAAGTGGCAGTAGACTGGAAGTGAGGATTAAGGGAGAGCGACTGGAGGAAGTGGATAGTTTTAGATACTTGGGTGCAATTGTGGCAGGAAAAGGTGAAGTGAAGGTGGAGGTAGAATGTAGATTGAGAGAAGCGAGTAAATGCCTTGGTGGATTAAAGAGTGTAATGAGGAATAGAAATTTGGGAATGGATGCTAAGAGGGGACTGTATGAAGGAGTAATTGTACTAACAGCACTGTATGGGGCAGAAACATGGAACATAAGAGAGGAAGAGAGAAGGAGTTTGAATGTGTTTGAGATGAGGTGCCTGAGAAGTATGATGGGGTTTACTAGGCTAGATAGAGTGAGAAATGAGGAGGTGAGGAGGAGAACAGGGAGTTAGGAGATAGGATTGATGAAAGAGTATTGGGATGGTTTGGACACCACATGGAAAGAATGAGTGAAGAAAGACTAGTAAAAGAGGTATGGAAGGCAGATGTAGAGGGAGTGAACATTAGGGGACGTCCTAGGATGAGGTGGATGGATGGAGTGAAGGGGGCTTTGGGGAAGAGGGGAATGTCTATTGAGGAAGGACGGGAGAGGACAGAAGACAGGGGTGAATGGAGAATGGTTGTATATGGATGATGTTGTAATGCATGAGGTGGAATGGGCGGGGGGAGCGGGGTAGGTAGTATGTGTGAGCAAAATTTGACGCAGCCCGAAGGGATTTCTCCCCGTCTTCTCCTTTTATGCATGCGGGGACGGAGAGGGGGGGTCGCCGATTTAATGAAGCGGTCTTGCTGTGGATGTGCTGTGTCTTGCGACACTGCTTCTGGCCCAGGGCAGTGGACAGGATGCAGGGATGACCCGTCATCCAGGAGGTGCTAAGATAAGAGGGAGGGTGGCGGGGTGTGGAGTGTATTCAGGGATGGAATGGGTGGGAACGATTTTATGCCTTTTCCTTTTTGGCTACCTCCCGAAACGTCAGAAATAAAACTTCAATGGTTTCTTGGTGTTTAAACTCACCACCCTACGACTCATTCTGTCTTCACACCTCAACATATATATACTCGTATATATGTATAGATTTATATATATATATATATATATATATATATATATATATATATATATATATAAAATTGAAGGTGAAAGAAGTTGACGAGGAGAAATGGGAGAATTTTTACGCCTTAACGTTTCGACCCGCAGGGTCTTGTTCACAAAGCTAACAACTCAAACGTAACCGGATATTTTATACACGGACGGGTCATCTTATGGGACGCTTCGGAGAGCTTGTTATTTTATCTGCGTATTCTTTTATTATTAATAAGCTTGTGGCTTTTGCTAAACATATAAATCCTTCTCTATGGTTAATGTTGTTATTAGTGTTGATATATGCTGCCTCAATTGTTTTCCTTAGTTTCTTGGATGATCCTTTATTTAATACGGTTGTGTTGTTCCAGTCTGGAAGGTGACCATGTTTATCCACATGTATTACTATGGAGTTAGATGTCCTATGGGCTTTTACGTCATTTTTATGTTCATTTATCCTTTTATTAAGTCCGCGACCAGATTCACCAAAATATGAAGAGGGACAGCTTTTACACGGGATTTTATAAACAACGCTGTTTTCGTTAGTGGGATTATTGTCACTACGTGTTACCAAATGTCCTACTTTGCTACCTGACGTCCTGGCTATTTTGATGCCCGCTTTTAGGAGAAAAGTGTCTAGGTATGAATTAACATTAGAGTTTGGTACTGTGATATATCTGGTTTCATTATTACATTTATTATCATTCTTATTTTTATTTTCATCTTTACTTTTGTTAATTATTTCTTTGGCTTTCTTTTTCAACCTACATAAGAGACCTTTTGGATATTTGAGTTTGATGAAAGTCTCAGTAAGAAAGCCAAAGAAATAATTAACAAAAGTAAAGATGAAAATAAAAATAAGAATGATAAAATTTACTTATAGATATATATATATATATAAATATATATACATATACATATGTATATCCATGTATATATGTATATACATTAATATATATGTATATACATACATATATATTTATATATATACATTTACACACACACACACACACACATATATATATATATATATATATATATATATACATATATAAATATATATGTATATATACATATATATATACATATATATATACATATATATATATACATATGTGTATACATATATAGACATACATATATATATATATATATATATATATATATATATATACATATATGCATATATATACATATATATATATATACATATATATATATACATATATATATATACATATATAATATATACATATATAATATATACATATATATATATATA
>NC_134777.1:131575560-131593060 GCF_046742065.1 Oratosquilla oratoria
CCTTATAATACTCCTGAACGTACCTCAGCCCAAACTTCCCAGAACCTGTAGGGAGGGATTTAACTAGTTTTGTGGCAATGGTTGTGAAAAAGGTGTTGAAGTGATTGGCTATGGTGTTCCTATCAGAGTTGAGCTCACCGTTTATCAAGAGTCCTATCCTGTCTACTTTGTTAGAGATGTGATGTAACAGAGGAGAAGGAGGGTCTGAATTTCGTCAATAAGAAAGGAGATGTTGGTAAGGTGGTGGGCCTTGAACTCTGCCTTCCCCAGGAAGTACAGAATTACTCCTTACTCCATCTAAGGACAAACGATCTTCCTGTATAGGATCAGCAACGGAATTATTGAAGAAAAATTATGAGGAAGGTACAAAATAATGAATTTCAATAATAGAGGTGATGCAGTCAAGGCATCATATTGAGAAAGCAGGGCAGGACTCGTAGTGATGGGATTAAATTGGACAAATCTAGGTTTAAGAAGGAAATAAGCAAGAACTTGTTTGCAAAACAGAGTGGTCAACGAATAGAATAGACTCAGTAACCATGTAGTGAGCGCTGAAACAATTGGTTCTTTTAAGAGATGGTTAGATAGCTTTATGGGATGACAGGAGGTAATGGGCATGAAACTGCCTAGTATAGGCCTTATGGTCTCTTGCAGTCTCCTCCATTCTTATGTTCTAGCAATAGTTGAGATATGCGGTTTTCAGTTAAGTTTACCTGTTAAGAAAAGACCAAGAATGTTCCGGGTGTCATAAGTAAATGACTGTGTGCCATCGAAGTATCGGGGATGGTTCTGTGGAATGTTATGTCGATTAGAAAAGTGGAGAAATCAAGTGTTTACTGCATCGGCCGACACTGCGTTTCCCCTGCCAGAATCACACACTTGAGAAAGGTCAGAAGTCGGGTGTTCTGAGGCCATCCATCTAGATGAATCTAGACGACTGGAGATCATCTTGAGAAAGACGTCTGATTAATCATTTAGACATCATTACAATGACAGAGAAACGTGGTGTGTGGTGTCGGTGAGACGTTGAGACGTTGGGAAAATATATCGTGCAAAGACTCAAAGAACTTAGATGAAACCAAACACTGCAGAACAGAAGGGAATGGAAGAAGAGGTTGGTCCGAATAACAGGGAATAATTTCTAAAGGAGTTATCACACTGGGCTATTTTTCCTCCCACATCGTACCTCCAGCCTCCATTTGAATAACTAGAATATGATTTCGCTTGCAGAAATCTAGACTTCTCTAAAAACATTTCAACACTATTTTGAACGTTCGTGTAGGTTTACAATCTTTCAGTTTATCATTCAGCTTTGCTATATATGACGGGAAGATAATTTGATGTTTGCGATTTGAAAAAAATAGATATATAGTAACCGAAATCATTTTTACTCAAACCCTCAACTGTCGGCAATGGTGAAACCCGTGGAAGCCTAGTATGATAATCCCATTAGACAAGTGAAGAAATCAAGTCTTTCCTGCTTAGACCAATACTGCATTCCCCCTGCCAGTGTCAGATACTTGAGAAAGGTCAAAAGTCGGATGTTCTGAAGACATCCTTCTAGATGAATCTAGAACATTGATTACCAAACTATAGTTCAACGGCCCCTTGTGGGTCACCGTGGTTCAGAAATAGGACCACTAGTGTTCTATTAACTAGTGATGGGATTTCTAGGTTGAAGAAGAGCAATACATAAGAACGGGGTTCATAGGAAAGAGGTTGAGAACCTCTGATCTAGAAGAATGGAGCTCATCTTAGGATCGATGCCTGAAGAATGACAGAGAAAGGTGTAGAGTAGTATCGGTGAGACGTTGGAGAAAGACAACATGCAAGGACTGAAAGAACTTAGGGGAGACCAGACACTGTAAGAGAGAGGGGAATGGAAGAAACTGGTCTGAATGACAGAGTCATCTCTAACTGTGAACCGACGCAAGGAGCAAGTAAATAGATGTCGTAAGTAGACGAGTGAATAGGTTAAGATGTGTACTCTGGAAAACGTAGGAGATAAAACTGAACCCTGTGGTACGCCACAGTTCATAAGCACGGTAAAGGTACAGTGACTGTCTACATCAGCAGCTACAAAACTAACAGGAAGAGAATTAGAAATGAAAGACTCGAAAAAGGTCTAGATACCTTATAAAGGAATCCTTGAAATGTGTAGTTGTGCCAAGCTTTGATAGATATTTTTATGTGGCTAATGCAGAAGTACAGATATCAAGTAAATACCTTTAAGAGACAACCGAGAGTCAGACACGTTAGAATATCTCAAGCAGAAGGCATATCACAGAAATCATACACCCAACAAAAATAAATTTATAGATAAGCGATGTTTAGATAAGCTGGATTTTAAAGCTATAGGATGGACAGGTGTCCCTATACACTCGTGTATACAGTATACATACATCCACACATGCACGCAAGCGTACACATATACACAGATGTAAAAACAAATTGAAAAGTATTTAGGGGAGGTCATAGTGATACAAGTTCTACAGAAATGTCAGGTTAGGTTAGAAAAGGTCACATGGTGTGACATGTCAAGTGATTTTCGAAATGTTGTGTGGTGGTGGGTGGAGTGACAGTAGGGGTGTGGATTAGAGTCAATGTCCTTAGGTTGAGCAGCACCAGAAGGCTGTCTGTTAACTTGTAGATCACAGTGCTCATTTATTTTTCTGTAAAGGAACTTTAGCATTTGTATTTTCTATGTAAAGAACTTCTAGAATTTGTATTCTTTTTGTGTCGTGTTGAGAGTCAGCAATCAGTCATGTAGCTAAAGATATTGTTCTTGGACTGGGCGGCACCAGAATGTCGTCTATTTTCTAGTAGATCTCAGAGCTTTCTTCTTTTTATGTAAAGAACTTCTGGAATTTGTAATATTTTCATGTCGTGTTGAAAGTCACCAATAGTTGTTCCACCATCTAGCTAAGTGTGTCGCTATGACAAGTGAGTACGTAGATCTTGGTAGCTGCATCTGAAGGATGACATTGAGACGACGTGACAGTTTTGCCGACGTCATAGGAATATGAGAAAAGGAAAGCGTCCTGGCCTCTTTTGGGCATTAGAATTGGCCTATGACATGATTTCTTAGGAATGTCGTGCGTTTGAGGCGTTACTTGATAATAAAACGTGGAATTTATTTCTATTTTGACAATATATAATGAATTGTATATATATATATATTTTTTTTTTTTTTTTTTTTTTTTTTTACTGAGCATAGGTCGTACATTCTATGATTCGCTCACCGACATTACATTTTGTTTATTCATAAAATGAATTAATCACTTTTGTCTGGTTAGGGTTTTGTTATGATTACGATTCAAGGTATCTTCTTATGTGAGGGTCATTTCTTTATTAGAATACTCAAGTTTATGATTATTTGGGTAACTGTATAGCAAGCAACAAGCGGTAGCTGGTCACTTATTAGGTAAAGGAAAGAATTTTGAGGGGTTTTCTTCTTTCCCTACTTAAAAAAAGAATTAATTGATCGTAGCTACATACAGAAATCGGCTAGGCAAACCGGTAGAAATATCTATGAATACAATAATTTGGACCAAGCTTTGGTAATAGATAACATTGCTTGCGTGATTACTATGAGTTATTTACAAAGAACAGAATATACAAGCCAATTTCTGAAAAGGAATATTGCAAACAAAGGATTACAAAGGCGGAGCATGCCGACAGGAGACCTTTTGGTCCATATCTAGGTCGGATGCGAAAATAATAATAATAATAATAATAATAATAATAATAATAATAATAATAATAATAATAATAATAATAATAATAATAATAATAATAATAATAATAATAATAATAATAATAATAATAATAATAATAATAATAATAATAATAATAATAAATAATCAACAAAAACTATAATAATGCAAATAACAAATAAAATACTTAAATATGTATATATACATATGTTGCTTCAAATAATGGGGTGACTTTAAAAAAGTCAAGTTCTTTACCTGTAGTGGTGGGTGAGGGCTCCCTTGACAAATGCTCAGATGGTGGACACCTTGTACTTTTCTTAGGATTTTTACATCTTCCACTCATGCAAAACCCAGGGTTTTTTCTTTTACGTACACCAAGACATGAAAGATGTTGTAAATCCTATATCCTTTATACAAAAGAAAGGAGCCACATGATCAACCAACCAACAGCCCAACTTCCAAACCCCATCACCATCAAACATCAACTTGATAGACATCATCACATCATGTGACCTCTCCCAACCTCACTTGACATGAGACACCATCTCACACTATGTGACCCTTTCTAACCTTACTTGACATTTCCGTTCAACTTAAATCACTGTAGCCTCTACTAAATACTATTCCATTTGTATCCATATCAATGTATGTGTACGTGTCCATGTGCGTGTATGTGTATATATATATATGTATGCTGAATACATGAATGTGTAAGGATATGTATCTTTCCAACACAACCTTTTCTAACCTTATCTGAAACTTTACAGCCTGTGTCACTGTCACCTCTGTTAAATACAATATAATTTGTACTTACAGCCATGCACACTGGAACTTGGGTAATTTGATCCCTGAAGATGGAGCAAGAGTCTCATAACGTCGCGCAATATGCTCTTCTTTTCTGGTGAATTTCGGAAGATTCCTCCTCGCTCTACTTCATTTCCAAAGAAAGTTAATTAGGCAGAGAAAGTACACAAGCAAGAAGCTTGATGATACGCTACTCACAGTCAGTATTAATGAAAATGTTCATATACATGTACATATACATATGCACATACATGTACATGTACATGTACATGTACATGTACATTTACATTTACATTTACATTTACATTTACGATTACGATTACGATTACGTTTACGTTTACGTTTACATTTACATTTACATTTACATTTACATTTACATTTACATTTACATTTACATTTACATTTACATTTACATTTATACATACACATACACATACATATACACATACATATACATATACATATACATATACATATACATATACATATACATATACATATACATATACATATACATACACATATACATATACATATGCTGTACATATACAGGTATATTCGCATATGTTCACATGTGCCAAAGTGCCTTTAGCATATTGGTATACTTCATATGTTTTATTCTGGCTAGAGCCAAACGATTCTTTTAGAGTGATGAGACTGAAAGTGAAAGTGTTAACTTTCTATTAACCTCTTGAACTTCGTAGAGTATTCTTAGACTTTCATGGGAGTGCACAGGGGAATGTTTTCGTTGGGTACATGAGTAGGCCTGAATATTTTTTTTTTTTTTTTTTTTTTTTTTTTTCAGTGAGATCACCTTTCAGCCGACTGGATTTAGAAATATCTAAGATTTTTTTTTTTTTTTTTTTGGGGGGGGGATTGTCTCTCAGCCGAACGGAATTAGAAGTATTTAAAGATAATGTGCTATTGAAAGGGAGGAAGGGAAGTTGATTGCTGACCTAGAACAGTGTTTCTCCGACCTTAAGCTCATCCCTGTAATCAGGTCTACGTGGTCCAGCACTCCCTAAATTAATATCTGATTACTAGAAGGGTAAAGTGAAGTGAAGACTTCCATGTATTCAGCGCTTACCAGAGCTCCCTAAAATTTATTTTAGCACCCCTAAGGGGTATTAGTACCCAGGGTTAAGCAACGCTGGCCCAGACAGATAGGCAGTTTCTCAGGGTAGAAAAGTAGATAGACAGACAAAGTAGATAGACAGACAAGGAGGTAAACAGGAGGTAAGGAGGAAGATAGAGATATAGGTGGATAGGCAGGCAGGAAGGGAGGTAGATATACAAGTAGACAGTCAGTTAGGGAGTGAGGCAAGTAGGAAGGTAAGTAGATAGGTAGGTGGGTAGGTGAGAATGAAGTTAGGCAAGTTGCAGGCAAGTAGTTAGACAGATAAGGAGGCAGGTAGAGAAGTAGGTAGATAGACAGTTAGGTAGGCCAGCAGATATTCAAGCAGTCAAACGATCAAGCAGATGGTCAGTCAAGTAAGCTAGCAGGTATTCAAGCAGTTAAGTAGGCTAGCAAGCAATCAAGTAGGCTACCAGGCACTCAAGATGTCAAATAAGTAGGTAGTAGTCAGTCAAGAAGGCTAGTTGGCAGTCAAGGAGTCAAGTAGGCTAGCAGGCAGTCAAGCAGTCAAGTAGGCTAGCAGGCACCCAAGAAGTCAAATAGGCAGGCAAATAATCAGTCAAGTAGAAGAGCAGGCAGTCAACAGTCAAGTAGGCTAGCAGGCACTCAAGAAGTCAAATAAGTAGGTAGTAGTCAGTCAAGAAGGCTATCAGGTAGTCAAGCAGTCAAGTAGGCTAGCAGGCACTTAAGCAGTCAAGTATGCTAGCAGGCATTCAATAAATCAAATAGGCAGGTAGGTATTCAGTCAAATAGGCTAGCAGGCACTCAAGATATCAAATAGGCAGGCAAATACTCAGTCAAATAGGCTAGCAGGCACTCAAGTAGTCAAGTAGGTAGGCAGAGAGTAAATTAAGCAGGATGGGCAAGCATGATAGATGAGGAAGCAAACAGGCTTGTCTCTGGAAAGCCATGATGCACACGAAGAAGAAGAAGAAGAAGAAGAAGAAGAAGAAGAAGAAGAAGAAGAAGAAGATGAAGCAGAAGAAGAAAGAAAAAAAAGAAGAAGAAGAAGAAGAAGAAGAAGAAGAAGAAGAAGAAGAAGAAGAAGAAGAAGAAGAAGAAGAAGAAGAAGAAGAAGAAGAAGAAGAAGAAGAAGAAGAAGAAGAAGAAGAAGAAGAAGAAGAAGAAGAAGAAGAAGAAGAAGAAGAAGAAGAAGAAGAAGAAGAAGAAGAAGAAGAAGAAGAAGAAGAAGAAGAAGAAGAAGAAGAAAGAAGAAGAAGAAGAAGAAGAAGAAGAAGAAGAAGAAGAAGAAGAAGAAGAAGAAGAAGAAGAAGAAGAAGAAGAAGAAGAAGAAGAAGAAGAAGAAGAAGAAAAAGAAGAAGAAGAAAGAAGAAGAAGAAGAAGAAGAAGAAGAAGAAGAAGAAGAAGAAGAAGAAGAAGAAGAAGAAGAAGAAGAAGAAGAAGAAGAAGAAGAAGAAGAAGAAGAAGAAGAAGAAGAAGAAGAAGAAGAAGAGAAAGTAGCATCCAGTCAAATGAGCCGATGAAGATGGACGTAGAGGCCTTCCAGAGGATGCAGGAGGGAGAGAGAGGGAGGAGAAGAGGTCTGCTGTTGTAATAAGACACCTTCCAGAGGAGGTAGGAGGGAGTGGAAGGGAGGGAGGGAGGAAGGAGAGGGTAGTTACTGCGAGGAACCCACGCCAGGAGGCGCTGAGTAGCTCCGGCCAAAGCAGTCATCTTTGTCTTATTAAGCGCTTTTTGGACCGTTAGGGCAAGGAGCAGTCACTGCTGGGATTCGGAGAAAAGTGCGGGATTCGAACCCACAGTAATCTACTGGTGGATGTGATGGAGGAGTGTACCAACAGACTGGAAGGTTGCCAGACAATTTCTTTTTAACATTATGGTTATTACTCGTTCTACGAAGAAGCTAGACATGTAAGCCTTTATTGCCCGGATTTAAGTGACTTTACTGACGTCACGCTCTGACTCATGAAAGGTTTAGCCTCCAAACCTTGGTTTCCGAGTGTCCTCGGCCTACACATTTACTAGTTGATTGTTAGATTTTATCGTTTAGTCCTCAAACTCTGTTACATACAAATACTTCTGCGAGAAGTCTACAGCAATCGTTGTGATACAATGTATATATATATATATATATATATATATATATATATATATATATATATATATATATATATATATATGCACAGATATTTTATATATATATATATATATATATATACATATATATATACATATATATATATATATCTGTGTGTGTGTGTGTGTGTGTGTGTGTGTGTGTGTGTGTGTGTGTGTGTGTGTGTGTGTGTGTGTGTGTGTGTGTGTGTGTGTGTGTGTGTGTGTGTGTGTGTGTGTGTGTGTGTGTGTGTGTGTGTGTGTGTGTGTGTGTGTGTGTGTGTGTGTGTGTGTGTGTGTGTGTGTGTGTGTGTGTGTGTGTGTGTGTGTGTGTGTGTGTGTGTGTGTGTGTGTGTGTGTGTGTGTGTGTGTGTGTGTGTGTGTGTGTGTGTGTGTGTGTGTGTGTGTGTGTGTGTGTGTGTGTGTGTGTGTGTGTGTGTGTGTGCGCGTGTGTGTCTGTGTCTGTGTGTGTGTGTGTGTGTGTGTGTGTGTGTGTGTGTGTGTGTGTGTGTGTGTGTGTGTGTGTGTGTGTGTGTGTGTGTGTGTGTGTGTGTGTGTGTGTGTGTGTGTGTGTGTGTGTGTGTGTGTGTGTGTGTGTGTGTGTGTGTGTGTGTGTGTGTGTGATTCACCTTGGTCTTTGGATCTCCTGTTGGACTCATGATCGACAGCTATTTCCCTCCCGGAAGAGAGCTTAGAGCTCGTATGACCGATCTACGGGTAATGCTTTGACCTTGAACGCACACACATACACAGCTCCCTGCCCACGAGAGTTGAAATAACGACTCGAAGCGCAGCGATACTGAAATTATTTTCAGCCCTGGCCAGGATTCGAACCCGAACCGCCGTAGTGACAGTCTGAGACTCTACCAACCGCGCCACCGAGTCGTGTGTGTGTGTGTGTGTGTGTGTGTGTGTGTGTGTGTGTGTGTGTGTGTGTGTGTGTGTGTGTGTGTGTGTGTGTGTGTGTGTGTGTGTGTGTGTGTGTGTGTGAGTGCGTGTGTGTGTGCGTGCGTGCGTGTGGTTCACCTTGGTCTTTGGATCACGTGTTGGACTCGTGATCGACAGTTATTTCCCTCCCGGAAGAGAGCTCAGAGCTCGTATGACCGATCTATGGGTAATGCTATGACCTTACACGCACACACACACACCCAACTCCCCGCCTAGGAGAGTTGGAGTAACGACTCGATATGCAGCGATATTGAAATCGTTTCAGCCCTGGTCAGGATTCGAACCAGGTACCTCCGGTACCGCCATACTGACAGTCTGGGACTCTACCAACCGCGCCACCGAGTCGTATGTGTGTGTGTGTGTGTGTGTGTGTGTGTGTGTGTGTGTGTGTGTGTGTGTGTGTGTGTGTGTGTGTGTGTGTGTGTGTGTGTGTGTGTGTGTGTGTGTGCGTGTGTGTGTGTGTGTGTGCGTTCGTGCGTGTGATTCACCTTGGTCTTTGGATCACGTGTTCGACTCGTGATCGACGTTATTTCCCTCCCGGAAGAGAGCTCAGAGCTCGTATGACCGATCTATTGGTACTGCTGTGACCTTACACGCACATACACACACACAACTCCCTGCCCATGAGAGTTGGAGTAACGACTCGAAGCGCAGCGATACTGAAATGATTTCAGCCCTGGGCAGGATTCGAACCAGGTACCGCCGGTACCGCCATACTGGCAGTCTGGGACTCTACCAACCGCGCCACCGAGTCGTGTGTGTGTGTGTGTGTGTGTGTGTGTGTGTGTGTGTGTGTGTGTGTGTGTGTGTGTGTGTGTGTGTGTGTGTGTGTGTGTGCGTGTGTGTGTGTGTGTGTGTGTGTGTGTGTGTGTGTGTGTGTGTGTGTGTGTGTGTGTGTGTGTGTGTGTGTGTGTGTGTGTGTGTGTGTGTGTGTGTGTGTGTGTGTGTGTGTGTGTGTGTGTGTGTGTGTATTTACCTAGTTGTATTTTACGGGAAGGGGGGCTACGCTCGTGGTTTACCGTCTTTGTATCTCGCAATGTCTAGTTTGCTCCTAAATTCGTGAATTGTTTTTCCACACAATATTATTACGTCCAATTTGTTCCAAGTCTCCACCACTCTGTGGAAGACTGTTTTTCTTCAGATCTCTTCTATAACTATCTTTTTGAGTTTCTTTCTATGTCCTCTTTTGTTTTTGTTTTTTGTCCCAATTTAGTAAGTCCTCTCTATCAAGTATTTCTCTGCCCTTCATGATTCTATAGATGGTCAGTAGGTCGCCTCTCTTTCTTCTTTGCTCCAAAGTCGGTAACTCCAAATTAGCCAGTCTCTCCTCATATGACAAGTTTGAAAGTGCAGGAGCCATTTTTGCGGTTGCTCTCTGGATTCTTTCTATTTTCTTTATATTTATTTTGGTACTGGGTGACCATAATGTATGTATGTATGTATGTGTGTGTGCGTGTGTGTGTGTGTGTGTGTGTGTGTGTGTGTGTGTGTGTGTGTGTGTGTGTGTGTGTGTGTGTGTGTGTGTGTGTGTGTGTGTGTGTGTGTGTGTGTGTGTGTGTGTGTGTGTGTGTGTGTGTGTGTGTGTGTGTGTGTGTGTGTGTGTGTGTGTGTGTGTGTGTGTGTGTGTGACTTTAAAACCCATAAGACCATATAAACCCATAACAAAATAAGGCAAGACCACTTGATCTGAATGTTGCCATATTGCTGATTATGTCATTTTCCGCAGATCGAAACAAATCAGTTCTCCAGACGTGTTAGAGAAAATATTTGAGCTTGTTGCACACAAGGAGTTTGACTTGCTGTAATAGTAGGGCCCCGCTTTCTGTTTAAGAATCATTCGTTCCTACTGAATTAATCATGAATTGATTAACGATTTGCACGCCAAGTCCCCAATCAACTTTTTTTTTTCGTTTTCTTTATTTATTTATTTATCAATCTGTTTATTTGTTAACCACTTATTTATTTGTTTTATTTACTTATTATTATTTATTTACTATTATCTATTTATCTATTTATCTATTTATTTATATATTTCTCTAATTGATTATTTATGTATTCACTTATCTGTTTACTCATTCATTTATTCATTTATTTACTTGTTCATTTATCTTCCTATTTATTTTTGTGTTTATTTACATATTTGTTTATATATTTATATACCTATTTATTTGTTTGTTTATCCATTTACTAAATCACAATTTTACTTATTTGTTTATCTATTCATTTACCACCTTATGTACTTTTCTTTTTTCATTTTTAATGTTTTGAGCAGAAACGTTCACAAATAAAAGTTTCCACTCTTGTTTGAACATTTTGTCCGCAATGGAGGAAATGATAGGAGGCAAGAGGCGAGCTGGCGGCACAAATACTCTTAATCAAAGTCCCACTCCGTCACTGGAGGAAGTGATAAATCAAAGACCATCTCTGTCAGGCCGACCACCGAGAATTCCTTTCCAATTCTCTCTGTCTGTCTGTCTCTCTCTCTCTCTCTCTCTCGCACCCCCTTCTCCCTCTCTCCCCATCTCTCCCTCTCTCTCTCTCTCTCCCCGTCTCTCCCTCTCTCCCTCTCTCTCTCCTCGTCTCTCCCTCTCTCTCTCTCTGTCTGTCTCTCCGTTTCTCTCCCTCTCTGTCTGTCTGTCCGTCTCTCTCCCTCTCTGTCTGTCTCTCCGTCTCTCTTCCACTCTCTCTCTCCCTCTCCCTCTCCCTCTCCCTCTCCCTCTCCCTCTCCCACTTCCTCTCCCTCTCCCTCTCCCTCTCCCTCTCCCTCTCCCTCTCCCTCCCTCCCTCTCTCTCTCTCTCTCTCTCTCTCTCTCTCTCTCTCTCCACTTACAAATGTCGACTAAACAAGCACGGGGACAGAATCAGGTTAGATATTTCGCAAGAGAGCATATGGTTGACTGTAACTAACTCTGCAAGTACTGGAGAGCCCCACGTGGCTGAGCATCAACGCGGCGTGTCTATGTTTTGCTTGTTGCCGGAGAAAACGTAATGATGTAATCACAGCTATGACAGTTTGGGTGAAAGTCTCCTGCCACGATGCCAGCTGAGGAGGCCTTCGTGGGTGGAGAAATAGGCATCCTCTCATCCCCCTCCCCCCCCCCATCCAACACTTCTTCCCTCCCCATCAACCCCCCCTAACCCCACCTCCATCTCCCCCCCACCCCACCCTCGTGAAAATATAATCATGATTTTTTTTTATGGTTTTTTATTTCGTTTTTGGTTATGGATGGATAATGGACGCAAAAGTCACGATTTTGAGAATTTTCGTAAAGAGATACCATCTTTTGACGTCACATTAGCCTGTCTTTTTTTTTTTTTTTTTTTTTTTTTTTTTTTTTTTTTTTTTTTTTTTTTTTTTTTTTTACCACCACCAGACTCTTTTTGTAAATAAATGTTTAATTTATCTCATAAAAATGCCAATAATTTACCCCCCCCCAAAAAAAAGATGATAATGATAACAAAGATTGAAAAATATGTAAAGAATTAACCAATACCTCTTTTTTTGCTATCATCATAATTATAAAAAAAACTCACAAAAAAGAAACAATACCTGTGAAAGTGTGTAACCTTGAAAGTCCACTACAAGATCCCCGTTCTATCCTCCATGAGAACGGCACAACCTTGGTACTTCCCCACGGCCGTGGCTCAATCTGGATTCCTGAGTTTGCATGCGGCAAAGCACGCGAGATCTGAAACCTTAATGTAATCTTGTCTTTTACATCTAATTCCCATCATTCGACTCATGAAAGTCTCACACTCAGACAAGACATTCAAATGTCGAAAGAGCCCTCATTGCTTAAGCATCACCTGATTAAGCGCTTTGCTAAGCAGAGGCTGATGCAATACTGAGCGTAGAGGATCGATAGTGTTGGGCGATGCTATCTATATAATAATTTAACCATCGGAACTTTAATTAGCCCCATTAACATTCCTAACATGTAGTCCAACATGGCTGCATAGATAAAATTTCTTTATCATTATCACTCTTTTTTATATATAAATTCTTCAGTTGAAAAATTATGTCATCATCACGTTGATTTTTTTTTTTTTTTTTTAGGGGGGGTATCATTTTTGCTTTTCATTCCGCAGTCGTCTTCAGTTGAACTTAATTATCTAACTACTCATAAAGCACAAATTAAACGTAATTCTCATCAATTTTCAATCATTTCTCTTGGAATTACTGCGAATTACAAAAGAAAAAGGAAAAGAAGTTTTAGTATGAAACATGAATTATCGCTCACCCTCCAAAAATTGAAATGCTACGACAAGAAACGATAAACTGTAGCCTAAGCTATCACCTTTGCCCTTTATGCTATAACATCCAAGAGGGAAGGAATTTATACAGAAAGGTAATAGCAACCTCCTTTCTAGTGAAAGTTCCCCGAGACCTGAATAAAATCTTCTGGATATATATATATATATATATATATATATATATATATATATATATATATATATATATATATATATATATATATAATCAAGACCCTCCCATACGCCTTCCCAACTACACTCAACAAGCTGATCCGTCTGTAACTACTACACTCACACTTGTCCCCCTTTCCTTTGTAAAGCGGAACTATGCAGGCAATCCTCCAGTCCTCTGGCACTCTACCCTCTCTTAAACAAACATTAAATAACCTCATCATCCAGTCCACCATAACTGTACCTCCTTTCATCAGACATTCTGCATGGCATCCATCCAACCCAAGTGCCTTACCTGCTCTCATCATCTTAACAGCTGCTTTCACTTCATCCTTCCCTATTTCTCCTCCATTTTCTTCACTCATCACTCTCATTTTCTTAGCGATTCCCACTGCAACTACCTTTCCCTTCCTATCCTCCTTCACATTTAGCAATTCCCTAAAATACTATGATCACCTTACTTTCACTGCCTTCTCTTCCATTATCATCTCTCCATCTGCACCTTTTACCTTTTCTTCTCTACTTGATTCACCTCCTCTTCCTCTTTTAATTTCCTTCCAAAAAATCTTTTTATTACTTTCAAAATTTTCTGTCATACTCTTTCCCCATTTCACATCTGCTCTCCTCTTTGCTTCCTTTATCTTATGCTTAACTTCCTTTCTCTTTACTTTGTACCTCTCATACGATTCCCTCGTCCTAATTTTTACCCAATCTATGAATGCCTGCATCTTCTCTTCTACACCCTTCTTTGCTTCCTCATCCCACCACTCACTACCCTTCCTTCTATTTCCTCCCACCCTCCTTGTTCCACACACCATCTTTGCACACCTTATGACTCCCTCCTTGAACCATCCCCATTCCTCCTCCACTCCTAGTTCTACTCTATCCTTTACTCTCTTCCACTCCTCTCTCAGCTTCTTCTTATACTCATTCTCCTTTTTTTCCTCATTTAAGCAGTTTACTCTAAGTACCTCCCTACCTTCTGCCCTTTTCCTCTTTGTCACACCTAATCTCCACTCTCAATTTACCTTCCACCAGGAAATGATCTGATATTCCCCCACTCTCTCCCTTTAGAATATGTACATCCTTAACTCTTTCTACCATACTCCTGGTCACCACCACTATATAGTCCATTAACGCTCTATCTGCCACCCTTCCATCCACCACCCTCTCCCATGTGTACTTATGCTTGACTTTCTTCTTAAACACTGTATTTGATATCATCAACTCTCTTTCAAGACTCATCTCCACCATCAATTCTCCACTACGACTTTTTCATATATATATATATATATATATATATATATATATGTGTGTGTGTGTGTGTGTGTGTGTGTGTGTGTGTGTGTGTGTGTGTGTGTGTGTGTGTGTGTGTGTGTGTGTGTGTGTGTGTGTGTGTGTACATATGTGTCTAGCTGTGTGTGTGTGTGTGTGTGTGTGTGTGTGTGTGTGTGTGTAATTACATCTTCAGTGCAGATAGTGGTTATTTACGCATACATACATATATATATAGATATATATATACATATATATACATATATATTATATATATACATATATATATACATATATATATACACACACACATATATATATATATATATATATATACATATATATATGTGTGTGTGTGTGTGTGTGTGTGTGTGTGTGTGTGTGTGTGTGTGTGTGTGTGTGTGTGTGTGTGTGTGTGTGTGTGTGTGTGTGTGTGTGTGTGTGTGTGTGTGTGTGTGTGTGTGTGTGTGTGTGTGTGTGTGTGTGTGTGTGTGTGTGTGTGTGTGTGTGTGTGTGTGTGTGTGTGTGTGTGTGTGTGTGTGTGTGTGTGTGTGTGTGTGTGCAATATCACCACAGGGGAAGAGAAACTTGTAGACATTAAGTACTTTCGTGTATTTACATCGTCAGACAAAGTAAAGTACTGTAAGACAGGTAAATGTATGGTTGAATACATAGAAAATATAATGAGGAAGGAGGTAAGAGCACGAAAGAGGGGGAAGGGGGAAGAAGGGATGGGGAGAAGGGGAAGGAAGGGAAGGTAAGGGAAGGTGGAAGGAAGGGAAGGAGGGGAAGGTAAGGGAAAGGAGAAAGGGGTGTAGGGAAGGAAGGAAAAGTGGGAAGGGAATGGGAAGGAAAGGGGAATGGGGAAAGGAGGGGAAGAGAGGAGGAAGTGGAGGAGGAAGGGGGGATGATAGAAGGAATGAAAAGGGAAAGAGAAAGGAAGAAAGGGAAGGGGGAAAGGGGATACAAGGAAAGGGAAAGGAAGAAAAAGGAAGGGGAAAGAGGGGGAAGGGAAAGGAAGGAGATGGGTAAGGGGGGAAGGAAGGGAAGCAGAAAGATGGAAGGAAGGGTGAAGGCCGAGGGAAGGGAAAGGGGAACAGAAGGGGGAGGGGATGGGGAAGGAAGAAAGGGGGAAAAGGAGAATGGAGGGTACAGTTGGGAAGAAGGGAAGGTAGGAAGAGAAAAAAAAAGAAAAGGAGGAAAGGGAATGGGGAAGTGAGGAAAGAGAGGAAAGTGAGAGTAAGGGAAAGGGAAAAGGGAAAGGAAGAAAGAGGCAAAGAGGAATGGAAGAGTGGGGAAAGGGAGGTAAGGTGGGAGGAAGAGAAGGGGGTAAATGGGAAGGAAGGGAAGGGAAGGGAAAGAAAGGGAAGGGAAGAAGGACCGTCCTTACCTATGGGAGACAAGTGTGACACAGGGGGTGACAAAAAAGTGTGAGATCCAACGTCACCCTCTGTTTCGTGAGGTGTTTATCTCACACTCACGCGTGACGAGGGTGACGCGTGGATCAAAGCGTGAGACGTAATGAAGGGTTCGGATGCGACGTTACTGTCGGGAGTAACTTCGTATAATTACGTAATTCGGGCGTTTAATGATGACGTATATAAAGTCTGTCATGAATATCAATATGTGTATATATATATATATATATATATATATATATATATGTATATATATATATATGATGGATGGTATATATGTATATACTAGCCAAATTACCCGCGCGTTGCTGCGAGTTCTTGAATAATCCCTAACCTAATCATACCCCACCTAACTTTAACCCTTAACCCTAACCAAAATATATTTTTTTTAATAGAATATAGCTTTAAACACTCCCCCTCCCAGGTGTGCGGCCCCCCTCCCGAAGGTTGGGAAACCCTATTTTAAAAATACATGCATATACAAACACAAATATCATATGTACATATTCTTTTACGTGCGTGTGTATGTGCATGTGCGTGTGTATGGGGATTGACAATACATGTCTACAGCTAAAAGATGAAGAAATGTATCTAGTTTATTTATCTTCAGAATATATATGGTTATAGGGGTTTATCTGCAAAAACGTAGGAGTTTGTGAATAATCTATTTCCGCCCGCAATAAGATTAAATGAAAATAACCAATATTTCAACATTTGGTAAAATTATACAATCATTTTACATTAACATGCTTTCTTCTTACAAAAGCTATCATGGTTTGTGGCAACATTAATTTCACAAATATGAATAATATTTATGGACACATACAATGGTTTGTTTAATCATATTAATTCTTAAGTCACAAAAAATACTACGCGACTTAAGGGGATACTACAGTAGTGGCGTGTTCCCACACCATAAACCTCCTAACTTTAACCCTTAACCCTAACCAAAATAATTTTTTGGGGGGAAATGAAATATAGTTATCCAAGTACCTGGAGTGATAGGGTATCAGAATACACATGGTTATGGGGCTCTATCTCTAAAACCTTAGGAGTTCATATACAAATAAACAAACAAACAAACAGACAGACAGACAGAAGCTACTACTTTATTATATGTATATATATATGCAATAAAAACACTAGGGGTGTGTGTTCACAAATGCGTAAGTAACCACTAGGAAAAGTAAACTAACGAAGCAGAGCGCTTTCGTATAATTACATCTTCAGTGCAGATACAAAGAATTCCTTCTTTGTATCTGCACTGAAGATGTAATTATACGAAAGCGCTCTGCTTCGTGAGTTTACTTTTCCTAGTGGTTACTTACGCATATATATATATATATATATATATATATATATATATATATATATATACATATATATATATCTATATATGTATATAAATATATAGTTGTATAGGTGTATCTATGTCTGTATGCATACATACATATCTATATATTATATATATCTATACACACACATATGTATATATCTGTATATGTCTATATATATATCTATATATATATATATATATATATATATATATATATATATATTATGTGTGTGTGTGTGTGTGTGTGTGTGTGTGTGTGTGTGTGTGTGTGTGTGTGTGTGTGTGTGTGTGTGTGTGTGTGTGTGTGTGTGTGTGTGTGTGTGTGTGTGTGTGTGTGCGTGTGTGTGTGTGTGTATGTATATGTATA